>NW_012101920.1:4830943-4837400 GCF_000951045.1 Mandrillus leucophaeus
CTGGCACTTTTCTAAATTATTTTCAGATGATCCCTACATCTTTTGGAAGAGGTCCAAGTATCAAGCAGTTGGAGACACAGGGAAAGGGTAGTATAATGCAGAAAGTGACTTGAACAAATTTACACAGAAGGCAGTGAAGTGTGATTCAAATTCAAGCAGTCTAGACCCTGCTCCATACAACTCTGCGGCATAACCTTGCAGTATGAAAATGACACCTCTCACGCAGGTACGCCTTATTCTTTTCAAGAGCTGCATAATACTCCTTTGCATGGATGTATCATTGATTTATTTTGTTCACTGTTAGTGATGTCTTAGACTTTTTCCTACAGTTTGCCATTGTGAGCAATGTTTCAATTTTTGAATACTTCACCACGTTTTTGAACCCATATTAACTGCACACATTTGTTACATCAACTAATCAATTTATAGTAGTAGATTTATAGGCTTTTAAACACCAAAAGCTTATTTTCTTCTTACTAGTAGGGAGATATGGATGGGACTTACTGAAACAAGACATATAATGCATCTCTATTCTTGCAGTCAAATCAAAATGGCCCTATCAAAGTGCAAGTGCTCACTAAATATTTGTTAAATGAAAGAATTAAATAGAAAAGCTGACATTTAATAATATTATCACAATGCATAAAATATGTTGATTTATAAAATCTCATCAACTTTATGCAATTAAAGCAACCATTATCCTCATTTTACAGATCAGGGGTATGAGATCCAGTGACTTACCCAAAGTTTCAAAGGAAAGATGTAACAGAGCCATCTCTGAACTTCTGCTCTTGGGGGTCTAAATCTACATACTCTTTCCGCTAGTTCTGACCTTAGCAGGTGTTTGACCCAGGACTTTCCCAACTTGGTTTCCATTTGTGTAGAACTAATGCCAAATTTCAAGAGAAAATATTACATACCATAATCAATAAAAACAAAATATCAAACATGTATTATGTGGGAAACACTGAGATAACTACTTGGCATTTCACTACCTCAATACTGTTGGCAACCATCCTACGAGCCTCATGCAATTACTGCTACCACTTTGCAGATGAGAAAAAGAAAATTGACGCTAAGCAAAGTTTAGTAACTTGCCCAATATCACAAGAAGTAGTAAGTGACAGAGGAAGACTTAGCTCACATCTGAGTGTCTCCAAATCCCAAAGCCTCATGCCCTACTTTTTTACTGGAAGTTAAAATGAATATTATGACGGGTACCTTTTTAAAACCTTAAAGATGATATGTATTAGTTGTACTGATTCCTGAGTGCGTCTGTATTTCATAAGGCTTTTCTGTCCTTTATTTTCAAGAGTCTTCCATATACCTCTTAGGGAATCTGTCTCAGCTAGTATTATAATGAGAACTATCATATAGCAAATATTTAGCTACTTAATAAATAACTACATATTTTTTTAAAAATGACAAACTCACCAGAATTGGCCTTTACTTAATAATCACAAACATCAAGCTTATGAATATTTCATGCTCACTCCTTTCTGCTGAGAGTGTGAGCATCCTGCATTTCTATAGCTCCAGATTATGCAGGGAGCAATGGAAACCATATGTTTTGTGTGTTTTCTTTAACAATTTGATGATGGAAGAACACCTGGCAGTGTTGGAGATAATGTAAGAAATGGTCGCCTTTTGTTATTTGAGTGCTTGAAATAAAAACCTCAAATGGCAAGTTGTAATCCAAACCGCAGTAATTATAGAAGGCAGTACAAAAAGGTATACATTTTAAATTCATAAATCTAAATGAGTCTATCTGCAAGTAAGTAAACTTTATTCAATTTTCCACAGCAACTACCCCGTCAACACTATCACCCAAAACACTGATGACATTGTACTGCTCAAATGTTGGAAATTTTCAGTTTTCAGTTCAATTGTTTCTTTGTTCCTTCCTTTCTTCCTTCAATTAATGCATGTTAGAGTTGTTTTTAAGTGATCTCAAGAAGTGCACAGTTCAATGAATATGAGGAGTAACAAAACTAAATGAAGGATAGGAACACAGAGAAGTCTTCCTCCAAGGCGGAATGTTTAAATCTGGATGAGGGGATCGGTAAGAGTTTACCAGGCAGAATGGGTAGAACTCAGAGGAGGTTACAGGCATGGGAATAACCCACAGAAAGAAGCAGGTTCTTTCTAGAAATCAGAGGGAAGCCAGAGTGGCATTTGCATAGTGACAAGGGGAGTGGCGACACGAGGTGGGCAGAAGCAGATAACGCAGAGCCTTGTAAAGCATGATAAAGAGTTTGAACATTCGCCCAAGAACAGTCAGAAGCCATTGAAGAGTGTAAAGCTAGTGAGAGACAGAATCTGACTCAGGATTGTCAAGATTACTCTGGATGAGGGGAGACAGGAAGAGGAAGGGAGAGAGGTAACTTAGGACATACGTGCAGTTATTCAGATAAAATATTGTGTTGGCCTGGAGACCTGGTCTGGAAGAGTGACAGTGAGCTGGAAAGAGGTGGGTGGACTGAAGATATTACAAAAATGAAATATACAGATGAGAGTGATTGATCAGGTGTTGGCAGTGAAAGAGGAAGATGTCAAGACAGACTTAGAGATGCATGACTTGACAAGCTGCAGATGTGGAGATCCATTTTGAAATTTATGACATTATTTCAAAATTCTCTATTTTCTCTCCTGGGAATGTTTAGCAAAAAGAAAAAAGCCTGTAAACCATTTTCAAATTGTGCTTAATAAAGCCAAGACTTGTGCCCACTTCTTCAGGGTGAGGAACGCCCTCTGTGTTCATTTTACTGCTCTATTTTCAGTGCCTGGTGTAGCGTAGGGAGGCATAGAGTAGGTGTCCAATCATGAGTCTATACTAGGAGATGAGATGTGTTCCTAGCTGGGTTATAAGAATCTTGAGGAGGAAGGCTTCCCTGTCTTTATCCTCCATTTTTTTCTGTCCTTCTTTATTTTCTTCTAAACTTTTTCCTAAGTTACTCATTTGTGAGTTATTTTACAGAGTTAAACAAATTGATACTGAAGTCCATATGGGAAAACAAATATTATGAATAACCACCAAAAAAAAAAAAAAAACAGGAAAGAAAGGTGTTCTGTCTTTTCTGAAAGAGAGTAGCCCTAGAGTAGGGCTGTAGGTGGAGTAGCCCTAGAAGACATTAAAACACACTATAAAGCCACTATACTTAAATCAACATGGTTCAGGTACATGAATAGACCAGTGGAATAGAAGAGAAGACCCACAGATAGTCCCAAGTACCCATGCAAATTTATTATATAATAAAGGTAGCATCTCAAAGCATTGAGGTAAAGAAGAAAATTTTAATAAATGGTGTTGGGGCAACTGGATAGCCACTTGAAAAAAAGTAAAATTAGGTCCATATTTTACACTATATACAAGAATAGACTCCAAATAACATCCAAATTTTTTTAAGTGAGACTATACAAGTACTAGAAGAAAACATAGGCAAACTCCACTTTAACCATTGTGCAGAGAAAGGCTTTGTAATTATGACTGCCTATCCTGATGCAATACAGGAAAAGATGAATACACTTAACTAATGAAAAAATAACTACATGAAAAAGCAAACAAAACAAAAATGAAGTCAAAGGACAACTGAAAACCGGGAGAAAACATATACAACATATGCTACCACCAAAACACTAATATAGGCATTTTATATGTATATATGAATAATCCTTAAAATTTGAGGCGCAAAGAGAAAAAAATCTGATTTTTTTTAAATGAGGGACGACAGGAACAATTACAGAAACACATACAGATGCAAAAATGTTCTTGAAACATATGAAGGACCAATCAGTCATAGTTTGAGAAATGAAAATAAAAATACTGACATGCAATTTATCACCTATCAGACTGGCAAAAATTAAACTGTGCGTCAATACACTCTGTTGTTGAGGCTATGGGGAGACCGGAATTGCCACACTTTGCTGATGGGAATGCCTAGTGGTGCAACCCCTCAAGAGAGGAATTTGGCAAAATCTAACAAAACTCCACATACCTACGACTTTTGCACTGCAGTTCCCCTTCTAGGAATCTACCCTGAAGGTACATTCCCAGCAATATGAAAACACATATACACTGGGTTATTCATGGCAGTTTTGTTCATAGTGCAAACATTTGGAAACAACCCAAATGCCCATACATAGGAGAGGACTTGAATAAACAGTGGCATATCCGCAAAGTGGAGTATTGTGCAGCCGTAAGAAGAATAAGGCAGAGTTCTACAAACTGGCTTGGAGTAATTTCCAGTATATAGTGTCAGGTGAAAGTAGCAAAATTCAGAAAATTATCTACACTATATTCTCCTTCATGTAGAAAAAAAATAGACTCTAAGAAAATATGCGTTCACCTGCTCATGTGTGCAAAAGAAATGCAGGCTGGATAAACAAGAAATTATAGATTGGTTATCTCCGTGGGATGGGTGGGAAAATGCTGGAAAGGAGAATGAGAAGAGGGTAGCAGGAATATGGAGAGGAGACACTTCTCTAAGTATACCTTATGGTATTGTTTTGACTCCTAGAATCTTGATAATGAAAAATAATAATAATAAATAAACATATAAGCAAAAAAAAATATGGAACCAAACATACAAGAAAAACCAACAGGAAGTGAAAGGAACCCAGCACAGAATGCAAATAGGAATACATGAGGTAACTGTCTGACCAATGAATAATGTCACCTCATTGAAGGGGATGAGGAAGAAAATAACTCACGGAAGTAACTTTAGAAAACAGAACTGTGACTGGCTATCATAAGGCTAAAGGCAAAAAGAAATGTTGAAACATGCTGGGCTTTAGTTTGTAAATCTGTTTCTCACAAAAGTATGAGTAAGCAATTCAGAAATACTCTTATGTATGTACTACGATTAAATAAATAAGAAATAGATTGTAGATAATAAGAGCCAAGTTTCTCACTTCTAAAGCAAGAGTTTACAAATTAAGAGAGAAAGGAAAGGAAGAAGAAGAAGGAGATGGAGGGGTAGGGAAGGGAGAAGGAAAGGAAAAGAAAGACTCTCAGATTACCACACTTAAACTTGTAGCCCCATTCCTAACATGGGAACTGCCCATTCCTTTTCCCATTTTGCTTTTCTAAATAGTATTTATTACTTTTCAAGTACACCATAAATACTTACTGAAATTGACTGATTGGTTGATTGCCTGGCAATTAAGTTCCAAAAAGCAGAGATTGTTGTCTGTTTTGCTCACCTTTCCATTCCTAGTACATAGAACAGTGTCCACTTTAGAGAATAAGAGATACTTAATAAATATGTGTTAAATAAAACATAAAATATGCTTTATTACTTTTTTATTTCCTGTTTATTTTTTACATCAACTCTGTAGTATATGTATACACACATATGTGCATGTGTATATATGTGTGTATATATGCAAATTTGTTTGCCCCTGTTTAATTTTCTCTAGAGATCCAGAAATTATAAATCATCTTTCAAAATCTAATAGGAAAATGTTTCCCAATTTTAGAATACATCAAACACTTCTGCAATATGCTAAATGCCAGATTCTGGGCTTTCATTCCCATAATCTGATTCGGGATGTGTAATATAGGGCTCAAGAATTTACATTTTAAAAATAAACATTTTGGATGATTCTAATCTAGGTTATCAGTAGGCTGCAGATTGAGAACATCAACTTAGCTGTTGATGGACTGCTCAGTAGAGGACTGATCCCAGTCTGTGTGGTCACAGCTGGGAGAGAGAAGGAAGACTCAGACCTGACAGCGGTGAAGTATATCCACTGTCAGCAGGAAATGGGGAATAAATCATTCCAGGCAGAGAAAGAGGCACTGGTATAGTTTCAGAATGGACAGAGGGAGGGAGTACATTCACAGACATAATGTCCATGAGGGCATGAGGGCAAGTTCTCTGCAGGTGAAAGTATGGAAGGCAGAGGTGCTGGGCTGGGGGACAGTGTCCCGGAAGCTTTGTTGTTGGGTGCAATGAAGAGCATGTGGGAAGTGTCCATCTGAGATGAGAGCACACTGGGAATGTCTAAAAATGGAAAGCGGCAAATATGGTGAAGGTCTTCAGGTAAAGGGGTGGTCAATGCTGGAGAGGCCTATAGTTGGTCCTAATTATGAGTCTTCAGGTTTGGAAAGATGCTGATGCCATTCCTGGTGGTGGGCAAACTCCAAAGGGATGTGTTCATATGTGATTTTGGAAATGACACTGACAGGACTGTGAAAAACCAGACAGAGTTAGAAGTATGTTCAGAATTTCAACATCGTCTCTCTCTGAGAGGCAATTTTTTCTATCATTTTTCAATAACAATATCATACATAGGCATACAATGAGTGTATTTGTTATAAGACAAAATGGGACCTGATATTATTAAGAAATAAAAACATCTTAGGATGATTAAATTTTTTTAAAAAATTACAGAATTAAGGTAAAGAAAAGAAGTGTTTTCCCACGGTAGTTGGCATGATATAACCCAACGGTCA
>NW_012101920.1:4837450-4864938 GCF_000951045.1 Mandrillus leucophaeus
ACAAGAAATTATAGATTGGTTATCTCCGTGGGATGGGTGGAAAAATGCTGGAAAGGAGAATGAGAAGAGGGTAGCAGGAATATGGAGAGGAGACACTTCTCTAAGTATACCTTATGGTATTGTTTTGACTCCTAGAATCTTGATAATGAAAAATAATAATAATAAATAAACATATAAGCAAAAAAAAATATGGAACCAAACATACAAGAAAAACCAACAGGAAGTGAAAGGAACCCAGCACAGAATGCAAATAGGAATACATGAGGTAACTGTCTGACCAATGAATAATGTCACCTCATTGAAGGGGATGAGGAAGAAAATAACTCACGGAAGTAACTTTAGAAAACAGAACTGTGACTGGCTATCATAAGGCTAAAGGCAAAAAGAAATGTTGAAACATGCTGGGCTTTAGTTTGTAAATCTGTTTCTCACAAAAGTATGAGTAAGCAATTCAGAAATACTCTTATGTATGTACTACGATTAAATAAATAAGAAATAGATTGTAGATAATAAGAGCCAAGTTTCTCACTTCTAAAGCAAGAGTTTACAAATTAAGAGAGAAAGGAAAGGAAGAAGAAGAAGGAGATGGAGGGGTAGGGAAGGGAGAAGGAAAGGAAAAGAAAGACTCTCAGATTACCACACTTAAACTTGTAGCCCCATTCCTAACATGGGAACTGCCCATTCCTTTTCCCATTTTGCTTTTCTAAATAGTATTTATTACTTTTCAAGTACACCATAAATACTTACTGAAATTGACTGATTGGTTGATTGCCTGGCAATTAAGTTCCAAAAAGCAGAGATTGTTGTCTGTTTTGCTCACCTTTCCATTCCTAGTACATAGAACAGTGTCCACTTTAGAGAATAAGAGATACTTAATAAATATGTGTTAAATAAAACATAAAATATGCTTTATTACTTTTTTATTTCCTGTTTATTTTTTACATCAACTCTGTAGTATATGTATACACACATATGTGCATGTGTATATATGTGTGTATATATGCAAATTTGTTTGCCCCTGTTTAATTTTCTCTAGAGATCCAGAAATTATAAATCATCTTTCAAAATCTAATAGGAAAATGTTTCCCAATTTTAGAATACATCAAACACTTCTGCAATATGCTAAATGCCAGATTCTGGGCTTTCATTCCCATAATCTGATTCGGGATGTGTAATATAGGGCTCAAGAATTTACATTTTAAAAATAAACATTTTGGATGATTCTAATCTAGGTTATCAGTAGGCTGCAGATTGAGAACATCAACTTAGCTGTTGATGGACTGCTCAGTAGAGGACTGATCCCAGTCTGTGTGGTCACAGCTGGGAGAGAGAAGGAAGACTCAGACCTGACAGCGGTGAAGTATATCCACTGTCAGCAGGAAATGGGGAATAAATCATTCCAGGCAGAGAAAGAGGCACTGGTATAGTTTCAGAATGGACAGAGGGAGGGAGTACATTCACAGACATAATGTCCATGAGGGCATGAGGGCAAGTTCTCTGCAGGTGAAAGTATGGAAGGCAGAGGTGCTGGGCTGGGGGACAGTGTCCCGGAAGCTTTGTTGTTGGGTGCAATGAAGAGCATGTGGGAAGTGTCCATCTGAGATGAGAGCACACTGGGAATGTCTAAAAATGGAAAGCGGCAAATATGGTGAAGGTCTTCAGGTAAAGGGGTGGTCAATGCTGGAGAGGCCTATAGTTGGTCCTAATTATGAGTCTTCAGGTTTGGAAAGATGCTGATGCCATTCCTGGTGGTGGGCAAACTCCAAAGGGATGTGTTCATATGTGATTTTGGAAATGACACTGACAGGACTGTGAAAAACCAGACAGAGTTAGAAGTATGTTCAGAATTTCAACATCGTCTCTCTCTGAGAGGCAATTTTTTCTATCATTTTTCAATAACAATATCATACATAGGCATACAATGAGTGTATTTGTTATAAGACAAAATGGGACCTGATATTATTAAGAAATAAAAACATCTTAGGATGATTAAATTTTTTTAAAAAATTACAGAATTAAGGTAAAGAAAAGAAGTGTTTTCCCACGGTAGTTGGCATGATATAACCCAACGGTCAACACATTTTTTCTGTAGGGACAGTAAGTAAATACTTCAAGATTTATGGATCAAGAGGCAAAATCAAAGCTATTATTAGGTACTTTTATCAAAACAGAGATAACAGATTTTGGCAAAAAAAAATTGATAAAATATAAAATATGAAAATAACAATTTTGTCATTCAACTTATTAGTAACGTATTCAAGTGAAATTTGTATAATATACAACTAATAATTACAGAAATATGATTTTTGGGGGGATAACATTTTGCTCAATCAGGTTGAAAGTTAGTGTTTCCTGTCGTATCAATTTCATGTGTTCCTATGTATGATCCCTTCTTAGTTCAACAAAAATAGGGGGCAAGTGGGATTTTGCCCGGGTGCCATAGCTTGCTGACCCCTTATCTGATCCATACCGACCACTGATCTGGCCCATGTTTACCCCCTTAAAGCTTATACTGGGCCGGGTGTGGTGGTTCACACCTGTAATCATAGCACTTTAGGAAGCTGAGACGGGCAGACGGCTTAAGCCCGGGAGTTCGAGACCAGCCTGGGCAACACAGAAAGACTTCGTCTCTGCCAAAATAAATAAATAAATAAATAAATAAGTAAAATAAAAAAGCCAGGCATGGTGGCACGTGACTGTGGTCTCAGCTACTCAGGAGACTGACTGAGGTGGGAGGATCGCTGGAGCCTGGGAGATGGGGAGGTTGCAGTGAGATGTGGTGACACCACTGCACTCCAGCCTGGGTGATAAGTGAGACCCTGTCTCAAAAACAAACAAACA
Organism: Mandrillus leucophaeus; assembly: GCF_000951045.1. Taxonomy (NCBI): domain Eukaryota; kingdom Metazoa; phylum Chordata; class Mammalia; order Primates; family Cercopithecidae; genus Mandrillus; species Mandrillus leucophaeus. Next base: position 4,840,292 of record NW_012101920.1, read on the forward strand.
AACAAAACGCCTCTCAGATCAGATCACATGCTAAAGAACAACTGCTTCTGAGAATAAAGTTTCCTATTCTATACAGAAAACCCATCCTAACACAGAAAACCCATTGGTTACTGGTGATGGTAAAACACAAGTGACTTAGTATAAAAACTTAGTACAAAAGATGTTAGGTATACGAAGAAATGAAAGGGAAAGGGAGGCGATTCTAAAAGCGTAGCCATCACAAGCTTAGGAGAGAAAATTAGCCACCTTTCCAGACACTGCAGTGAGGAGAAAACTTATAAATTAGATTTATTGGGGAGTAACTTCAACACGGACAAAATATAAACAGAAAAAACGAAGTCGAGTACCACTTGTAACTAACCTTGAACAGATCAACCCTGAAGAATTAAGTAGCCTACCTACAGTATGTGTCTCTCTAGCGATGATTAACTACTGAATTGAAAATGAATTTATGTGAAATTGAGGATGCCTATCTGCAAGAGCAACATATATTAAAACTTTGGTGGAATAGCACTTCATATGAAATTCAAATTAGAAAAACTTCTGCTTCCTCTCAGTGAAGTAGATAAAGGATATTTCAAAATCATTCAAGTTCTTGCTTTCTTTAAAAATCATTTGAACAATTTTAAATTAGTTTGTAAATATCAAAAGTGAGAAAATATAGTCTACAATCCAATTTCCCTAACTATTCAACCACCTCCATGGTCTGTACAATGTTCATCTCCTTGTTTTACGCATGTAAAATATTATATGATTGATAATCACGACCATAAATAATTTTGTGTTCTGTGTTTCTTACTGTATATTACAGACATTCCTAGGTTACCTTATCATCATTATTGTTCTCATGTTTTATGACAACTCAGTAGTCTGTATCGACATTACATATTATTGTTCATTTTTATACTTTTCCTAATTTTTCTTTATTAAAATAGCATTAAAGCTTTTTACTTTATTTTGGAATAAAAACAGTTTAAATGTATTGTTCTATTGTAAAAATTAGTTTGAAACAGCATTAATAGAGGAAGAAAATTACCCACAAATGTCATTCTGAAAATACCAATACACCAATACTTTCAATTATTGATGTCCATCTTCAATTTCATGCCATAAAATAATAGCATAGCTAAAGCATTGTTTTCTATGCTTTCCATTAACATAATGCCCAAAACTTTCTTTCATTTTTCTTTAGTGACTTGTGGTTTTCTTTATTTTTATTTTTTATTTTTATTTATTTTATTTTATTTTATTTTATTTTTTTGAGACAGAGTCTCGCTATGTCGCCCAGGCTGGAGTGCAGTGGCGCAATGTCAGCTCACTGCAAGCTCTGCTTCACGGGTTCATGCCATTCTCCTGCCTCAGCCTCCCGAGTAGCTGGGACTACAGGCACCCACCACCACACCCGGCTAATTTTTGTATTTTTAGTAGAGACGGGGTTTCACCTTGTTAACCAGGATGGTCTCAATCTCCTGATCTCGTGATCCACCCACCTCAGCTTCCCAAAGTGCTGGGATTACAGGTGTGAGCCACTGCGCCCAGCCGGTTTTCTTTTACTTTACCTACAGTTACTGCTACTCACACTATCCTATATTGTTTCCTTTAGGTAATTTTCTGTTCTATGAAATCAATGCTCTAATGAATTTGTGTCCTGGCGTGTTGCCCATCTCGTCTCACTGGAATATAAGTATCATAAGGGCAAGGATAAGGTTTGTCTGGTCTCCTTCTGTCTGCACAGGGCTTAGAATGGTGTCAAACACAGACTGAGCACTTAATTAGTAATTGTGGATGAATGACTAAATGAAAATTAGAGCCTTTGCAGAGTAAGAGATAGAGACATATTTTTGTGTCCTGAAATCCTGATTCCAGAGCTATTCTCCTATACAAAATGAAAGAATAACCTGTGTGTTATTTTCTTCTCTGCCATTCCCTCAATGGGATTGAAATAGTAAGTCTTTGTTTCTTAAAATAACTTTTTAAGGTTACAAAGGACTTTATAGTAAATCTTTCAAATCCCTCCAGCAACTGGAAAAGTTTCATTCCCAGTATCTAGCAGTAAGCTAAGACCAGTCTATGGATGCTTAGTGGTGATCAAATGTAAATATTATGACATAGTATTTATGACACTTAGTACTCATTTTTAATATTGTGTTATAATATTTTACACTGTCATAAAAAGGATGTGAACTTTGAAGTCATCCTGGTAGATGACTTAATCTCAGTTTTGCTAATTACCAGCTGCCTAACTTTGTGCAAATTACTTGCTCCCTGTATCTCAGGGAAGCAAAATAGGGCAAAATAATAATGCCCTTTTGGATGGTTGTGCTGAGGACTAAGGATTAAGCAAATTGATATAAATACCACAAATATATATATATGGTGTTAGATATACATATGAAATAGCCCTTTGTATATAGAAAACACTCCTTGAATATTAACTATCATCATCACCATCATCACCATTATCACCATCATTATCATTACATAATGGTCACCAGTTGCGCAAGGTCCAAGTAACTTTTTACCTATAAAATTAAAATCTCAAAGTTTACAAAGCATTTCTTTAAACATCTAGGACACGTCAAGGCTATGCTTTGAATATTCCTCTTACTTGTTCGCATTCTAATAAGCTCTCTTGAGTAGGAGAGAACAAGAAAAACGATCAACTTTCTGCTGGAAATGGTGCATAACCCTGATTTTGAACGTGCAAATGCATTACTCACATGAATGTCATTTATCATATGTGTTGAGGTGGGGTGGAGGGGGAGTGTGTTAAGTGCTGCTTCTTTTGACCATAAAATTCCAGAAGACAAATTATGTAAATTCTCATGGAGCTCAAGAGAGTGTCCTGCCAACCAATGAACTTAATAAATGTTGTTGATGCTGTAATGAAGACACTTAAGTTTCTGATAAAATGACTTCTTTCTTCAGAAGATTCCTTCAGGACCAAAGGCTTCCCTTGAAGGTAAAGGGGATATATGTTTTCACTGAGACTTATAAATTTAGTGAAAAAAATTCTATCTGAGTCAATGAAATACTTTTGTCTCACACACAGGGGTACTCATGGGCTCTGGCAATTCTCTTTCATATGTGGCACTTGCTGGAAATCTTTTAGTATAAAGTATAACTTTTTGTATTGATTTTCCTCCCACCTTCTTAAACTTCTTCTTCTACATACTTATTAAGTAATGATGAGTTGGTAAAATCTTAACACAAATTAAGGACATGTAATGATCAGAAAGATAATTGCAGTCACTACTTTTTGTGGATATAACCCACACCACAGATAAGAAACATTAACCACAGTAGTTTTCTTATGGATATAGTAGTAAACATAGCCTATGCTGTGCTTCAATACCCTAACATCTCAGTGGCTTAACCAGAAGAGTTTGTTTCTTACTCATGCAAATTCTACTCTATCGCTGTTCTTTTCCAAGGCCTCTCTCTTCCCGTGCTGACTCAGAAATCCAGACCCTTCCTTTCTTGGGACTCCAACATCTTGTCATGTGCCTTCCATGGTCACCACTACAGGGGAAGACAGAGACTGTAGAAGTCACATCCATTCTGTTATGCTTCTGTTTGCTTAAAACCATTGGCCAAAGCTAATCACAACATCCTGCTAAACCACAAGGCTAAAAAAAAGTTTTGGAGAGAGGTTACATAGATACTCAGTGAGCAGTACAGCATAAAGATAACAGTTACCAAAATGTATTCTGAGAAATATGAGGGATATGAGGTATTCTGTAGGAAAATATAAAAGAACAGGAACATTTGATTAAACAAAACACTGTTGATAATGTGATGCTTTAAATTCCTTCCTTGGAGATTGTTAATGCCCACTGTCAGTTTTGAGAAATTATGCTGTAAAAAGCATGGTTATCTTTATTTAATTCAGTTTTTTTGGTTGGTTTGGTCTTGTGTTTTTTTTTTCTTTTACAAATTTGATTGACCATATAATAATTTCTTTTCTTAACACCCATGAATCTAATGTCCCGTTGAATCCACAGCAGGCATTTTGAAATACTGACAATAAAAACATAATGGACACTTAATAAATATTTCATGGATGAATGAAGAGTCACTTTTCAGACTCAGGGATGCCTCTGCACCAAATTTTGGGGAACGAAATTCCATACAACACCTGCATTACAAGTTGAAAAATAAAAATCCTGGGTCAAACAACTACCTTTTTCTTGCAACATGCTGCATAAAAAATGTGTTGGTTTTTTGTTTTCCTCTACTGACTTGAGTGGTTTTTTGATGTCATCAGCTACAGCTCATCTGCCCAAAATTTGACAGTGGAATCATCAGGATTTATGCTCAGCATGTGCAATCCACCCCACACCTCTTTACACAAGGGAATTTCGGGATGAAACGTTAATACCCCATGTTATGGAGAGAATAAAAATAATACCTTGGATAAGCCATGCTCTAAATGATGTTTCATGCTAAAAACCTCACAAACCATTACAGCAAGGTTCAGCAGCAGACAGCGCTACTTCTACATTCCACATAATCCAGTTCAGCAAGGCCTTGAGCAATGCACAGGCATCGTAACAACAGCTAATGGTTTGCCTTGGGTCCAGAGAGTGTCTGGTTGTTGGCAGCAAACCACAGAATCCAGGAGCAGAAAACAATATGGAAGCAATATTATTTTCTATCTAATTCTCTATAATCCAGAAGAGTGGTTATGCTGAATGATAACACACAGAGGAAAGATTAAATATAATAACATAATGTTCATGTTCTGCACCAGAAGTTATTACTTTTGGCACCGCAGAGGCAGATGGCTGGCACTGGCCATTGCCAGGAGGTGTTAAGTGGGTAAGTGGTGCTGAGGAATAGAGTCATCTGTGGGGAAAATGACAGTAATGAACTGCTTGTAATGCTGTGAAAACTCAATGAATTTGATGAAACACAGATTGCAAAACTGTTTCCTGGCCGACCATTGGACACACTCATTTACGCTGAAATGTGCTCTCTCCCAGATACAAGTCTGATAGGAAAACCACTGCTGTTTCTGCTGCCGATTTGTTAAGCATCGTGACAAGAGGAGTGACCAAGAAGATGGCAAAAGCCCTATCCACATAGTGCCCCTCTAGTCGGCAGGGTTGCTGGCAGAGGGCGGTCTAACTGTGCTGGAAGGTTTTTTAGAAGGGGCAAGGTCAGCATAAGAAGAAGTCATCTTGGGCCTGGGGAACACATTTGTAAAAGTTTTTGTTAGATCTTTATGTTTCCAGCAACAACATTATTTGTATTAGATTAAGTAGTATATAGTTTGTTAGTTTGTTTATTTATTTTTTTATTTATAGAGACAGGGTCTCACTTTATTGCTCAGGCTGGAACTCTTGAGCTCAAGCAATGCTCCTACTTCAGCCTCCCAAAGTGCTGGGATTACAGGCATGAGTCACTGCTCCCGGCCCAAGGCAGCTGATTTAATGTGGATAGAAATATGTCAATGTAGTAGTGACAGAGTATTCACATGTATAAAGTTTGAAGCCTTATAGAGAGAACACAGAATGGGATGGGATAAGAAAGCCTTATAGCTCAGGATGGTGTACACCAAGTGTAGTTCCAGGACCCATATTAGTATGTCAACTCTTCATTACTGTTCATAAGAAAAATATGGAAATAGAAAGTAAGCATTTAGAAATGTTCATAGCAATTTGACAATTCTGTGGAATATAATACTAAATAAATGGAGGTTGTGTTGTTTGTGCCTTTTAAAATTTTTATTTTTCTAGCAATTAATTTTTATTATACTTTATAAAAGTATTGTTCTGTGATGGATTGAGATTTTAACAAAAATGATCTTCCACCATAAACAGCTTGAAAAGCGATGCATTGGGATTGTAGAGGCAGTTTTCATCTGCTTGTTTTACAAGATTCCTTACTTTAGGCAAATTATTAACCTATCTACATTTTGAATTTGTCAATATTTGATAACTATTAGATTATATCACTATTATTAAATAACTATATACACCATGAAACACTCACATAATCTGCTGAGAAATTACCAAAATATTTAGATGACCCACTCCTACTCTTTCAAAAAGCATTCGAGCTGAATGGTCAGTTAAGTTCAATGTCTTGGAAGAATTAATAGATTACATAACACACAGACTTGCTTCATTCCTGTATTTGGTTCATGCAACAAATATCTATTGAGCACCTGCCTTGTTCTAGACATGATTTCAGCTGCAAAGCTTGCACAAGTTAACTAGAATTGCAAGGATTCTTGCCCATGTGGAGTTTGTATATCTAACAAGGGCTACAGTCAATACAGAATGGATACACCACATGAGTAAACTGTACAGTATATTTTGGATTGAAAAGTGCTATGAAAAAAGCATAGCAGGGAAAGTAAAGAGGGCATATTCTAAATGGTCAGGTTGAGTTTCAAGATTTTTTTTTAATGTTATTTTAGCCAAGATATAAAAGAGGTTAAGTTAGTCATGTATATATGTGGAGAAGAAATATTCCAAGTAGAGATAACAGTCAGTGCAAAAGCCCTGCAATGGCAAGTATCTAGTATATCTGAGAAGCAGCAGAGAGGTCAGAATGACTAAAAGAGAGAACAAGAGAAAAGAGAGCAGATGAGGACAAAGGCATTTAGAGTCCAAGTTGGCTATTGAAGGAGTCGGTTTCTCTCTCTCAGTCTGATGGGGCCATTGCAAGTTTGAACAGAGGACTGACATGGCTTTACTTATATGTTAAAAGATTATAACACTATTACAGTAATCCAGGTAAAAAGACGCTCACAGCTCCAAAGAGTGGTAGTGATGGAGATGGTGAGATGCTGGATCAGATGCTGGGTATATTTATAAGGCAGAATCAACAGGGTTTTTTTGACAGATGGGGTGGAAGGTGTGAATTGAGAGAGAGAAAGATAAATCAAGGAAACTTTCAAGGTTCTAGGCCTGAGCAACTGGAACAGTGCAATCATTTAGGATGCGCCAAGCTGTGGGTACAGCAGATTATGCAGAGGTGTCGGTAGGTCACGAGTTTTGTTTGGGATGTGTTAAGTCTCATTTGTCTATTTAGATATCCAAGTGTCTCCAGATGTCAAGCAAGCAGTTGGAATACAGAGTTTGCAGGTGGTAATAAATTTGGGAGTTGTTGGAAATAACTAGAATTTAAAGCTGTGAAACCGAATGAGATTATGAAGGGAACAAGTATAGATAAAGAAAAGGACTAGAGACTCAGATCTGAGGCACTTGGACATCAGCAGGTTACAGTGAAGAGGAGGAACTGGGAAAGGAGAATCAGACAGAGTGACCAGTGGGACAAGGCAGATTATAGAGTGTGGGGATTCTGAAGACAAGTGAAGAAAGGGTTTCAGGGAGGAAATACTAATCAGCTGTGTCAAATACAGCTGGTAGGTCATGTAAGATGAGGACTGAAAACTGACCTTGGGATTTATAAATATGAAGTTGTTGATGACCGTGAACAGATGTAATGGTTTGTGAAATGATAAAGACAAAAGTCATATGGAAGTAGGTTTAAAAGAGAATGGCCACAGATAAATCGGAGACAGGGAGTAAAAACAAATATCTTAAGGAGTTTAGAGTACAAAGGGGCAAATACATGGGGGCAATCATTGATGCCAGCAGTAGGGTCAAAAGAGATATTTTATACAAATGTGTAAGAGAGTTTATTCTAGGGAAAATATCAAGTAAGTAACAGTACAAGTCAAACAGAGGTAAGATAGATGCAGAGGTGATGCTCACATGAACAAATTTTGGAGACTAAGTAATGCAGCTGTTAGAAGTGGATATAGTCACAACACAGAACACCTTTAAAGCAAAACAGAAATCACTGTATGAATTGCTTGTCTGATTTCAAGGGCTACACTTTTCTAATTCTGTAAGTGGTGCTTACCAGGAAAATTGCACAGGCATTTGTTTGCAAATGCAAACTCTTTTGTAATCATCATTGAGCAATTTGTACGATCACACATTTCTTCAAACGATAATTAATACTGATGCTTAAATACCAGATTGATAGGCTTTCTTGCTCTCTCACTTGCAAGCTATTCACATTCTAGCCGTAATTAAGAATCAGGAGAGAGCTCTTTAAGGTAATGGGTGCTAGACAATTTTCTGTAGTCTCTACTGCCTTCAATTTCATGTCGATGTATTAGTTAGGAGTAAAAGCAACAATTATCTTTTTTTGTATATATATGTATAACATATACACATGGTATATATAATATATTTCAATATCATAATACTTACTTTTAAAACATATTATCATCTAAGAGGCATAATACAAAAGAAAAATTTTGATCACTCATGTCACAGTGCGTTACAGAGGTTCCTGGTCGATGGAACTTCTTGGTCATTCGGGGGTCCAGGTTCCTTCTTTCTTGTGGCTGCGCCTTCCTTTGGGGTTTTGGAGAAAGCAGATCTTCTTCTTGTCTGCCACAACACATATTTCACTTCTACTCATATTTCATTGGTAACAACTGGTCACAAGGCACCTCTCAGACGCAAGAAGGCCTGGGGAATGCAGTCCATATTCAGTCAGTTCAGACTCTTCCAACATAATTCTACACTATGAAAGAAAATCCTGCCTTTTTTTTTTTTTTTTTTTTTAATACTTTAAGTTCTAGGGTACATGTACACAACGTGCAGGTCTGAGATAGAGTCTCACTGTGTCACCCAGGCTGGAGTGCAGTGGCGCGATCTCAGCTCATTGCAGCCGCCACCTCCCAGGTTCAAGCGATTCTCCTGCCTCAGCCTCCTGGGTAGCTGGGATTACAGGTGAGTGCCATCACACCAGGCTAATTTTTGTATTTTTAGTAGAGGCGGGGTTTCATCATGTTGGCCAGGCTGGTCTCAAGCTCCTGACCTTAGGTGATCCACCTGCCCCGGCCTCCCAAAGTGCTGGGATTACAGGCGTGTAAGCCCCCAAAGTGGCCAATCCTGCCACTTTGATGGCCAACCAGCTATCTGCTACAAGGAATGAGCTTTTCAAGGACAAAGACAATCAAATCACTATCTGATTTTTTTGCCTAGATGGTATCAAAAGAGTTTGCAGTTCTTCTATATAAAGGAAAGCAAAGGGAAGGGATATAAAAATGTTCTAACATAACTTAATCCTTGATAAATTAGAACCCTCAGAGTAGCAATGAAAGTTAGAAATGTTTGTTTTATTTTGTTTTTACAGAATGTATCAGCCTAGAAATCTAAAAATGAAGCATGAATCCTGTCATAACCTACACCCCACAACCAGCATCATTCATATATGTAGAGCCCATGGCATTTATTGCTTTCTTATTTATAAGATCCTATTAGTAACTAGTGGCAGTGATAAAGACCAGTCGACATTAACGCCATTCAAAATAATAATAACAGGAAAAATAATGTCTTTGAAGAGCAGCTAAAATCAAACTTGGATTGGAGGCTCGGAAAACAATCAGTCCTCATCATAGTTGTAGTCATATAAAACGTCAAGTAAGTTGTCTTCATTTTGACAGTTTAATCACATCATATACTCTTCATATAGGGATATTCCTTTGAATTACTTTGTGGCTCTCTGTTTATATAAATATATTATTAGTTTATGTTTATATATTTAGCTTATACAAATATATATCTATATATTATCTACATAAGTACATGTATATTTATATATTGTATATAGCAAATAATATATAGTATATTTAGACATCATTACGTTTGTGGTCTTCGCTTTTGTGTGTGTGGGGGGGACTTTTCTTTATTTAAAGGCACAGCTTCTCAATAAAGATGCACACATGAGTCATAGTATTAGAAGCTCAAGAATCAGTCTTCACCGAATAACGAACTGAATCCTTGTACCTCAGATGTCCCATTGCTCTTTCTTTGACTTACACATTTTGGGGTCTACAAAAATAGCCATAGTGAAAGTTCAAAGTAACTAGCAAGTTAAAAAGGAAAATAAATCTTGATTTTTTATGACCTTTGGCAAGAGAGATGTGAAACTTAGTAACCAGGTAGGTCATTTTTCATGGGCCTTTTTCTTCCAGAAAATTGTCATTCTTAAAATGCACATTTGAAAACGACGCTACCTGTTTTAAATAATGCCAAAATAAATAGGGGAGTTCAGATATCTCTTTAAGATACTGATTTTATCTGCTTTCAATATATATCCAAAAGTAGGATTGCTGAATCATAAGCAGTAGTTCTATTTTTAATTTTTCGAGCGGCCTGCATACTGTTGTTCATAATGGCTATACCAATAGATACAATTTTTAACTGTCAACTGCACCTCAATAAACCTGGGGAAAAAATAATCTGTATGTCAGCATCAGTTCAATATTGAAAAGTCATTTTATTCTTGAGAAACATCATGACAGTACACATATTGGAAAAAGAAAGAATAAGTCTATTTCTTTATCACGGCATTGAGCAGAATGCAAAAATTATGCTTGGTAAAGGCGGTTAAGTGAACCATACAACTTTAAAAACATTTCGACCTCAAAATGTCATTAATTGCAAATGAGTTGCAAATGTTCCATTTACAACTCGAAGCAGTGTTGGACAAATGTTCAGTAAATGTTTGATCTTAATGATTATTTTATATCTCTTCAGTTTGGCCCTCCAGATCTCCTTTCCAACTTTCTCAACACAATTTATTATCCCAGGAGTGGGGCCTGGAGTCAATAGGCTCCTTTAACCTTTGGCTTCAGGTTGCCTTTGGCCAATGAGAGCCCAGCAGGAGATTTGAGGGGAGGAGGTGAAGGGACAGGCTTGACTTCAGCTGGAGCTGCCCTGCAGGACTGCCTCAGGCTGGGGGGACCCTGCACGAAAGACCACAGGACCTCTCAAGGCTACACCCACCCTATCCAGGAACCATTCCTCTCCCTTGATTCCTAAAACCTGGAGGCAGTAACAGCTTTGCTGTGATTAGCCAGGGTAATGCCATCTTCCCTGGGATTTCTTTGTACCCTGCCCACACCTTTCCGAGCACTCTCATATTGAGAGTGCCAGCTATCTCCTCAAGCCAGGACTCTGACTGATTCAAAGATAAAAATATATAGGAAATGACGCCTATTACTATAAAATTTCATAGAGTTTGGTATAGGAGTAAAACATATATGCAAATAAATATAACACATGTTTAAAAAAGCACTAGGGGCCATTTGAAAACAATGAAAATGCTATGGAGTTTTAAAGACAGAGTAATTACCTCTTTTGGGCAATCAGAAAAGATTTCATGGAAGACACAAAAATGGGACCTGGAAAGATGGCCAGTATTTCAGTAAGGAAAGGTGCATCCAGGTAGAAGAAATAGGGCAAACAAGGGAACATTGAGAAAAAATGGCATGGCTTATTTGGGAAATTGTTATTAAATTGTACTAGAAAATGAAATACAGGATTAGAAACAATCTAAATAATAGCAAACAATAAGTAGGTGAGGGGCAAATTGAATTCAAATGTTGGAGTAGTTAGAAATTTGGTAGACATTTTAAAATCAGCGGTGGGTTTATAATTGTATCTTACTGTGTGTAAAACTATCAAATATATAAGCATTTGAGAACAAAGGCTGAACTTTAGAAAACTTAAAAGGGAGACCCTTTTGTAGAATTGTTAGAGCCTGAGCTAGGGTAATAACAAGGATAATAAAGAAGAGAAGATGATTGAGAAGGGTACTGAAAGAGTTATGACCCTGTGGGACTCAGAGCCATGCGACTCTGAGTCGTATGGAGGCATGACTTAGAAGAATGTGTAAAGGATGATTCCAGATGGCGGAAGGGAAGGATGGAAGTTCCATTAACGGTCATTTGAAAGTCATTAGAAGGAACAATTTGTGAGAAGAAGACAAGTTCAGTTTTGATAAAAACAAATGTAGTATCTGCCAGCCTGACATTAAGATGAACTTGAGCAGCAGATGATCCCAAATATAGAGGTCGTGCCCAACCGAGAGGATAGAGCCAGAAGGCAGGTTTGAAAAAAAGACAAAAAGAGGAGATCACTGAACCACAGGCAGGAAATGAAACTTGGATTAATGTTCATCTGTAGGAAGACAAGGAAATAAAAACATTAAGAGTCATTAATATAGAGTTAAGTATGTTAATGTGTAGAAAATATTTAGCACGGTGCCTTGTTAAGCATAAATGCTTAATAAAGCATAGGCTATTATTAAAGTTACTATTGAGTTAAGGGGAATGTTAGGACAATGAAGTGTAGAATCAAGAAGAGTTAAATAAGGATGCATGTTGCTGCAGTTTCAAATGCTCTAATTTTGAGATGCTAGAGATAGATATTTGGAATATATCTAGGAAGACAGAAAAAGATGGGAAAAATAGATAAAAAGCATAATCTCCTCTCTGGTTTTCCCTACATACTCTTGCTTTCTGAGGTCAGTATTTATCTTTCGTATCCCTTCGAACGACTGTGGAAAGCTTAGTGACTCCTCTGCAATATCATTAAAATGTGTGTTGTTTATATTGGTTAAGAGCGTAAACCACGGAGTCAGAATGCGTGGGTTTGAATCCTGGCTTCATTTTTCAACTAAATCTATGACTTTGGACACATTGCTTAAGCTTTATGTTTCTAGATGTTTTCATCTATAACATAGGGTCCTGAGATAACCTACCTATCTCTGTTATATAAATGAGGTTGATACTTTAAAGATAACTTCCATAGCTAACTAATCAATGTTAGCTAATGTTGTATTTACTACGGTTGGCTCCCAGTTCACTACATATTTCTGCAGCTGTTAACTACCCTTTCTGCAACTGTTAACCCCTTTTACAGCCACACTGCATGCACTGGGTGTTACAGTTGTTGTAGCAGAAATAGTCGGTAAACTAAGCAGGATACCAACACGGAACAGGCATCAGCGCACATTCAAATCATAGGTATCCTTGACCTCAGGTTTTTGGGCCACCTTGGCTGTAAGAAATTTCTGAGCCCTATCCATATCACTCAGGACTTCTCCCAGTAATGAAATCACCTTTCCAAGTCTGTGTTATTCTCTATGTTTTGAGCTAAGAGACATGAAGTATAGAAAGGTTATAGAAACTAAGTTTAAAAAATAAATTAATGAAATAGAAAGTTGGCAATTAACACAAGAACCAAACTTAGTTCTAAAATATAAAAACCTACAATGTTCCACGCATTTCAAATGTATGTTGGGACAGTATTAAAATATCATCCACCAATACTAAAAATGATTTGCCACAGATTGAAAGATGCATAAATAACTGACAAGTCTCTTCCCCATGCCCCTACTATGTAAACCTAAAATTGTATTGTTTAAGTGAAAAATTGGAGCATAATATAAAACAGGTAGCAAGTAGCTTCCCTGATATTCTGGCTACCGTTGTGGTTTATTTGTATGTATGGTTATATATAAATATGGAATTTGAATGCTTTTAAGAGTTAAATAGCCACAAACTTCACCATCCTCTATTGCTTTGCTTATGTAATCAGTCTGAGTCACATGTTTTTTTGTTTAGTTGCTCTTGTTTCTTTGTTTTTTATACCTGCCAGGACTTGTGACCATTTGAGGTTGTAACTTAGTGGATGCCAAAGATGAGACACACTTTGATTGATCGTCTTTATTGGATTTCACATACACACATTATTCAGGGGAACTGACTATCTCCAATTCAGGCCTAGACAACTAATTTATTCAAAGAACATTAAATAATTAGTCTGAGTTGTTTTATAGGCAATACGCTGTCAGTGATGTTTTGTTCCCCTATATTTCTAGTATCAGAAATATTGTCATTTTTATTTACAGGCGTAGAACCCAACTGGTACGACTCCAGGGAAAAAAGCATAAAAGCCTTTTGTCGTGTAGCCCACTGGGGAATCTGGAGTTTCAACAACCTCAATTGCTCATTTACCCCTATTTTTGTCAAAGGCGTATTTTCATAAACATTCCCATACTAAATCTTGGAGGAACAGAATATTAACTAGTTTTCTTCTTTCTAATCACTGGCTCATTTAACATGAAAAAGTAAATGACACCCTAGCTTATTTCATTTATTTTTTATATTGCTATTTTACTGAACTCTAAAAGAAAAAAGGCCTTAGGTATCACAATATGCAAGTGTGAGTGATTAGCAGGATGCAAATACTCAGTTAATCACCCAGGAACACCATTTCGGGGTCTGCATGGCCTTCTTTATAGTGGCAATAAAGACTGAGGGATGTGTGGGTATTAATTTTTCACATAAAATGTTAATGAGATGCACAACTCATTACTATTCTTTCATTCTCGGATTTTAAAAGATAGTCTTTGCCGTAGTTCTATTTACTCTAAGAAGGATTTCTTTAGTAGTAGAATCCTAAAGTCTTCCTAGCAGCTGTTTTCATGTTCATGATAGATATTTAATAGGCGGCCAAGAAAACAACATAAAACAACTTAGCTCAGAAATATAATAATTTACAAGTATACAGAGCGCTACAGTTTACAAAGCATTTTTGAGTGTATTATCTCATTTGGGTTCCCTGGCAGACAGACTCTGAGATGGAGATTAGCATGCAGGAAACTTACTGCCATGTACTCTTGGAAAGAAGAGTAAGAGAACTGGACTGGGCAGAAGGAGAGGAGAGGCTCGAATACAGACACCACGAAGGCCTCAGCCAACACCGCGCGGAACTCTGAAGGTTGTCATGAGTTGGCGTGAGGTGGTTTTTATATTTCTCTGTGGACCAGTGATTGTATATGGACTAACCCAAGAAGGAGAAATGACCTTGGGCGAAGCACATCGTTTTAGCTGAGGCAATTCCAACAGCCCTTAAATACAAATTTAGGTATTTCCATCTCTCCTCCCCGGCATATGTTTACATAAGCAAATGGCAAGAGATCCCCCTGGAGAAATCATTACCATGTGGCATCATAAGGTCCTTCCTTCTGGGAACCTGGCCTCTTCTTCAGTCAAAGGAATTTTGATCTGAATGTTGACTTTGTTGCAGAAATTGGGGAAAGGATTGTGACATTTTATTTGGGCAACTTCCCTCAGCCTCCTGACCTTCTACGCTAGATTTGTTTTGATTGTACACTGTAGGAGTATGGTTGTTGACTGCCCGTAGGGACGAGTTCCATTAATCCTTTCTCTATGAATCCTCTCTTTCTTTCTTCCACAACTTCTCTGGGTGAATCTGTGAAATTTATCTCTCTATGATGCATGTCTGTTGATGTCTTTGCTCATTTTTCAAAGTTTTCGGTTTTACCTTTAATTCTAAATTCCTAGGGGTCAACCCTGTGTCTGCACAGGTTGGGGTCACTCCATCACAGGGCACAGGTTGTGCTCACCACCTTGAGTCAGTAAGGCTTCCGTTCCTTACAATGAATTTAAGATTCAGAAGGTTTTCGACTCTTCCCTAGTTTTACTTTCTACTGGGCCCATTCACATCTGTTATGCAAATGTGTACACCCTCAAGGCTAAACAGGACTGTGTAGCAGGCTTGGGCTCTCTTGACTCTAGTACGCATGTGTGTAGCCTCAGCCTAGAGTATGCTGTTCTAACCGTGTACCCATAGGCTAATGTATCAACTGGGCCTCCTCGCTTGACCAACTCCAAAATAATCAGTTCTACCAACAAGGCTGCTGAGTGTGGCCGAGTCCACTGGTCTAAATCAAGTGAGCCCCTTTGACTAGGACAGAGAAGCTTCCAGTTCTCATGGCCCATAACACCACGGCAAAGCCTTCATTCCTACCAAGCTGGGGTCAGATGGGAGCAAGGCCGCCCAGCATGCCACAGATTCCCTCTCTTCTTATCCAGAGTTCAGCAGATTTTCCAAGTGAACACTTCTCAGATTGTTGTATGGTGTTGGTAATTTCCATAGCCCTTTAATGGTTGATTGTGTTTATGTATTCATCTCTATAGTGGCACTTTGGGGAGAGGAGTCATGGATCTCCTGGCTTGGCCATGATCCAGCTTTTGGAGATTTCGTTTAGAATCTGTGATATTTTCCATATTCTTCCTAAAAGGGTAAGTTAGAACCAGTTTTGGTACCTTAAGAACTAAGCGCTCTGCTTGTTTTGTGAATCTACATGTCATCAATGCACTTGCTTTACTAGTTGCATAATAGTACAAAACATTTTATATGAAAAACTTTCGCTTTCTTTTGTTTTAAATCTCTCTTGTTTTCTTGTAAAGGTCATTTCTTAACTAAATAAGTCAGAATAAACCTAAAGGACACTCTACAGTGAGATAAAGTATCTGCTTCCTTTTGTTCACATGCATTGCTGACTTGGAACTCTATTTCTGTCTGAGCACTCTTGCAATATGACAGTGTTCAGCTTGGCAAAGACCCTAAACTTGAGCATGGGAAAGCAGACACCAATTCTAGGCCAAATGTAATATTTAAGAGCCTATTTGAAAAGCTAATTTATAAGAATGCTTACTGCTGGAAGCAAGAAAATTGTTAGAAATTTCTCAGTAATTACCTTTACTGAAAAGGGAATAGAAATCATTCTGAAAATCAACCCAGAAAGATGGCATATCAACTTCCCGAACCGTCAGAAGCAGAGTTTAGAGGTTGATTTGGGCTTTACAAGGGCTCCAGCTGTGATGCAGGCAGCTGCCTGATAGCAGAAGAATGTGGGCCACTTGCACATCACATCAGAGCTCCAGTGATCCATCAGTTGTGTTGGGAACAGCTGGGAGGCAGGATGGACTTGCAATGGATTTAAACATCAATGACCTTTTAGCAGGTCCGTTTACCAGGACATTCAAAAAGCAAATGGGAAGGATCTAAAATAGTTTTGTGTGAGTCTCTTGTTTTCTTTTATTAAATCAAGTCAATTCCATATATAGCCATGATGTAAAATGTGAATCAGACCCCCATGTCCTTGAAAGCCACCAGAAGTTCATTTGCTTTGAAAGGAAGGTCAACATGTTTAGAAAAATATATTTATTTTAGATAGTTACAGTGAAAAAGTGAGTGGTTCTGCTCTGAAGCTAAACAAGATTCTTCCTCTGAATAATCATCACCAAGAGGTTGGAACATTTTCTGACTGCTTTTTAATGATCCATTTGACAGGGCTCTTCAAAGAAACCTCTCTCAGCAACTTGGGGTTCGTTGTCCTCCTAGTCTCCAGAAAAGTGGTTCTATATGGTCCCCATGCTCCAACGCACTTCCAATCTTGAAAGCAAAAGTAGCTTTTGTTGGCACATTCGTATTCGAAAACTTGATAAATAGACCTGAGGATGGGGAAAATCACAATAAAAATAAACAAATACCTCTTATTATGATCTTCTTTATCTTTTCTCCTAGATGTTAACTTTTTTCTCTATATTCATAATATCAGAAGATTGAATTTTAGCCCCCAAGCACCCCCAGATATGCTTACAAATAAATAATATTCTCTGTTAATATTGTTGCAAGAATGAACTGGAACTGAAAGGCACAGTTGATTTTGACTCCTGTTGGGGTATGTGTGTGTGTATGTATGCGTGTGTGTATGTGTGTGTGTAGAGGAATGGTTAAGTTCTAGTCAGTAGATAAGAGAAATTTCTTATATAATCACATTTACCCTTGGAAATTTATCTTAGAATATCCAGCACATCGAGTTTTTCCTCCAGTATTGGAACAATTTCTATTTCTTTCATTGAACACTAGAAGTAGATGACTTGTGTTTACAAATCAAAACAAACAAGCAAACAACTTATCTTTAAACATTAGAATCAATGTATATTTAAATATTAGAACATTAGAAACATGAAATGAATACCATGACAGGAATCAAAGATTGAGTCCAGAGTAGAGAAAAGATTCATGTCTCTCTTCTGCTCACTTCAAGGCAGCAAGTGGCAAAAGGGCCAGGAAGATTTCAATTAGCCCTTTATCTCATTTCAATTATATTTTAAAATTAGCTGCTAAGCACACACAGATGAAGTGCGTTGGTATAAACATGTATATTTGTGATATATGTGATACATTTATACTAAGAACACACACATATGAACATACCACACTTTGGAAAACTAGTGATACATGTTATTTTCCACATTCTTCTACAGTTATTTTTTCCCCGTGTGCTAGGTTAGAAGTGGAGCTGATGGAAACGTCTCCAGAATTTTCCTCTATTAAACATTCAACTCTGACATTCTCTATTAAAATAACTTCAGTACTTGTGAGCTAAGGAAATGTGACCGGGAGTCCCTTAATTAGGCTCAGTAGCCCATCCCTTGAGCTATCTTGGTTATTGAAATGATTTATTTTTCACAAGACTTGTAATTTCACACAAAAAAATGGGAAGGGGGGAAATTACAAAACAAACACGGACTGTTCAGGAATACTTTCAGATTGCAAACGAAAAGCTGTAATAGACAAGTCATCAACTACTCAGCTTTGTTGGGAATACAACTGATCTTGTCAGGGCTAAAAACCCATCTGCCATTGAGAGGAAGATAATTTAAAAATTCCCTAATTAGCGTTCCATTTAATCTTCCACTGTCATGGTAAATGCTTTGATTAAAGTAAGTAACACTCATAAGTCACTGCAAACCTATTTGAATGTCCATAAACTGATATAATTTTCCCACCCTTCACCATCTCAACCAGTATTTCCCTTCCTGGCCCCTGCAATATAGTAGGGATGGATTTTCAACAAAAGAAATAAAGGACTGATTTTCAGAAGATCTGAACCCTGAGGAGCAGATTGTCAATCTTTCTTCTCTGCTGAGGACAAAGACAAGATCACAGACCGTTTTTAAAACTTCCATGTTTCCAGAGTCTCCCTGTAAAGACTGCAATCCTTTCTCTAGGGGTTCACACAGTGTATTCTACTGAAGACGCACGGCGGAGTTTAAAAATATGCCTATTTCCTGAGTTCAACTCTTAGATTTTAATTTTGCAGTTGGTGGTAGAGTTCAGGTATTTGAATTTTTATCATCCTTTACAGGGATTCTGAAGCAAAATTACTGCTTTTCCACTTTATCTGTGATCTCTTACTTACTTTATTACTACTAACAATTGTTGGTACAGTTTGACCTAGCCACGCTTGGAACCCAGCTGTCTCTGTTAGGAAGCTCTTTAAATGAACAAAGGCCCTCAAGTGTTACCTTCAACTTGCTTTCCTACTTAGGGTTTTAGTTCCTTATTCTTTGATTCATTTATTCAATGAGTCTTTCTTGAACACTTACAACATGCAAAGCATAGTTTTAAGTATTGATATGGTTTGCCTGTATCCCCACCCAAATCTCATCTTGAATTATAGTTCCCATAATCCCCACACGTCATGGGAGGAACTTGGTGGGAGGTGATTAAATCATGGGGGTGGTTACCCTCATGCTGTTCTTGTGGTAATGAGTGAGTTCTCACGAGATCTGATGGTTTTATAAGGAACTTTTCCCACTTTGGCTCAGCATTTCTCCTTCCTGCCATCATGTGAAGATGGATGTGTTTGCTTTCCCTTTAGCCATAATTATAAGTTTCCCGAGGCCTTCCTAGCCCTGCAGAACTGTAAGTCAATTAAACCTCGTTCCTTTATACATTACCCAATCTCAGGCAGTTCTTTATAGCAGCGTGAGAATGGATTACTATAAGTATTGAAGATTTAGCAGTGGAAAAAACAAAAACAAAAAATTAATACTATAAGGGAGCCTGCATTCTAGAGAAAAGAAAAGGAAGGAAGAATTACTCGAGTATTTGCAATCCCAATTGTAATGAGCAGGGGCCAGGAATAAGGTGTAGGGAGGTAGTATTTTTATTTAACTGGGTTGATTGGGAAGTTCTTGCTGACAAGTTGCTGGTTTGAACAAGCCTGCCCTGTAGTAAACTGGGCATCCCCTGTTTCCTCACACCTCACATTCCCTGCCAGGAAGGAAGGGCAACCCTGGAGAAAGTATGGCTGAGGAGACAGAGAGAACTGGGTTCAGGTCACACCTTGCCTCAGACCCCGAATCCACTCATGCTTCTACTTTTTAGTAAGGTAAGAGATTAGTAAGACATTTAGTAAGGCAAGCTATTAAATCTACTTCTGTGTTTTTTAATAAAGTAAAACATTAAATTCTTTCTAAGTAAAGAGTATATTGGGTTTGCCCTTTGCCACCAGAAATTCTAATACATATGCTAATTACATGTGTTTATTTTAATCGAATCTATTTTATTACATAATATTATAAAAATTATAAAAATACAAAAATGCAAAGATAAAAAAGTAAATCTTAGTATATCATTATAATGATTTTGCCAAGTATTCTATAACGTGGCTTATTGAACCAAGTTCTATTCTTATATATTTAGATAGTTTATCATTGTTGGTAATGAGTACCAACAAAATTGTAAGAAATATTTTGAAACAAATTCTTTCCCATCTGTTGTTACTTTCTTAGGATCTATTTCTCAAAGTGGAATTATAGGCTCAAAGGGCATATATATGTGGCTTTTGAAATACAAGTGCCAATTTGCCGTTAATTAGGATTGTAGCATTTTGACCACCCATAAGAGTAGCCAAAAATGTTTATTTCTTTATACATTTACCAACACCAAAAAATAGAAAATCAGTTTTAATATTTCTTTTATAAAATCAGGAACATCATTGTTTATTTCATATTTATTTTTACTCCAGGAGATTTAAACTTGTTACTATACTAAAATTTTAATTTTTTTTAATTGCCAGTTTCTTGGTTCTAATCCCATTAAAATTTTTGAATGTCTACGTTTTTTATTAATTTTTGATAATGTTTTATATATTAAATATATTCCTTTACTAATAATAATAATTCAAGTTATAGGCATTTTTGTTTATTGAGCCCAGCACAATGGTAAGCTATTTATATACCATTTAATTTTGCTACTCTAATATTATAGACTATTATTATGCTTTTCTTTTGGTTTTATACTATGCAAGATATTCACTTAACAAAAATGAGCTCACATCTTAGATGAATGTACTCAGAAAAGATCACATAGCAAGTAAACAACAGAGCTGGAATTTAAATTCAGGTCTGCTTCAGGCCAAACCTATATTTAAGCATATTGACAAGTTGCTTTTGATTATTATTTCCTCTTTCCTGATATTCAGGGGTCAACAATCTACAGCCAATTTTGTAAATAAAGTTTTATTGGAACATAGCCACACTCATTCATTGATACTTTTACACTGCAAGCTCAGACTTGATTAGTCATACAGAGGCCATATGCCTTGAGGAGCCCTAAAATATTTACTATCAGGACCTTTATAGAAAATGCTTGCTGATCTTTGCAGTTTATTCCACCCTCTGCAAATTATATAAATGCTGGGTCTCCCTGATCTATCCTTCATCTTACCATATCTTATTTTCCCCTCAAAATCTCTCGCTAGAATTAAATAAACTATTATATTTTTCTTTTAGCTATAAACTGTGCAAGAATATGATTCGTTGGCTTTCCTGACATTATATCCAAAAACTAACATTTTTTTATTCCCAAAACACCCTATTCTCACTCCCTCTTGTTTCTTATCATCCTGTCTTATTTTAATAGCGGAGCATCTTCTTGGATGTAACTAAGAATAATATTCAACTTTTTAAAGATGTTTTTTTGAATAAGATCCATTTCGCTTGTGAAGGCTATTTCTGTCTTAGGCTAGGTATTGATGTTTAGAAATGCAGGTCTAGGTTTATCATTTATGGAAGCCATTGTGGAGTTCTCTCAACAAATTCTCCTCTGTGTCTTCACAGCCATGCCAATTCAGTGTGCTTCTGAGCTGAATAGAGCTATATTCTTTCATCTGATCATAATGGAATTTATTCTGACAAATCGTTAGTGTTTGTAGCTTGAGGTTGGGCCCTTCCTAACTGTGAAGGTAGATACATAAAGTTCTGTTCTATGGTTTTTTTTTTCCTTCCTTTTTTTTGTATTCAATAGGAATAAATGTGTAGGATTGTTTTTAACAAAGAAAAAAATATGCAAGAACTGATTGTTTTTCGTAATCTATAGGGTCTTCGATGAAACTCAACTAGAACTTATTAGAAAGACTCGTTTACCAGCTAAGCTAAAGGAAGCAGACTTCAAAACTGAAATGTGATATATAAGTCAATAATAATAAAGTACTCATTAGACACTGTCCTGATGGGGTCGTATTGCAAAAATCCATGCCAATCTTGCATTGCATTTTAAAAGGGATGCTAACAAGCCTTTTTACATCAAAAACAAAGAATAGTCTAGAAATAATATCACATTATTGAAGATTATCTTTAAATTTTATAGTGGCTTTCAGAGAGAAGAATAAATGTTATGAGTGGCTCTGATTAACAGAAAAAAAAATGATGATGGAAAGTTATAGGGAGGCATAATTTGACTTAATAAAGGAAGAAATATCCTTTTAACAACTAGAGATTTCCAAAAACTGAATCAGTCACCTTCTCAAAAATGTTAGATAATTTTAGCTAAAAACTTAATTTTGAGATTTGAATCACCAACTGTGTGACCTAGGTAAAATTATTAAATTTATCTGAGTCATTGTTTCTTTATTTTATTTGGAGACAGAGTCTCACTATCACCCAGGCTGGAGTGCAGTGGCACGATCTCGGCTCACTGCAACCTCTGGCTACTGAGTTCAAGTGATACTCATGCCTCAGCCTCTCGAGTAACTGGGACTACAGATGTAAGCCACTGCGCCTAGTCTTGGTTCTTTACTTTCTAAGTAGTAACAGTAGTATTCATCACACAATGGTGTTATGAAGATAAAATTATATTGCAATGGAATACTCAAGTATTTATTGAGTGTGCACTGGTTTAAGACCATTATATTACAATGATCTTAAACCAATGCACACTCAATAAATACTTACCCTCAATAAATGCAGTTATGCTGCTCATAATGTGAAGTGATGAGCTCCCTGCTTCCCAGGGGTAATTCAGGTAGAGTCTAGATGTTCTCCTGCCTAAAATAGTGTATAAGGAATTCCAGTATGAGAAACATAAGTCAGAGCATTCTTCCAGGATTGGAGCACTGGCTCTGGTTGTTCTCTGTTCATGGAATGTTTTGATTTATGTGCACTACAGAAGAGCTAGTGTAGAGATTCTAAAATAGAAATAAGCTTGGAGAGTTCCAAGAATAGAAAGAAGACGAATGTGATAAAGCACAGGAAGAATGGGTCTGAGACCTACCTGTATCCATTTATCCTTTTCTTCTGGGCACACGCAGAGATTACATCCCTGTGCGCCTTTGTAGTTAGAGACATATGACTTTGCTGTCCATGCAAATAACAATAAAATGTGTTCTTCCCCAGTGGAGCAATAAAGAGCCTTTCGTGGTTCTTGAGTCTCTCTCTTTTCCTGTAGGAGTGAATGGGACAGGTTTCACATTGAGATGTGAAAACAGCTATCTGGGAGTCTCCCAGGTGGAAAACAGCTATCTGGAAGTCTCCCATCCAAGAATGAAGCTATATGAACTAGAACACTTCTCTGTTAAACTGCTGAGATGGTGAAGATGTTTTTTAAAGTAGAACAGCCTAAATTACCCTGACTAAAGCAGGGAATGACTAGTAATGGAGGATAAGGTTAGACATGCAGTCAAGACCCAGTAATACTGAATTTCATAAGCCAGAATAAAGAGAGAACTTGTGACCAATGTAATGAACAGCCCCTAGACAGCAGATGAGACACATGACCTCTCAGGTATTGACTCATAATGATACCAGAACTTTTAAATTTCCAAATCTCAATCTCTCAAAATTTGCATGACCTGCTGAGATATTAGCTCTTTACCCTCCATCAGTGATGCAACATGCTGTTCTTAAATTATGACATGAGAAAGTCAACTAAATTTTTATGCATTTGACAGCAAAACAAGAAAAAAAAAAACAGACAGATATGTCCTCTAAGAATGTCTTTCTATATAGTCACCTTTAAAATCCTTTTTTTCTCTGCTATACCCATTCTTTACCTTTGTTTTGTTTTCAGGTTTTTGCAAAGAATTAAGCAAAAGGTAGTTGTCAAATAAGGATAATTAATTTATAAATATTTGTGGTAATTTATTTCTATCTTTGCATTCCCTTTTCATGAAGAAAAGATTGCCAAGTTTTAACTAAATACACACCTGTCTAGGTCCTAGATCTGAGTTATAATTAATATTTTAAAAGGAAATAAGCCAAGTAATATATTTGGTTTTTTGTGGGGTTTTTTTGGCCAAGAATCAAATTAGATTTTATGTTATATATAGAAGTCAGTGAATGCATGACTACCTGCTCAATATAAGTTTTTAAATGACATTGTTATGATGATATCATTGCCTAACCTTTACTAAGAATTTAGTATGATGTATACCAGGTAGACTTATAAGCAACTTATATATACTATCCCATTTAATCCTCACAACAACATTATGAAGTGGATGTTATTGTTATGTCACTGTTTAAAGGAAGAAACTAAAGAGAAGTTTAATGCTACACAGATAATGAGTGTAGTGGAGGTGAGACAGAATCAAGGCAATTTAACCAAGGATGCCACACTGTTAATTATTATGAAAACCGCAAAGTCTCAGGATACAAAATCTATGTGCAAAAATCACAAGCACTCTTATACACCAGTAACAGACAAACAGAGAGCCAAATCATGAATGAACTCCCATTCACAATAGCTTCAAAGAGAATAAAATACCTAGGAATCCAACTTACAAGGAATGTAAAGGACCTCTTCAAGGAGAACTACAAACCACTGCTCAGTGAAATAAAAGAGGACACAAACAAATGGAAGAACATACCATTC
>NW_012101920.1:4869799-4870760 GCF_000951045.1 Mandrillus leucophaeus
CATATAATGTATATTACATATATTATTACATGTAATATATTATTACATATAATAATGTAATATAATAACATACACATAATGTATATTACATTCTTATTACATGTAATATATTACATGTAATAATATATGCAGCATGATAACATACATATAATGTATATTACATATGTTATTACATTGTAATATATTATTATATATGTAAGTAATATATTACGATGTCATAATAATGGAAATAAAGTGCATAACAAATGTAATGCATTTGAATTATCCCGAAACCATCCCACTAACCCTCTGGTCCATGGAAAACTGTCTTCCAGGAAACTGGTCCTTGGTGCCAAAAATGTTGAGGACCAGTGCCTAAAAGGACAAGTACTGATTTGGATAAAGACAGGAAATTGCCACAAACATAGAGGGCGGTGGAGTGAAGATTTCTGATCTAGAAAAACAACAACAACAATTCGGTGTTCACAGCCTGAGTAGATTTTGGTTGATTTGCAGAGCAGTTGGCCTAAGATCTTTTTGAGACCACCAGTCTAAATACCAGCTCTTTCCCCAGACAGACCTTACTCCTCACTGGCCTCAAATGGATGAGGCCTTGAAAGTAATTTAACAAAGTACTTGGAACTGAGGGAATGAAAAACTAGAGACGTGTGTCTTTCTAACAATCTGTTATTGAGCCTCTGTGACACTTTTATTGTTGGTGGCTGATTTTTATTTTAAGGTATATAAAGTAAGATTCATTCATTTTTTTAAGGTATATAAAGTAAGATTCTTTTTTTATGGTTTTGACAAATGCACAGAATCACGTATCCACCACCAGAGCAACGATATAGAAAATTGTCATCACTTCAAAAATTCCCACGTTTCTCTTTTGTAGTGAATTCTTCACTTCACCATCAAACTTTGGCAAACACTATTCTGTTTTCCATCCCTTCAGCAGTTTATCCTTTTTTTTTTTTTTTTT
>NW_012101920.1:4871005-4875906 GCF_000951045.1 Mandrillus leucophaeus
CATTAGGAGATATACCTAATGTAAATGACGAGTTAATGGGTGCAGCACACCAACATGGCACATGTATACATATGTAACAAACCTGCATGTTGTGGTTGTGCACATGTACCCTAGAACTTAAAGTATAATAATAAATATATATATATACACTTCAAATACCTAATGTAGATAACAGATTGATGGGTGCAGGAAACAACCATGGCACGTGTTTACCTATGTAACAAACCTGCACATTCTGCACATGTATCCCAGAACTTAAAGTATAATTTTAAAAATTTAAAAAAAGAAAAATTGAAAAAAAAAAAAAAGAAAACCGTGTGATAACATAAGAAAGCTAATGAGAAAAGTATATACTTTAAATAAAGAAGTTAATGTTACTTACTGATTGACCACTCTGTGATTTGTAAAATAATGTGGTGACATTTTTCGTGTCCGAAGATGGAAAGTTAACTGTGGCACTGGAGACTGACATATTATATAGAATAATTATTTAAACCCTTTGAGTATCAACTTTCTTGTCTGTAAAATAAAGATTATATTCCTACAACACAAATTCATGATGAAAATTAAATGAAATGATATAATGCATAGCGTAAAGGACAAATAGAAGACGTTCAATAAATATCAATTATCTGATTGCGTAGACTCTTCACCTATCCCTCAGTGAGATCTTGGGGATTAGTGGTACCTATCTGTAAATTGTTTTATAATCCAGGGATGAAAGCTGTTGTGTACCCAGAATGTGATAATTCCTTCTGGAATTGAAAAAAAAAAAAGATTTTAAAATGCCCTTTAAATTTATTCTAGTGAAAAATGTCATATACACTAATGGTAAATAATAGCAATCACTGGGAAAATATAGAAATAAAATGAAATAAATAAAAATAACAAAATGATGCTAATATTTGGAGTAGCGTAGTATAATAAATGATTAAGAACCTGAGTTTTGGCATCAAAGAATCTATGTTTGAACCTAGACTCTTTTGCTTCTTACCTATCACTCTGAATACATTTCTTTACCCTTTTTAGGCTCAGTCTTCTCAGCCATGTAAGGTGAAACTAAGGCAAGAAGAATTAAATGAAATGGTGCACATAAAGTATTTAACACAGTGCTGGACTGTTATGTGGGCAGATACTGATAATTATAATGATAACCTGGTTCCCCAACATGCCTAGTGCGATAAATCATTAACCATCACTAAATAAATAAATCCCTGCTCTACTAATCTTGGAGTATATTGCACATAGTCATCCATTTGAGAGACAGCTTGGTTGGAAATGGGCAACCATCAACTTCTATGGCCTATGTCACTCAATTTTCAATTCTTCTTGCGCTTCTGTTACAACTGCTGTAAAAGATAACTGTCTTTCTTTTTATGGTGTCCCCAGCCCTACACACGTACACCCAGTGACTTTTGCATATGCCATGTCCTAATCTTTGGTATTAATCTTTAATTCAAATTTATCCAGCCTGTTTGAGTGCAAATAGGAACATGATGAGTAAATACATAGTAAATAGATACATACATACATACATACATGGATACATATATACAGTTATAGAGTAGACATGAACATATAGCTATGTAGATATAGCTATGTGCGTATTGTACAGCGTTATAGCTATAGTATATGTAGATACAAATATAGATATATAGATACAGACATATAGACATAAAGATATAGACAAAAAGAGATTGAAGGATAGGAGGTTGTGTGAATGTACTCACAGCTTTTTCTTGGCCTGGGAAAAATACTTTTTGGACATAATTTCTTGTACCAGGGTAGGGGTCTCAATAGCATTCATTATGCTCATTTTGAAGAATAATTTCCCAAATCAAAGAATGTAGTGATGATAAGCTCTTAGTGAGATTTTTCTAAACTTTTAGTTTTAAAAAAGTCTACTAAATAAGAATAATGTTATTTTACAAAACCTCAAAGTACTGGTGTCTGATAGAAAAGATATGGACATGGTTGAAAGAATGAACAGCAAGCCAAAATCAAAAGCTATTGACTCCGATCATGATCTTTATGTCTCTACAAAGGTAGATATTTATGATTTTTATACTTGAACTTTCAACTCTTTGCCAAGTGCATAACCATTTAAAAAAATCTAAAATGACTGATGTCTTATTCTAATCCAAATTGCTGATATTAGGATGGTGTATTATCTGTCTTTTAAATAAAAGACTCTATGAAGGAATGAAAACTATACAAACACATGATGAAGAATTGAGCTTCAAATCATTATCATGCAATAAGAACTTGAAATGTTAATTCCAATATTAGCCATCACTCCTTGGAAAAAGACACAAAATGTATAACAATAATTGGTCTGCAATCTTGTCTAGTAATTAAACCTCTTTGTCATATGGAATTAGTGGTTTGAGTGTAAAAGGACATAGTCGTTTTAATAAAATATTAATTACTGAATTATGTTCAGAAATATGTAAAAAAGCATGTGTTTCAAAAACAATATTAGAGCTACTTTTATCTAGTCTTTTATATTTTGAAAGAGTTTGAAGAATAACCTCTCTATAAGCAATAATTGTTTGGTAATGAAGTACAGAAACTCACTCTGGCTAATTGAAGCTGAAGGGAAGTTTTTGGACTATAAGGAAAGAAGGAAGCTGTCTCTAGAAAGCCAGAATGATAGAATCACAGGCATGTTTTCATCTGGAAAGTAAACTGCTTGGGCAACCACATTTGGGAAGACCTTCTACTGCTTCCAGATTTTCTGATCGTTATGCATTCCAGGGAGAAGCATGAAATCCCTGCAGCTTGAGTCACATGCCCACCTTGATCTTACCAGAAAATAAAAGGAAGGATGGGGTGCAAGGACTCTTCAGAACTCCCTTTGGCTACCCTAACACTTGCATGTAAGAGTCCACTCTCCAACGAAGAAGTAGCATGTTTCCCCTTAGATAAAACCAGATTGCTGTTAGGGAAAGAAATAGATTCTAGGCTGCCTGAAAATAAATGTTTATTTTGTCTTTCCCTTAGATCCTTTCTGCATAGCCTTTTGAATAAGGCAATACATTATTACTATCTACTGCACATGGAAACGGAGGTTGCTTGAGTTTAAGCAGACTATCCAAGTTCATGGGGCTAGTAAGGAAAACAGGCAAGACTACTGACCATATTCTTGCATCTTTTCTAGTAGTTTTCCTACTACAGCCTTCTGAAGAGACATTAATTTATTATTTGGTTTCTTTCAACTACAAATCACCTTATTTTTCCCTTTTCCTCTAAATCATTTTAGTGGATAACAAGCTACAGAGAAAGTCTGTGTATCACTGTCAAATCACCTTTTGGACAATATCACCCTGCCATGTTTCTGTCAAAATGAATCTGCAACATCGACAGGAGAAAAAATATATAAAGGAAAGGTTCTTATTGTTCATTCAGGGACGGACTCAGCTGGAGGGAACCTTGGGAGGTGGCATCACCAGAGCAGACTGGATACAATTAGGAGATGCTGGATGCCTCTCTGTGTTCCTGGGCACTTCTGCACTCCCTTAAAAGAGCAATTTCACTTTGTCTCCATTCCAAGTTTTCATTCTACCCCTGCAGTTCACAGCCGTGGCAAACACTGAACACAATTTTGTATTTGTATGTGCGGACAGTGTCTGTGACATATTGACCTTGTCTAAGATATGGAAACCTGCAGCTCTTTCTTCTAAGTGTAGGGGAAGAAGCCACGCGGGTATGTACTGACATGGAATGAAAGAACTTCAGAAGCTGTTTACAGGGTTTCCTGAAATTCAGGAGAATGAAGCTTGAGATGTTTAAAATTCTCTTTATAGCTGATTTGAATTTGCTCAGTAGAACACAGATCCCAGAAAAGCCTATCTCATGACGCCTACTCACACAGCTCTTTTGTGGGTAGAAAGGAATATCTCCTTTCCCCCTAACTCTGGAATTAAATTTCTGGGGCTTATGAGTTCCTAGGAGTGTGGGAGAAGAGTGTGGACTATGGTGTGTGCTAATTGTTATTATGATCATTCATCCATCTGACAAATGATGCCTAAGTGGTATCTGAAAGGAAGGCTAGTACTTACTTTCAGAAGTATATGCCCATGAGTTTTTAATCTCAGATGTACTTAGACTCAGAAAATTCATATATTTCTGTGTCCCTGTTTGACAAACTTCCACCAGCATCCCAACAACAAGGTAAAGGAAAGAAGCTATAAAGGGTGTTTCATGAAAATACTTTGAGTCACTCCATTTGGTATCCAGCCATAAACAGAACCCTCAAGGCAGGGCTCCCCAGGCCCCAGGCCATAGACTGGTACCAGTTTGTGGCCTGTTAGGAACTGAGCCACACAGCAGGAGGTGAGTGGTAGGCAAGCAAGCGAAGCTTCATCTGTATTGACAGCCACTCCCCATCGCTCACATTACTGCCTGAGCATTACCTCCTGTCAGATCAGCCGCAGTATTAGATTCTCATAGGAGCACAAACCCTATTACGAACTGCCCATGATCTCGGTTGTGTCTTCTTTATGAGAATGTAATACCTGATGATCTGTCACTTTCTCCCATCACCCCCAGATGAGACCGTCTAGTTGCAGGAAAACAAGCTCAGGACTCCCACTGATTTTACCTTGTGGTGAACTATATAATTATTCCATTATATATTATATATTATGTTGTAATATATAACATTTCTATTATTACATTGTAATATTACACTGTAATATATTATTATTATATTGTATAATGTATTACACTGTAATATATTATTATTACATTATAATAATGTATTACACTGTAATTTATTATTACATTGTAATGTATTACACTGTAATATATTATTACATTGTAATGTATTACATTGTAATGTATAGTGCATATATTATTACATTGTAATGTATTACATTGTAATGTATAGTGCATATATT
>NW_012101920.1:4877136-4901330 GCF_000951045.1 Mandrillus leucophaeus
TTTTGAGACGGAGTCTCGCTCTGCCGCCCAGGCTGGAGTGCAGTGGCCGGATCTCTGCTCACTGCAAGCTCCGCCTCCCGGATTCACGCCATTCTCCTGCCTCAGCCTCCCGAGTAGCTGGGACTACAGGCGCCCGCCACCACGCCCGGCTAATTTTGTTTCGTATTTCTAGTAGAGACGGGGTTTCACCATGTTAGCCAGGATGGTCTTGATCTCCTGACCTCGTGATCCACCCGCCTAGGCCTCCCAAACTCCTGGGATCACTTTATCTTTTAAAACAATAT
Organism: Mandrillus leucophaeus; assembly: GCF_000951045.1. Classification (NCBI taxonomy): domain Eukaryota; kingdom Metazoa; phylum Chordata; class Mammalia; order Primates; family Cercopithecidae; genus Mandrillus; species Mandrillus leucophaeus. Next base: position 4,877,421 of record NW_012101920.1, read on the forward strand.
CGTATAAACAGAATCATACATATGTAGCTGTTTAAGTCTGGCTTCCTTCACCTGCATGCAATGCATTTGATATTCATCGCTGTTGTTGCATGTATCAGTAGTTTGCTTCTTTTTATTACTGGGAAGTATTCTGTTACATAGAGGTACCACGTTTTCTACTCATTCTGCAGTTGAGAGATAGTTTTCAAGTTTTAGAGATTATGAATAAAGCTAACATAAACATTTCTGGATAGGTTTTTGTGTGAACATAGGTTTTTATTTCACTTTGATAAATACCTAGGATGGAAATTGCTAGATCAAAAGACAAGTATATATTTAACATTATAAAAAACTTCTTTTTCAAAGCCAATAGCCAAAATGTTTTTCAAAGTGGATGTGGCTGTACCATTTTATATTTCCACTTGTGAAGAATGAGTGTTCCAATGAATCTGCACCTTATTCACATCTGAGTGTCATTCACATCTCAGAAGTGTCAGGTTGGTGGGGTTTTTTTTTCTTTTTTTCCATTGTATTAGGTGTGAAGTAGCACATTGTGGACTTCATTTGCATTTTTTTAATCACTGCTTATTTGCCATCCTTATATTTTCTTGCCATCCTTATATTTTCTAGTGAAATGTCTGTTCAAGTATTTTGTCCATTTCCTAACTGAATTATTTGCTTTCTGATTATTGGGTTTTGAGAGTTCTTTATACATTTTGCACAAAAGTCTTTCATCAGATAAGAGTTTTGTGAATATTTTCTCCTAATCTGCGCCTTGCCTTCTCATTCTCATTTCTTTTGAAGAAAAATCCAGTTAATTTTGGTGAAGTCCAATTTACCTATTTTCAAATCAGTCTATGAATCATGTCTTTGGTGTCATACCTAATAAATCTTTGCCAAACTCAAGGTCACATAGATTTTCTTTCTTTTTTTTTTTTTTTTTTTTTAGGAATGCTGTGCTTTTAGGTTTCATATTCAAGTCTATGATCTATTCTGAGTTATTTTTGTATAGGGTGCAAAATATCAGTAAAGACTAATTTTTTTCCATATTGCAGCATAATTTTTTGAAGAGTCTCTAATTGCCTTTGCACCTTTAAGAGTCAATCAACCATAATTTGTGCGTTGATTTCTGAATTTTCTAATCTCTTCTATTGATCTATATGTTTATCCTTTCTCTACTGTCATATTCTATGCTGTTATTATTTAACAATATTCTGTATTTATAGTATACTTAATTGGAAAATCAAAGGTATTTTTTCCCTAAAAATTCATCATTCTTACTGCATGCATTTTTAAACAGTAATTTACTCTCTTTGTTCACTTCTTCCTTAATTTTTACTTTCAAAATTCATAAGCCAACCAGTCTGAAAAAGCCGCATAATGTATAATTTCATTTATGTGATATTCTGCAAAAGGCAAAACAGATTAGTAAACAGATCAGTAAAAGATAAACACAGCAGAAGTTTTGGGAGTCAAAGGAGAAATGATAAAATAGGTGAAGCACAGATAATTTTTTTTATAGGGAGGTGAAACTATTCTGTATGATGCTATACTGCTGAATACATTATACCATGTGCTTGTCAAAAATCCTTGGAACTTTATAGTACTAAGAGTCAGCACTAATTTATGCAAACTGAAAATAAAGTATTTAAGAGACCAGGGACTCTCAGGATGAAATATAAACTGTGATGAATAAATATAACTGCATGGCAAATATGTAAAACAAATTTCCTGAAGTGGGAGAAAAAGGTGCTGATCTAAGTAAGTCTGGAAATGAGTAGAATCTATAAGATTAAAGGCAAAAAGAACTTCACATAAGCACTCTAGTTGGTAAAGATGTTTCCCGCAGAGGTAAGAGTTAACAATTCTGAAACCTCTATACATGTCTAGAATTGAATGGTTAAGTACATGAATGGCAGATGGATTTGTCATTGTTGGAGTGGGAAGTTACAGAAAAGCAAGTGAAAAGACTAGAAGGATCCATGTGGTAATAGAGTTGGAGTCATTAGTGTGAACTCATGTTTAGCTCAATGTGGACATTGATGGTTACATACAGAAATATTGATAGGTATGTGTATATGCACAGATACACATGTATCTCTTTGCTGTATCTATTGATAGGGCCTAAACAACAAAACCATTGCAGCAATGAGCACATCTAGTGCCCAGAATTTGGTCTCTAATTCCATTCTCTCATAAAAGGACCGAGGGCTTAATGAAAAAATGGTTAATTCTAGGACTGGAACAGAAAATGAGCCTGGAGAGCCTTGTGGTGCCATAAAGAAAAATAGATAAACAATAAAAAAACCTGCATTGATGGGATAAGTCAAAGAGACACAAGAGCCACCTGAACGAGCTCTCAATGGCCAAAACTAAAAAATTTAAGCATCAAAATAAAGTCGTACTGGATTCCAACCTAAAGTATAAAATCAATATGCATGATATATACTGGCACAAATAAATGATCAAAAAAATGCATAGGGGAGAATAAGCAAATCTTCTATGCAGAAGGATTCTAAATAATGTGTTTGTCCTTAAGAAGGTAAAACTTAATTCCCCATCCTTTAAGTGTGGGCTGAACATAGTGACTTTCTTCCAAAGAGTTCACTATGGAAAGGAGGAAAAGAAAAATGACTTGACAGTGAAGAAATCTGACAAACACCGCCTCATTTTGGCAATCAAAGTTAACAATAGCAGTAGTAAGTCATGTTGATAATATGAATCCTTGGCCAGGCATGGTGGCTTATGCCTGTAATCCCAGCACTTTGGGAGGCCGAGGCGGGCAGATCTCCTGAGGTCAGGAGTTCAAGACCAGCCTTGGGCAACATGGTGCAACCCTGTCTCTACTAAAAATACAAAAATTATCTGATCGTGGTGGTGCTCGCCTGTAATCTCAGCTACTTAGAAGGCTGAGACATGCGAATCGCTTGGACCCAGGAGGCAGAACTTGCAGTGAGCCAAGATCGCACCACTGCACTCCAGCCTAGACAACAGAGCAAGACTCCATCTCAAAATAAATACATCCATATGTATTTATTATGTGTGTGTATATACAAGTTTATATATGTGTATATATACACACATACAAATCCTTGACAGAATGTGATGAGAAGGGTGCTTCACCTCAGGAGTCTTCCTTCCAATACGCTATAGCCCCAATCTAATCATGAGTAAATCATCACATGAATCCCCATTGAGGGGATATTCTTAAAAAGTACTTGGCTAGTAAACCTCAAAAATTTCAGAGTTATCAAAAGCAAGGAAAGTTTGAGAAGCTATCACAGCTAAGAGGAGCCTAGAGAGACATGATAAACAAATAAAATGGTGAATCCTGGATGCAATCCTGGAAAAACAACAAAGTGAAATTAGGTAAAAGCTAAGGAAATGTATATAAGGTATGGGTTTTAGTTAATAATGCTAATCAATATTGATTAATTGTGACAAATGTACTATATAATATGAACTGTAAGAACTGAGTGTGGGGTATATGGGAACTCCCTGTATGAACTTTAAATTTTCAAAAATCGAATTCTAATCTAAAACAAAAAGTTTATTTTAAAAGCAAAAAATGAATCAGAAGCTTTTCTGCTTCCATTGTAAGCATGAGACTCCAAAGAGGCTTCATCTCATTTTCCTTCACTAATCGAACAATTCTAAAACTGTTTGCTTGGAAGGATTATAAGGCTAGGTTCTATCTCAAGGGCAGTAATTCCACATCTTCCATAGGCTCAAGCAAAAGGGCAGAGGCATGCTGCTGTGGCAGACCTCGGTGCACAGGGGAAAAATGACCACTCATTGTTTTGTTTGTTTTGGTATTTGATTGATTAACCAACAGAATGTGGCAGACGTGATAATCTAGGTCTTTTGAAGACAAGATCTAACAAGCCCTGCAACCTCTAGAGTCCCTTAGAACAGATAGTCTAAGCACATTGTCTGAGGGGACTGAAATTCCTTGCAGTAAGAAGCCCCAGACCCACAGAGAAACCAGGTGTCAGTGATCAGTTGACAGCCTCAGTTGAGCTCCCCACCAATAGCTGGCAACTCTGGACAGGCCACATTTGTGAGCCATTGGGTACCTCCATCCCAATTGAGCAGTGAATCTTAGAGATGGCTCCTGTTCTAGTCACCATCGAATGGCAACTGCATGGGAGAATCTGGGTGGAAACTCCCCAAGCTGAGCCCAGTCCATCTACAAAATTACAAAGATTCATAATCAATGGTTGTTACAAGGCACTGAGATTCAGGATGGTTTATTATGTAGCAGTAGATATTCAGAACACTCTAGTAAATGCTGCAGCTCCAAACTAAATTTTCTAAGAGCATCCCATGTACAAACAAACAACTACAAAAAAAAGCAAACGTTTGCCCTGTGCCTCTTATTTACAAGGCATGGTCCGGCACCTGTAACTTGAAAGCTTAGTGCCATCACCCACAGAAAGAAGGCATCTCTCCAGTAACCATTGTGAAATATTTCAGAAGAGCTACTGGCAGTGAAATTTATGTCTTCTATTTAAACATTATGTCTTCTTTTATAAGACTACTCACTGCCTCTTCTCAAGTATATCTGAAGTATTGCTGGTTGGAGTATATCAGGACCCTCAGAGGAGAAAAGCATATAAAACCAACACACCTGAACCCAGGTAACGGGAAAGACCCTCATTATTATCTTTACCAAATGTTGATGCTTTGCATTAATTTAGATTTAACAAACTACTAATAGTTTTTCTCCCCACCTAAATCTCGTCTTGAATTTAGTCCCTGTAATCCTCATAATCTCCACATGTCAAGGGAGAGACCAGGTGGAGATAATTGAATCATGGTGGTGGCATCGCCTATGCAGTTCTCATAATAGTGAGTGAATTCTCACGAGATCTGATGGTTTTATAAGGGGCTCCTCCCCGTTTTCTCAACACTGCTCCTTCCTGGGCCCTGTGAAGACGGTGCTTTGCTTCCCCTTTGCCTTCCGCCATGATTGTAAGTTTCCTGAGGCCTCCTCGACCATCTGGAACTGTGAGTCAATTAAACCTCTTTCCTCCATAAATTACCCATTCTTGGGCAGTTTCTTTATAGCAATATGAAAACGAACGATTACAACTAATAGTAAGCTTCTAAAACAAGATGACATTTCTAAAAATTCTTTCATGGAAAAGATTTGTCATGAATCTGCCAAGACACCATACTGTTTAAAAATCTAAAGTAAAAGTTAGTCTCAACAAGTTTATTGCATCTAGCCTGCATGAGTTTGTTGTTATTAAATGATTCTGAAATGCAGTGAAAATGGAAACATACTGCTTAATGAGAATGATTTTATCAATACCTGTCTTTTCTTCTAAATTGCTTTCACTTCTTTAATAGAGAAATAAAATTATATGAAACGTATGCCAGCAACTCAAAGGAAGGGGCAAGATGCTCTGTGGACATAACCTTGGGAAGGAGTGATATACCAGCAAAGAGTCAAATGTCTTAACTCTGTCCCAGGTTAACTCAGAGCCAGGCAATGAGGGAAGCATGCAGAACGGTGATTAGAAATTCTTGTCACCTGGAGTGGATGCCCAGCTCTGCTGCTCACCAGATTTGTGACCTAAGGGTTGTAAGCTGTCAGAGATTCATTTGTGAAATAAGATATAATAGCACTAGCCTTAGAGACCTGTTGGGGTTAAAATGTGATTAAGCTTTTAAAGTGGTTGACATAATCTGTCTGTCTACTGTGTACTAAGCAGTGGTCAACGCTGGCCTCTAATTGTTAAAATGACCTTGAATCTCTGCATCAGATTCTGTGCCTGGTCTTCTCCTATTCCTTTCTCTTCAGGAAAGACCCCAGTGTTCACAAACAATTTCATTTCATTGAGAGTCAGAATAATTCCTCTGACCCGTCTGCTTTTGAAACCATAATCTTGGAGCAGTGACGAGCGTGAACATCTGTAGGGATTTGTGATCATCATGGTCAAGTTATTTAATCCATCTGTGCCTCATATTTTCATCCGTAAAACAGGGATAATATAGTACCTACCAGATGAGGCAAATAGGATCAAATAACATAATACATGTGTAGAACCTAATGCAGTGTCTGACACATAGAAAGCATTCGCTTTGCCATTATTATGTTTTAATCATTTTTATTAGTGTAAAACATTTTCATTAGGCATATCATTAGTAACCTCATGTCCTGATATCTTTGCTACAAGTCTTTTTCCTAGCCATTCATTCTTTCATAAGGTGTACATAAGGGTAACATGATGAAAACACTATTAATACGGTAATAGAGGACACTGAATGTCTCTTAGAGGGAATATTGCTTTATTTACTTATTTTTTAGAGCCTTGCTCTGTCACCAGAGATGGAGTGCAGTAGCACAATCTCCTCTCACTTCAACCTTCGCCTCCCAGGTTCAAGGGATTCTCCTGCCTCAGCCTCCAGAGTAGCTGGGACTATAGGCACACCACCACACCTAGCTAATTTTTGTATTTTTAGTAGAGATGGGGTTTCACCATGTTGGCCAGGATGGTCTCAAACCCCTGACCTCCATCCGCATTGTGGATACTCCCAAAGTGCTGGGATTACAGGCATGAGCCACCATGCCCAGCCTATATTGCTTTATTTGTAAAGTTATTTTTAAAACCATGTGGAGTATTAGGTGAAATACTGAGAACCTATCTAATGGTTCTCAAGCAACAAGGTAAGATATTAAATGCTTTGCTCAAGAGATTATGGAGAATTTACCCCAAAAGTGAAGAGGAGAGAGTCAGAAGGTCCAGGAAGGGAGGGAAATAGAAGAAAATTGATTGTGGGAGACTGCAGGATGGGAGTCAGTATGGGGTAGATGAGGATTTTCTAAGAATAGGCATATTCACTTCTAAGTTTTCTGCTTCATTGAAAGTTCCTTCTCTACCCATCAAGTAATTCCAACCCTATTTTACTCATGAATATGTTGAACCTGTGGGAACTTTTATGTATGGTCATTATAAGTGAATATCCTGCATGTGGGGATGGAATGTGGGCAAAAAATGACACACATCTAGAAATTGGAATTCCGGAAGTAGGGGTTCACTCTGCCTCATTCCTTACCCAGTGAAGAATGTATAGAAAATGTTGAGAGCCTTCAACATGTCCACAAAGCATGGAATGGAAGACTCAAGCCAGTGTGAACTCACCATCATGTCTTTGTGCCCAGTCTAGGAACTGGCACATTTTTAAAAAAACGAATATATGAATGAATGAGATCACAGCTGACATCCGGATTACATTTCATCTCAGGCATTATATATGTAAGCAGTATTTACTTGCAAACTGTTCGGGCATTATTCTCAAAGTTCTCTGGCTGAACACTTTAGCTCATTGAGAATGTGAGTATAGCAAACTAGACTGGTTGTACATTTATTATGCCCAAATTTTATTCGTTTAATACTTTTCCTAAATACTATCTACAATGCACTGTTCTAGCTACACAATGTCTTTGTCTTTGTGGATCTTTCATGTTAGGTGGATAAAACAGACCATAAGCTTTTAACAGAAGTATTTCATATAGTGCTATGAAGAATGTCAACCAAAATGTTTGGTTAGGGAGGGCCTCGGCAGGGAATTGGATAAGAAGATCTGTTAGTGAAGATGGTCAGACAATTCTACTCTGAAAAGACTTTTGGGCTGAGGTAAAAATTATGACATAGGACATGGGATAATTTGGGGGAAGAACTTTCCATATAAAGGACTGTGGTAAGAGAGAGGCTGATGGAATAAGAACAAGATAAGTGTGCTGGGTTCAATGTGAGATGGTTGAATGAGATTTGGAGAGGGGTCAGTAAAAATTTGGATTTTATTCGTGGAGCAACAGGAAGCCTTTGGAGGGTTTTAAACATGAGAGTGGCATGATCCATTACAAGAGTATTTGTTTTACAATAAACAATGCTCATCTCCTCTATTAACTCATTTAACCATCACCACAAACCTGAACTCTAAGCTTTAGTATCAGGAATGCAACTGGTGCTCAGAGAGGAAATTTGCTCTATCCAGGGTCATTTGGGTAAAAGGGAAGATTTTGCAGGATGGCCAGCAAACACTGCCTCTCAACTGGAGCTCTCTTTGTTTAATCATTGATGGAAGGGAAAAGAAACTTGTCTAAATTGCTGCTGAAAGACACAATGTGGCAGTGATTTTTTTTTTCAATACTCTCTGCAAAGTAAGCTAAAAACTCATCTTTCCAATAAGCATGAGTATAATGCCTTTCCTGATTTTTTTCCAAGTCTGTCTTTTACCCGTGTCTTTGCTGAGCATGCATGTGCAACGTCCCTACCAGCTTCTAAGGCATTAGCTGATGACCTGCAATCTGGAAAAGGGTCAAGAGAGAGAGATTAGAGTGGAGGGAATGCTGAGGGGATGTAAGAGGTAACAGAAAGGGGTGATCCACACAGCAGGCTTCAGACAGCCTGACTCAACAACAGATCTGTGTATAAAGGTTTTTGTGATGTTTAGCTTTATGTGAAATCAAGTTATATACCCTGATGAAACATCTACCAGTTTCTAGAGTCAATATATTTAAAATTAGTTTCAACGTGACTGATACACATTGTTTGGTTTATGTAGACTTCAGTGGTATTATAGTGTATGTATTTTAAATATTTCTTTACATTGTATGCCATTTTATGACATTTTTCATGTAATGCCCTGAATTTTATATGAACTCTGTAAAGAAAACTTTACCTAATGTATATAGTATAGTTGATCTTCCTTGTAATTCAGGATGTGAGAACTTATTCCAAAACTTATATTAGAAGTAAACACAATAAAAACAGCTTTAAAAGACTGGTAGCATTACCACAATAAAGATATTTTGATTTTAAAAATCAATTAACTAAAAAGAATAGAGTATACCTAAATATCAGAGAAATATTGTTTCCTCTTGTTCTTACCTACTTCTCCTCCTGGGCAATATTATTCACTTCATTTTCGATGAACCAGTATTTGTCAAATTTCTTCTAGACACCAAGCAAGATGCTAGGTGGTGTGTAGACATTGGTGGGTAAAACAGACATAGATCCTATGGGGACAAAGGGCAATATACAGACAATAAAGAAAAAGACTTACAAGTAAATAAATGAATATACCATTACAAATTGTGTCAAGTGATGGCATATAGTAGAAGATGACAATACCAAAATGAGGGGATGGCATATACTGTTGTCTCCCTTATATTCGCTTTCTTCCTTTTCCTTAGCAATAGCACTATTGTTTGGGGGCAGTGGGATGCTAGTGGTGATGGTGAAATTATATCCCACTTAAAAGAATTACATTTCCCAGAATCCCTTTCAACTAGGCATGGCCTGTAATATAGATCTGACCAATCAGGTAAAAGTAGATGGAAACATAGCTTCCTAAGGGGACTATATCCTCAGTGGTTCCTATCTTTTATCAATTAGGAACATGGACAGGACTCTGGAGTATGGTCATCTTGTGACCATGAGGCAAACAGCATGAAGCAGAGTGTAACGGAATCTGAACTAACCCTGGGCTTCTTGTTATGTGAAGGGGGGCGGGGGGAAATGTACAGCAAATTTACTTAAAAATGTGTATTAGTCAAATCTTTTAGTTACTCATGGGTAAATGCAATTCCTAATTAAAGGTGTGAAGTGACTGCTGAAACTTGCTTAGGAAAAGAGGTGGAAAAATTGGATGGCAATCAAGCATAGAGGTACCACGAAGTATCTGAAGTTGTTTAGTTATGTCTGTAGACAAATCAAATGCTTAAACAAAATAAACTGAATTTCTCAACACACGCGCACACACACACACACACACACGCAGAAGATCCTCATACTTTTAGATTTTTAGTTTCAAAAATGAGTATTTGGCACACATTTGTATTCACACAACTCCTTTAGCCATCTACTTCTCTTTACCTGTGCAGGCCTAACAAATATCCATTCCTTAGGCTAAGGTTTCATTTTTACATTGCACTAAAATAGTTCCCAACTTTGGTTTGCAATATTAGAAATTCGGGGAGGTTTGAAATAATACTCAGCTCCGGGCCTCGCACAAGACCAAATGAACCTTAGAGATTCTAATTTAGTAGGTCTGGGTACCTTGGGAGGGGTCTGGGCTTTAGTCTTTTTTTAAAAAGCCCCTTAGGTGATTCTATTATAAGGCAAGGTTTGAGAACCACTGATCTAAAGGAATAAACTTGAGTCTGGCTGTCCACATGCCTGAATCACCCCAAAGTACAGTAAAGTGCAATAATATAGTGGCTCAGAACGTCCTCTATTTCTTCAGAAAGAAAATCTCCATTCCAGTGTTAAATTCACCACTAAACGATTTGGTGATTTTGAACAAATTATTGAACCTTCTAAGCCTCTCTTTCCTCATTGAAGACTAAATGAAATAGATGCTGTGCACCCACCAAGATAACACTGATACTACTTGTGGGAAGTTATGGTAGCTGAGTTTTTCAATCACTATTTGTGAATTAGCAGGGGCTCCAAATATTAAAATCATGCAATATGGTTAAGATCTACGTAAGTACAGTGACATTTCTACATCCAACACAATCACACAAACATGACTGGATTTTCAGTATTTGGAAGATATTTTGAGGATGAATTCACTTAAACAGTAGACAACATGACAGGCAAAAACGGACTTTTTGGGTTCTGTGGAGACACTCAGTAGAATCCAAAGCATGTAAAACTGAACAGTCAGAAACCTTTGTAAATGCATTTGAAAGAGGCAAGTCATGTTTATTAAGATGCTATGAAAAAATGAAAACAAAACTTAATGACTTCAAATATGAGCTTCCAATTAACAAAAAAAAAAAAAAAAAAAAAAAAAAGCCACCACCAGGGTAGGCCCACCTAGTTGCAGGTTCTGATTTGCAAGAATGCTGCTCTTTACAGGACATTATTTGTGTAGCTGCTCCCTGGTGGGTCACAGCAGGAATATTATTTACTTAACCATGGGGAATGGTTTTTCAGAGCAACCCCAAGGAAGCCAGAAAGTAAAGGTGTCTTCATTATATAATGGTGTCATAGTCTTAGAGTTAGAACAAATGCTTAATACCATACTCTGAGCTGTTTATTTTCTGGATTTAAAATCTATGGCCTGTGTGTTAGGTGCCTCTGTTAACACATTCTAGGTGGTTGATGGAGGGCAATTGGAAGCCCCTGAGTTGGTGAAGTCAATTCCAGCCCCCTCTATATTTCTATTTGAGCCGTGCTGTCCAATGTGGCAGCTACAGGCCACACAGGGCCTTTGAATTCTTGAAATGGGCCTAGTTAAGTTGAGATGTGCTGTAAGTATAATGCACACACGAGATTTCAAAGGCTTAGCATCTGGCTGGGTGCTATGGCTCACGCCTGTAGTCCCAGAACTTTGGGAGGCTGAGGTTGGCGGATGACTTGAGGCCAAAAGTTTGAGATCAGCCTGGCCAACATGGCAAAACCCTTTCTCTACTAGAAATACAAAATTTAGCCAGGCAAGGTGGCACGGACCTGTAGTCCCAGCTACTCGGGAGGCTGAGGCAGGGAAATCACTTGAACCTGGGAGGTGTGGAGGTTGAAGTGAGCTGAGATAGCACTGCTGCATTCCAGCCTAGGTGACAGAGTGAGACTCCACCTAAAAAACAAAACCCTAGCATCAAACACAACAAAACACACACACACACACAAAATATCATTATTTTTCTGATTACATATTAGAATGAAAATATTTGTAATGTATTAGGTTAAATATATTAAAATTAGTTTCTATATTTTACTTTTTTAAGAAATGCAACTACCAGAAAATTTAAGTAACATCTGTGGCTCACATCTAATTATTTCTTCTTTTTTTTTTTTCTTTTGAGACAGTTTTGTTCTTATTGCCCAGGCTGGAGTGCAATGGTGCAATCTTGGCTCATTGCAACCTCCATCTCCTGGGTTCAAGCGATTCTTGTGCCTCAGCCTCCCGAGTAGCTGGGATTATAGGCATGCACCACCACGCCCAGCTAATTTTCTATTTTTAATAGAGACAGGGTTTCACCATGTTGGTCAGGCTGGTCTCAAACTATTGACCTTGGATGTTCTGCCGGCCTCTGCCTCCCAAAGTGCTGGGATTACAGGCGTGAGCCACCGTGCCCGACTCTCACATCTAATTTCTATTGGACAGTTTTAACTTAGATTTCCTATGACAAGGTAAGTAAAGGTAACCAGAAACACAAAAAGATTGACAATCTTGTAAAGTTAAAAGGACATGGTCAGAAATAAAGGGAGAGAGAGGTCATGGAATAAAGGGGTGTGAATTGGTGTAGTCAGGCATGAAATCCTAGATATGTTCTTCATAAAGGGCTACTAGCTCATTTCTTAGAAACATGGAAAATTCACTGAAGGAAAGGGAATGGAAGCATCTCATTCAGTGTTTTCAGGGGCAAGACATCAACATTTAGAGGCTACCAGCTGTTCTTTCAAGGTATCTTATTCTATAGGGGGGAAAAAAGCTATTACATATGTTATAAGCCCTGAATTGCATGCTGACAAATAGGTTCCTCTACAGCTATAAGGATATAGGCAAAATTTTAGTAAAGGTAAGTTATGTTTATCTGAGACATGCCTAATAATGGCATATATTTTCTCTTTTTCATTTTTAAATCATACAGCAAAATAACTTTCTGTATATCTTCTAATACGCTTATAGGTAATAGCAGCAGACTTAGTAAATGTGATACTGTAGATTGGGCCACTGACTGCTCAGTAGAGTTTTTTGTGTATAGTTTTAGCTAACAGGTTTTCATTTTTGATGGAGATTTGTCAGATTTGTGTGTGGAGGTGGGGTGGGGGCAGTTAGAGACAAGGTCTTACTCTGTTGCCCAGATTGGAGTACAGTGGTGTGATCATAGCTCACTGTAGTCTCAAACCCCTGGGCTTAAGCAATCTTCCCATCTCAGCCTCCCAAGTAGCTAGGACTACAGGCATAAGCCACCACACCTGGCTGATTATTTTTTCTTTTGTGGTTGTTATTTATTTATTTATCTATTTTTTGGGGTAGAGATAGGGTCTCACTCTATTGCCCCGGCTGGTCTTCACTCCTGGCCTCAAGCAATCCTCTTGCTTCAGTCTCCAAAATATTTCTATCAGGTTTAAAATGGAAATGGAAATGCCTACCATTATTCATTTTGCATTGCAATAAATAAGCTTCATTACCAGTGGAAGCTTATTAATTTCTTTGTGGAAATGCATTCCTTGCTGATTAACTCCCCCTTTCCTTCATTTTTAAACTGCAGAGGATTTGTTTCAAAACCCAAAGATTAGGTATATTTCATTCTTTATTGAGCAAGTAACAAAATACATTCATATTATTCAGGAAGCAATCATGGAGATACTTTATAGGTCATTTGTATCAATATCAAACTAATTCAATGACAAGTCAACCATCATGCCCTTTAATCATGGAAAACTGTAAGGTATTTCAGCTGAATAAATTAAGGGCAATTAACAAAAAAATGAGCTACACACATGAAGCTCATTATTTTAGGTTGAGGGATCCTTTCAATTTACTGGGATTGTTTTCTTTGATGTGCCAGATGCCTGTTTTGCCCAACAAAAATCAAAACACTCCAAAGCATAAAAGTATGTACCCCATGTCTTCTTTCAGGTGGACTTGATAACTAGCATTGGGCATTAACACTTGCAAATATTATTCCTTGGTGAAAAATAAATATTCCCTGTCCGAAGGAAAGATAGAAATACTCAAAATAATAAACACAAATCGGATTCAACTGTACAATTCATGCTGGAAAATTAGCTAAGATTAGGAAGAAGGAGGTTGAACGTTGGACACATTTTGTCTGATTAAAGGCACAGATAAAGGACATGCTGCTAGTCTTAATATGTATCAGACAAAGAGAAACATGTTTCACACATCTGCTTGCTTTGAGCAGAAATCTTTTCTAAACATGTATAATTTTTCTAAAATTTTTCCTAAAATATGTAAATACTTAGTAACACTGCCTCGGTGTTCCAATGGTTATACCAATGATATTTTTAAATGTTGGTTTTTAATGCACTTACTAAAGGAAATTTAGGTAATTACTATTATTTTTCTTTTGCCAATGAATGAGATCAATAGCATGGATAATCCAAAACAGTGGGTGAATTTAAAAATAAATTGAATTCTACGATGCATCATACTCTCAGTCATGTTTATACACATGGATTAGTGTTATGTGTATACGTGTTGGAATGAAACATCTTATATGTACACATTAAAGTGTTCACATTTCCTGAGATGTGACAATCATTGGTAGGACAGAAATCTTGGAAACATTTTGGGTAACTGATATGAATTTGCCGTTTACTCAGATTTTCCAAACATATTCTTAGAGCATCTTTTATCATTCTAGGCAATTAGGTTGTAGTCATGATTAAAATAGTCTACTGGAATTATATCCAGAAGGTAGGGCTGATAAAGTTATAAATAATCATCATGACAATATTAGATTCTTAGAGTACATAGAGCAGCAATCGCATTATGTCCCAACATAAGCCCCAGTTGGGACAGCCTCTCTGAGGAAGTGATTTTGTTTTTAACTGCTTATTTTGAAAACTTGTCAAATCTACAGAAAAGCTGCAAAAATGGTATAATGAACTCCCATATTTCCTCCACTTTGCTTAACCAATTGCTAACACTTTGCCCTCTTCTGTATGTCTCTTAGTTTTGTTCTGAACCAATTAACAGTTACAGGCATCTTGACCCTTCTAAATCCTTTCAGCATGTATTTGCTAAGAACAGTGCCATTTAGAGCATCACCATGACACAATATTACATTTAAGGCATTTAACATCACTACAAAACTAGAATCTCAAAGCAATCCATATTCTAAATTTGCTAGTTGACCCAGAACTGTCCTTTTTAACAGGAGGAAGTGAATTTGACTAATAACCAAATGTTGAGCCCAACATAGCCTCATAAAAGGGATTTATGGGAATCAAGAAAGAAGGAACAGAAAATCCAAAGACATCTACATAATATTTGTATACATTTATTTTAAAAACCATAGACCTAGCCAATATTCTTGGGATAATATTAACAAATGTGGCTTAAAATAGGCTAATTAAAAATGTTTAGTGTAAAATTACATGTAGTAAACAACCTTGTAAAAATTGATGCTCATATTATTTCTATTTGGTTTTCCTCTATTTTACCCATGTACTCTTTATTTGTTCCTTGATAAAGTCAGTTGAAGCAATCTGCTACATAGCTCCATGTGTGAGATTTAGGAAAATTGTTGCCTGCAGAATTGCAAATATGGATATGAGGCATTTGGAAGCAATTTCTGATAAGAGAGTACCATAAATTGCTACCCTAAGGTACATTGGTCACATTACCCAACCAAATGTTTTTATTTAAACAAGATTCAGAGGGAGGAGGGATATATTAGCCACAAAACTTAATGGACTACAGTGCCATTACTTATTAAATAGACCTATTTATATGAAAAATGAACATTTAATGTATACATGTAGATAATGTAATTCGCTTTATCTTATCTGTATACATGGAAGATTCTTATTACCATCAATCTGGTCGTCCCTTTTTGCTCATTCCATTTGCTTGAGAACTGTGTCTGGATTAATAATGAGTATATTTCCCAAAATGAGCATAGACAGAAGGCAAACTGGCCCTTTCCCAAGGACAAAGATAATCTGTCTAGAACTTTCAGAGGGACCGAAGGTCAGTTGGCCCTCATCGGGACATGGAAAGTTTGTAACATCCTTCGTGTCTAGCAGAGGAACAGCCTGAATGTCTGATTCTTTCTAACCTTTTAAAATGATAAAATAAATCCAAAGTATTATAGGCCATCTGGTACTTATAATGCAATGTCTTCAGATAAGCCTGAGCAAAGGGCAGACATATTACTCCCCTTGATACAGCATTTCGGTTATATTCATTCTATTTCTCTTGCCTGATCATGACCAAAGATATCACAAAAACCTCCTCCTCTGATGCAGTCCCCTTTCTTCATTCTTGAATTCATCATTATTCTTAATTATTGTCTAGATTTTATATTTTTTAAAAGTACCAAAATAAAAGCAAAGGTGACGATAACCCTAAAAGATATGTCACATACATATTTTAAATCTTATTGACATTTATTGCAGCATTGTAAAAACCTACAAAATGCCCAAAAGACCAACTAGAATGAGTAAATAAATTAACTTAATAAATATTAGTGAGATTAGTCATATTAAAGGGGAACACAGATGATACACACCTATGCCAAAGGAGGGCCATGATTTATGGAGTGAGGGGAAAGAACACAATAAAACAAAAACCAGATAGCCAATTGCAAAATTAGAGTAGTCCTTTATTTCAAAAAGAAAATAAGCACTGTGTGTGCTTATGTTTGTGCCAGTGCATGTTTATATGTATGTACACATGTATATGTGTGTATAGGTCTGTGTATAAATGAAGGAAGTCTGGACGGATACCAGTTAAGCTGTTCAGAATAGTTCTCTAACCTGAATATGTCACTTAAAAAATAAAAAGGTGTATTTGTCTATTGTCACACTGCCATAAAGAGCTGCCAAAGACTGGGTAATTAATAAAGAAAAGAGGTTTAATTGACTCACAGTTCCGCATGGCTAGGGAGGCCTTAGGAAACTTAGAATTATGGCGGAAGGCACCTCTTCACAGGACAGCAAGACAGAGAATAAGTGCCGAGCAAAGAGGGAGAAAGCCCATTATAAAACCATCAGATCTCATGAGAACTTATATCACAAGAACAGCGTGGGGGTAACTGCCCGCATGATTCAATTACCTCCCACCAGGTCCCTCCCATGACATGTGGGGATTATGGGAACTATAATTCAAGACGAGATTTGGGTAGAGACACCGCCAAACCGTATCACAAGAATATAATCGTAAGGTGGTGATACGATTTGGCTCTGTGTCTCCACCCAAATCTCATGTCCAATCATAATCCCCAATGTTGGAGGTGGGGCCTGGTGGGAGCTGATTGGATCATGGGGGCAGTTTCTAATGATTTAGCACTATCCCTGCAGTGCTGTTTCACGATATAGTTCTCAGAGGTTCTGGTTGTTTAAAAGTGACACTGCTCCCCTCTCTCTCCTGCTCCAGTCATGTGAGACATACCTGCTTACCCTTCGCTTTCCGCCATGATTGTAAATTTCCTGAGGCTTTCCCAGCCATGCTTTCTGTACAGCCTGTGCGACCATGACCCAATTAAACCCCTTTTCTTGATAAATTACCCAGACTTGGGTATTTCTTTATAGCAGTGCAAGAATGGACTAGTACAGTTAGCATGAAGAGCTGGCAGTTCAGCAAGTACCCAGTCTAGTCCCGTATTCTTGGAACATGTGTCTTATTAAATAAGCAGTGAAAATTGAATCCAGATTAAGCTCCCTAAGTCTTTTAAGAAATGGTAATTTGGCCAATTATTTAATTTAAATTAAACAAAAACAGCACAATACCACCCACCTACTTTCCTCTTAAACATTTGGATATTTTAGCACAGAAAATCTGAGATGATTTAAATACCTCACTTGCATGTTGTTGACAACTGAAGATGAGATTACATTCATTTAAATTCTAAGCTTAAGTTATTCCAGGCCATGTTTTTACCAATTTTCATTAATGGTAATGTAAGAAAAGGTTCCAAACTTTTTATAAACTAGATTTTCATAAAACTAATTTTGAGTTGAAAGTTGGAGTAGAATCTCATGATTGGGTGATTGGAGAGGAGAGCAAAGAGATAGAAAGCCGCTGACTAGTTGTGACTATCATTCTTTTTTGTACCTCTTTTTCTGTGGATACTTGTACAGTTACGTATGACTTCTGAGGTTGCCTTCTGCTGCCTTTTGGTTGTTTTCCAAAGCTTAGAACAGGGCAAGAGGAGTCCTTATGACAGGAATCCTATTCTAAGTAAAGTTCTCACCAGCTGTGCAGACATTGTGACCCTGGAGGTTCTGCCAGAAGTAGTTCATTGCTCATATACTAGCTGTGTATGAGTTCAGCTACATGAAGGGCCAGTAGATTGGGCTTTTGGAGGGAGAACAGTACCTGTGCTGCGTATTTTATAACTGTATTCCACAATGGGAAAATAAAATAAGGTGAATCTTTTTTATCTTCAGCCAACTGAGACGAAGATTTTCTTAAAAGGACCATTTTGGGAACTAGACCTATGCCCTCCTTAAGTTTGGGGAACAGGAGTTGGTATTTGATGTTCAATGGAAAAATCTAAAGAGATAGGGAGAGGGTAACAGAGCAAAGAGAACAAGCTGCATTGCAAGCTGACTATACCTTCATTAAGTGTAGAGCAAGAGAGTGGACCAGAGATTGCCTGCCATGCCGAAGGGAGCTGTTCCAGGGCTGTCTTAGAAGAGACCCAGCCAATGAGGCAGGAGAATGGTGTGAACCTGGGAGGCG
Organism: Mandrillus leucophaeus; assembly: GCF_000951045.1. NCBI lineage: Eukaryota > Metazoa > Chordata > Mammalia > Primates > Cercopithecidae > Mandrillus > Mandrillus leucophaeus. The sequence continues at coordinate 4,895,805 of NW_012101920.1, forward strand.
GAGCTTGCAGTGAGCCGAGATCTCACCACTGCACTCCAGCGTGGGCGACAGAGCGAGACTCTGTCTCAAAAATTAAAATTAAAAATAAAATAAAAAAATAGAAGAGACCCAGTCAAGAGCACCAGTGTCCACAGAGAGGAAAAAATCCAGTTGTTGACAGAGAAGAGATTGTTCTTGTCAGGTGAACAGGTTTGGACACTCCAGAAGGACCCCTCTAAGGGACTTAAGAATACCCTCGAAATTGGCCCTCCTCTCGGGTGAGATGGTCCAAAGCCAGCTTACGAGTTCCTTCATTGACATTGTGCTTTTGTTCACCAAAGGAGTGCAGAAGACACCTTTCTGAAATATTTCATAATACTTAAAAAAATGAAGACTTTCCTCAGTGTCTTTCATAAATGTATGAGGTAGAATAAAAAATTAAATAAGCATTAGAAACTTAAGATAGTTCCACTATGGCAAGACCTTTATTTTCCTTATTACTCCTCTCTTCTGCATGTACCCAACCCCATAACAATCATATGTAGCTGCTGGTGAGGAAGAAGGGACACTAAAGAGGAAGAAGGAAGAACCCAGTCTGCAAGTGAATGGAGAGAGAGAAGAGAAGATTGCTGAAGGACTGGTGGTTTAGTATAGCACAGATGGAACTTTTTATTTACCAAAATGACTCTTCTTCTAACTGAAGGAACATAAAAAAATGACGTGTTTTGCAAAACACTTAATCCAGGATAGAAAGGGGGATAGCACAGAAAAGGAGTTTGAAGGAGCAAAAGAAAAAAAAAAATTATTTTCTGTTCACAATCTGCCAAGTCCAGTTCGTTCAATCCATAGATTATAAATTACTGTTTTAAATAAGTTTATCTCTTATTTATTATTCTACCTCCTACATTTATAAAAAACTCTAGAGCAAAGTCTTCATTTTTTTTTAAAGTATTGTGAAATCTTTCATAAAAATGTCTACTGCACTCCTTTGGTGAACAAAAGCACGACGTCAATGAAGGCATCTCTTCTACAAGGAAAAGTTATGTTTAAAAAGGGACTAAATCAGCAGAGATTTGGAGCACTATTAAACCCATAATTCCTACTATGAATAGGAATTATGTATGAACATCAAAAGAAAAACGAGTTCTGGCTGGCATGCTATCATTTGCTATTGAGAGATTCTGGACTTTAATCATAAATCTTGAAAAGGGGCCATCATACCATTCACAAAGAGGAACCTTGGTCTGGCCCATTCAAAACAGAGTTAGAAATGATACCTGCGTTGCTTGAAAGAATCAGACAAAAGAGCCTCCAATTAGCAAGCATTCCATTTTGCATTTTAGTGTACGTATTTGTGTATTACCCCAAAAGCAAGGCATATACATAAATGTCAGAATTTGCAAACCCACAGCCCCGGGGATCACTGTTTGCCAGAATGACTTTTCGTTTTTGTTTTTTACTCATGTTGTTTCTGTTGTTTTACAACATTTTTTATTGAGGTGTAATTAACATTCAATGCCAGATATATTTAAAAGGTAGAATTTGATAGAATTCTGTGTATGTGTATGCCTGCAAAATCATCACCACAGTCAGGATAGTGAACATATCCATCAACTCCAAATGTATCCTCGTGCCTCTCTGTATTAGCTCTCTCCTACCTCTCTCTACTCCACTCCCATCCCTAAGCAACCCTCAATCTGTTTCCTATTACTGTAGGTTAGTTCTTTCTAAAGGTATATAAAAATTACATCATACAGAATGTATTATTTTTTGTTTTCTTTCACAGAATGTCATTATGTTGTGATCCATCAGGTTTTAGCAGATGTTAATAGTTCATTTCTGTTTATTACTGAGTAGTATATCATTGCATAGATATACCACAATTTGTTTACCATACCTATTGATGGATATGTAGGTTATTTCTATTACTTGACTACTGCAAATTGTTTCTCTGAATATTTGTGTACAAATGTTTGTATGGACATAAACATTCTTCTCTCTTAGGTAAATATCTAAGAGTAGAATGGCTGGATCATATGATAGGTGTATTTAGGCTTTTAAGAAACTGTTAAACTGTGTTTTCAAAGTGTTTCTGACCTTCTAATTTCTAATCATCATTTTATTAGTGTTCTAATTCCTTCACATACTTATTGTTTGGTATTGTCAATTTTTAAACTTCAACTATTGTAATAGGTTGTAGTGGTACTCATTGGGGTTTTAATTCACGTTAATAATATTGAACAGTCTTTGTGCTAATTTACCATCTGTATATCTTTGGTGAAATCTGTTCATATCTTTTGTCCATCGAGTTATTTCTTATTGAGTTTAGAGAGTTCTTTATGTGTTTTGGACACAAGTACTTTGTCAGATAGGTGCCAGTCTTTTTGTTTTCTTCATATAGTCTTTTGAAGACCGGAAGTTTTTAATTTTGAGGTCAAATTTATCACTTTTTCTTTAATGGATTTTCAATGTTCCTGCCTTTCAGGAATCACTGTTCATTAAGCATGCCCAGTGGTTTGAAAATATTGTATTAAGCATTGTCTCTGTCTAGGTTTTTTTTTTTTTTTTTTGGTTATTTCAAGGAGTATAGTGAATCCAGTTTCTATTACATTTTAGCCAGATGCAGAAGATTGGTTGTTACTTTAAATTTTTCTGGCCAATATTTAATAATATGCAGACATCATATAAATATCTACATAATTAGATTCCCTTGAAAATTATCTGGCCATGCAGTGGTCACATCCCTGCACAAAACAGCAGGCTGGGACAGTGTGACCTTCAGTTTGGTTACCTAACTATTTTCCCCATTAAACTTAATGAGTCCACTGGTAGAAAATGATGTTAATGGCTACATGGTTACTCAGCTTCCTGTGTACCCAAATATAACCATTTATCTAGGTAAATTGCATGGGCAAAGAGTTTTAGTCATTCATTAAATAATCATCCCTTACTATTAAATGAAAAAAAAAACACATCTGATTAGAAATGGTGCGAAACTATTACCTTTATTTGCAAAGAAAGGAAGAATGAACATTTTTAGTACCAGGCATATTAGTACCAGGTATTTTAACACACAATATTCAGTAAAACCAATGCATTCAAGTCCTAAAGCAATGCTATGATTAATTCATTAAAATACATATTTATTAGCACATAATGCACAAGAGGAACTGCCTGATGACTGAGGTGGACATATAGAGTGTTAGGATGTAATTATCATCTCCCAGGTGCAGCCTCCTGGCAGTTCTGGAATACTTGCAGCCTGTTCTTGCAAGCCCTGTTCTTCCAGGCTTGGGAGCTGGTTAACTTATGAAAAATATAATTATTCTTTTCAATGGAAATTGCCTGAGGGTGATACAGATTGGACATATCAGCCTTCATTCTAATTTGGTAGTTTCGCGAGTATTATCCAGTTGCTTCTGAGACAGGTCAAGCTATCTCCTCTGGATGTGTGGATAGAAATACTTTCTCAATTTACTTCCTATGAGGTGGTTTTGTAACTATTCCCACTTATTGTTCTGCCTGGTTACTGTGCCAGGACTGACGAGAGGTCTAAAACAAAGAGTCAGTGACCCTTAAAGATCAAGCCAATTTGGACTTAGGGCCTGGCACAGAAGTAACTCATAGTAAACTAGAATGAAGCTGAAACTTCATGGACTTGTAGGGCTGAATAGACTTTTTTTTACAGGCACAGAATTATGCATGTCAAGGAGTTCATTTAAGGTCAGAAATAGGTCTTTGCATTCAGTCTCAGCCTTGTGTATATGATCAGTAGTCTCTTCCTCACCCTGCCAGTCTCTTTCAACACAAGGGCAGCTCATACTGGTCCTTGTAAGCAGGTAAGAGATTGAGTTTTATCCTAAAGTAGTAGAAAGCCATAGATGGTGGTGCCTGCATGTGGCTTGATCAGACTGTGTCTTGAAAACATCCCTCTGACTCCCAGACTCAGGTTTTACATGTGTAAAAATAAATAAATAAATAATCATAGCACAGGTGTAGTTATAAGCACTAAACAAGAGAATTCATGTAAAAAGCCTAGCATATTGCCTATTTGTAACCTAACCCACAACGAATCTCAATTGTAAATATTGAAGCGTGTGTATCTTTGCTTTACTCCTTCACTAGACTGCCATTCCCAAAGAACAGAGAACACACCTAACTTAGCTGACTATAAAATCCAAGTGCCTAGCACAGAGAAGGAAATGAGTAAACACTGCTTAAATGAATGAGTGGATAAATGGATATATGTAAACATCCAGAAAAATTGCTGGGAGACTTTCTTTCATTGAACTCATCGTGATCTTATGTGCATGTGAATATTTGATTAATGTCTGGATCCTGCACTTGACTATAGGTCTGTGGAGGCAAACATTATGTCTTTCCTGCTTACTCATTCATTGCTGCTTTCTCAGCATCTAGGGGTGTCTGGTACATAGCTTTTGATTATAAGTATTTGTAGAATAATATAGTGAGTGCCCCTGTTTTACAAGGGGATGCACATAATCTTTTAAGTGGTAATTGGGTAGTTATCTTGATATGTCTGTCTCTTCCCCTAGTGCATAAGCTCACTGAGGGTGGGATCCACTTGTTTTTAGCAGCCCTCCAGTGCCCAACACAGCACATGTAGCATAGAAAATATCTAATAAATATTATGGACTGGATAACATAGTTCCCAAACGAAGGATAAGTAACATGCTCAATTCATATTCAGGAAGAGTCTTGGAAAGAATTCATGTTCCATTGACAATTTATCTTATTTTTGGAGCAAAATATTGAACAAGCTGGAGGTGAAAAAAAATACTATTCTTTGAAAATTCACACTTTGAGAAATCTCAAGAGGCCCTTCCTTCCCCCTTGGTATTAAACAAGGTCAATGATATTACCAAGCTGACGCTAAACTGGCATGAATTATTCAGAGCAGCAGGAAAAGCAGCTGCTCATCCTCTCTGTCCCTAATTTTGAAGGGTGGAGAATTGGAGGGCAGCACTGACAACACCAGGGAGGAAGAAAAGATAAATTGTTGCCCTAAACCTCATAAGCTACAACATCTGCAGCACTATGTTTAATTTGGAGGCGGAGTCCACAGTGGCTGCCATAGGTAACAAGGACAAAAAATGGTAGAAAGCTTATGAATGTGTGCTTGGATAGCAGGAGAGAGAGAGAGACAGAGACAGACACACAGACTGAGAGGAAAACCAGGAGGGAAAAGAAGAGAGGGCGAAGGGGAGAGACAGAGGAGGAAGAGACAAAGAGAAAGAGATCTATCCACCCTAGAAGGCAGGAGAAAAAATTTGAGTTGAGGAACTCGAGAAATATAAAATTTAGAGATGTGTATAAGAAAAATATTTTCAAATTAAAATGCGCCATAAAATTCAAAGAAAAAGATCTGGCTTTAAGCCCAGCTGCGGTGGCTCATGCCTATAATCCAAGCACTTTGGGAGGCCAAGGTGGAAGGATCACCTGAGGTCAGAAGTTCAAGACCAGCCTGGCCAACGTGGTGAAACCTTAACTCTATTAAAAATACAAAAATCGGCCAAGGATGGTGGC
>NW_012101920.1:4903080-4906645 GCF_000951045.1 Mandrillus leucophaeus
TTTGCTCTAAGGGAGGTAATACAGAGTAGCAAATCAGGTTGCTTGTACTCATACGACTGGCCTCAGATCCCTCATAAGGAAGGTGCTATCTTTGCAAAGAAAACTACTTTGATAAAAGAGGTGAATTTTAATGAATAGGCCTCAGGTAAAGATAGAGGAGAATCCATAGAAAGAAAAAACTTGAGTTGAACTGCAGAACAAAATAAGTAATACTTTTTCTCTTTATAAAAATACAGCAAAATAGGTTTTTTTCTCCCTTCTAGTTTGGCTGAGGCAATGAGACAATATGGAAAGTACCTTTATATTCCAAAATGATACTCCAAAAGTCAAACGTACAAACTTACAGGTAGTTGGAAACCACTTCTGTGTGTCATGTTCCAGCTGTAACTAAAGGTTGAGTGGCTGAGACAGAAGGGTTGGAGAGGAGAGGAGGATTTTAGAGAGAGCCATAAGTGTGCTGTGAGTCTTCTCACCCCAACTAGGAAGGCATGGAATACTTTTCCCTCACCTCAATCCTAGTGAAAGAGGTGGAGGCTTCATGTGTTTTTGAGCTTGTTGGACAAAGGAGGCTGCTGTTGCAGCTAGGCCTGAGAAATGTGAAAGGATCATGTCTATGCACAGTTAGCCACTTGGTCTTACAGTTGCCGTGAAGGAATGGCCTTTGATCGCCAGGTTTGCCACAACAAAAGTGCATGAATGCTCACTGGTCAACATGGGTGGCATCCCAGTGACAGAGAAGGACCTTGGGTTGTCTTGCATCCTAACCAAGAGTGTTACCTGGATAGATGACTCATACTCAACTGAAAGGCTGAATGACCAGGGGTTAATGGAGGAATCCTGAGCTGATTATTATCTGAGACTGTTGGAGCTAGAAATGATGAAAAAACTGGAGCCAAACCTGTGTCTTGGAAGAGACCAAAAAAGGAAACAGAACTCTCCTCATGTGTTGGGTGGTACTCATATCCACTATGTTCCAATCAATGGGTCTGAGACCATGCTGACCTCTGGATTAATTAAATACAACAATTATTAATTGAAAATCAAGATCTGATTATTATTTAATTTTTTGAGACAGAGTCTCAGTGTGTCACCAGGCTGGAGTGCAGTGGCGCAATCTCGGCTTACTGCAATCTCCACCTCCTGGGTTCAAGCGATTCTCCTGCCGCAGCCTCTCAAGTAGCTGGGACTACAGGCACACACCACCATGCCCAGCTAATTTTTGTATTTTTAGTAGAGATGGGGTTTCACCATGTTAGCCAGGATGGTCTTGATCTCTTGACCTCGTGATCTGCCTACCTTGGCCTCCTAAAGTACTGGGATTACAGATATGAGCCACTGTGCCTGACCAAGATCTGATTATTTTTAAAATGTTGGTCCTACCCTCAAGGACTTTCAAATTTAGTAAGAGGGAAAAAAATCTGATCACTAACAATTGACTAAGGCAAATGGTCTAACATTCAAAAATTAAAATTCTCACTTTAAATTGTTATTTTTACAGCCTTATTGGGGTGTAAGTGATATATAAAAAACTGCATGTATTTAATATATATAATTTGAGTTTGGACATATGCATACACCTATGATACCACCATCATAATAAAGGTAATAAACTATCCATTACCTTCACAAATTTTCTTCTGTACCATTATAATTTTTGTGGGAAGAACATTTAGCATAAGATCTACTCAACTGTTTTTCTTTTATTAATTTTGTGGGTACAGTTTAAGTGTACAATGCAGCATTGTTAATTACAGACACTGTCTTGTTCAGCAGATCTTTAGAGCTTACTCACTTTGTATGACTATCACTTGATACGTATTTCACAATTTTCTATTTCTCCCTCTCCCCCGTGCCCTGGAAACCACCATTCTATTTTCTGCTTCTATAAATTCGACTATTTAATATACTTTACGCAAATAAAATTGTCAAGTATTCTTTTCCTCTGTAACAGCATTACACTCAGCATAATGTCTTCCTGGTTAATCCATGTTGTTGCAAATGATAAGATTTATTGATTTTTTAAGGCTGAATAATATTCCATTGTATGTACATATCACGTTTTCTTTGTCTTGTTCATTTGTAGATAGGCATTTAGGTTGCTTCCATGTCTTGGTTATTGGAAATAACGTTACAATAAACATGAGAGCGCAGATCATACTTTGAGATTCTAACTTCAGTTCCTTTGGATACATACCCAGAGGTGAGATTACTGGGTCATATGGTAGTTCTATTTTTAATTTGGTTGAGGAACCTCAATACTGTTTTCCCATAGCAGCTACACCATTTTGCATTTCCACCAACAGGGTGCAAGGATTTCAATTTTTCCACAACCTTACCAACACTTATTTTTTTATATAATGGTTATCCTAGCAGGTCTGAGGTGATAACATATGAGAAGGGAACACTTCCAAACTCTTTTTATAAGGTTACTAATACCTTAATACCAAAGCTACACAAAAGCAGTATAAGAAAAAGATAATTGAAGGCGAATATCCCAATAAACATGGAATGTAAAAAGCCTCAACAAAATCCTAGCAAACCAAATTCAACAGTGCAATGAAAGAATCATATACCACTACCAAGTGGGATTTATCCCTAAAATGGTTTAACATACGCAAAGCGATAAATGTGATACACCACTTTAACAGAATAAATTATAAAAGTCACATGATCATAAATGCAGGGGTAGCATTTGACTAAATTAAATACCCTTTTAATGTAATGCTCCACACAGGTATAAAAGGAATCTATATCAACATAATAAAGGCCATATATCAAAATCCCACAGCTAACATCATTCTCAGTGTAGAGGAAACTAAGTTTTTCCTCTAAGATCAGAAGCAAAACAAGGATGTTGCCTCTCATCACTTCTGTTCAACATTGCTCTGGAAGTTCCAGTCAGAGCAATTAGACAAGATAAAGCATCAAACTCAGAATGAGAGAAGGAAAACTATCACTGTTGGCAGATGACATAATCATATATGTAGAAAACCCTAAACACCTCACAAAAAACCTCTTAGAACTAATAAGTGAATTCAGAAAAGTTTCAGGATACAAAATCAACACACAAAAATCAGTTGCATTTTATATGCTAATAGTAAAATATTCAAAATATAAGAAAACACAATGTCATTTACAGTAGCAACACAAAGAATAAAATACATAGGAATAAACATAATGGAGGAGATAAAAAACCATATACTCTTTGATGAAAAAAATTAACAAAGCATGAATAAATTGAATCTCACGTTCATGGATTGAAATAATTGTGAAAATCTCCACTCTACCTAAAGCAGTCCACAGATTCAATGCTATTTCCTTCATGATCCTAATGACATTTTCCTCAAGAGCTAGACAAAAACAATTCTAAAAAAAAAAAAAAAAAGGAACTATAAAAGAATAGCTTAAACAATCTTTTTAAAGTTATACTTTAAATTCTGGGGTACACGTGCAGAACTTGCAGTTTTACATAGGTATACACATGCCCATGGTGGTTTGCTGCACCTATCAACCCATCACCTACATCAGGTATTTCTCCTCGTGCTGTCCCTCCCCAACCCCTCGC
>NW_012101920.1:4907980-4909115 GCF_000951045.1 Mandrillus leucophaeus
AAAAAAAAAAAAAGGATGGAGGTGTGGGAAAGGGGAGAGGAGGAAGATTTGAGCTGAAGAAATTCCCTGCCTTCTAGATAATTTCTACCTCTTTGACACAGAGGATATTTTTGAGTATTTTAGATTTCTTGGGGTCCAGCACAGTGGGAGACAGGAAGGTGCTATGGGAGAGAGGAAAGGGTAGGGAAGTTGTGGCTATGACTATAAATATTGGGAATTTTAGAACTAGGATGCACTTTAGCAGTCCTACCATATGGTCTTGGGTTGTAGAATTTGAGACATGTCCAGTTTTCTTCTTGATTAAAATGACTTTTAGATGATGGATATATTGACCCATATAAAACAATCTGAGGCCTCCAAAGTTGTATTTAAATCACCCTGAAAACTTTCTGACCACATCAGCTGCTGCCCTTTGTTGAAATTCAAGAGCAGATTGTCAGTCAGTAATGGAAATAGAGCCGAACATGAAATACGGTGCTTTTTGATGGAGAAGGGGCATGTGATCAGTGTCCCTGTAGAGACAGCACCGTCAGGTTAAGAAACTAAGTAAGGCCCATGCAGCCTTTCATAAAAGAAAATGTGAAATAAAAAGAGGACCTACAAGGCATGAATCCTATTACATTTGTTGAAGACAATTTAAAGACAAAATTAGAAGTCATCCTTTTTTGACAACCCATAAACATACACATGTTTAGATGCATATAAACATGTATGTATACACATTAAAAATTGCTGGAATTTCTCTTTTTAAAGCAGTGGTTTTCAATCAGAAATGGTTTTCCTCCCAAAGAACATTAGACAGTGTCTGAAGACATTTTTGGTTGTCACCAAATGAGTAGGGAGAGGTGTTATTGGCGTCGGGTGGGGAGAGGCCAAGGATGCCATCAACATCCCGTAGTGCACAGGACAACAGGAATGGCCTTGCCCCCAGTGTCAGAAGGGGAGAAGTTGAAAAACAATCAAGGAAGAGGAATAACTGAGAAATTATCTTAGTAAAATAGCAGAAACTGTCAATATTGTGCCAAAGCCTTGTGTTTGAGTCTTTATGACCTGCATGACTAATTCTCAAGACATTCCTTAAAAGGCCGGGCGCGGTGGCTCAAGCCTGTAATCCCCGCACTTTGGGAGGCCGAGA
>NW_012101920.1:4909165-4914925 GCF_000951045.1 Mandrillus leucophaeus
CCCAACACGCCCTGGTGTGTGATGTTCCCCTCCCTGTGTTCATGTGTTCTCATTGTTCAGCTCCCACTTATGAGTGAGAACATGTGGTGTTTGGTTTTCTGTTCTTGTGTTAGTTTGCTGAGAATGATGGTTTCCAGCTTCATTCATGGCCCTGCAAAGGACATGAACTCATCCTTTTTTATAGCTGCATCGTATTTCATGGTGTATATGTGCCACATTTTCTTCATCTAGTCTATCATTGATGGACATTTGGGTTGGTTCCAAGCCTTTGATATTGTGAATAGTGCCGCAGTAAACATACATGTGCATGTGTCTTTATAGTAGAATGATTTATAATCTTTTTGGTATATATACCCAGTAATGGGATTGCTGGGTCAAATGTTATTGCTCGTTCTAGATCCTTGAGGAATCGACACACTGTCTTCCACAATGGTTGAACTAATTTACACTTTCACTAACAGTGTAAAAGTATTCGTATTTCTCCACATCCCCTCTAGCATCTGTTGTTTCCTGGCTTTTTAATGATCGTCATTCTAACTCGCATGAGATGGTATTTCATTGTGATTTTGATTTGCATTTCTCTTATGACCAGTGGTGATGAGCATTTTTTCATATGTTTGTTGGCTGCATAAATGTCATCTTTTGAGAATTGTCTGTTCATATCCTTTGCCCACTTTTTGATGGGATTGTTTTTTTCTTATAAACATGCTTAAGTTCTTTGTAGTTTCTGGATATTAGCCCTTTGTCAGATGGATAGATTGCAAAAATTTTATCCCATTCTGTAGGTTGTCTGTTCACTCTGATGATAGTTTTTTTTTTGTTTTTTTTTTTTTTGCTGTGCAGAAGCTCTGTGTTTTGATGTGCTGCTGGATCCCATTTGTCAATTTTGGCTTTCATTGCCATTGCTTTTGGTGTTATAGACATGAAGTCTTTGCCCATGTCTATGTCCTGAATGGTATTTCTGAGGTTTTCTTCTAGGATTTTTATGGTTTTAGGTCTCAGGATTAAGTCTTTAATCCATCTTGAGTGGATTTTTGTAAAAGGTGTGAGGAAGGGGTCCAGTTTCAATTTTCTTTGCATGTGGCTAGCCAGTTTTCCCAACATCATTTATTAAATAGGGAGTCTTTTCCCCATTGCTTGTGTCAGGTTTGTCAAAGATCAGATGGTTGTAGATGTGTGGTGTTATTTCTGAGGCCTCTGTTCTGTTCCATTGGTCTATATCTCTGTTTTGGTTCAAGTACTGTGCTACTGTAGCCTTGTAGTATAGTTTGAAGTCAGGTAGCATGATGCCTCCAGCTTTGTTTTTTTTTCTTAGGATTGTCTTGGCTATGCGGGCTCTTTTTTGGTTCCATATGAAGTTTAAAAGTAGTTGTTTCTAATTCTGTAAAAAAAAAAAGTCAGTGGTAGCTTGATGGGGGTAGCATTGAATCTATAAATTGCTTTGGGCAGTATGGCCATTTTCATTATATTGATTCTTCCTATCCATGAGCATGGAATGTTTTTCCATTTGTCTGTGTCCTCTTATTCCCTTGAGCAGCGGTTTGTATTTCTCCTTGAATAGGTCCTCCACATTCCTTGCAAGTTGTATTCCTAGGTATTTTATTCCCTTACTAACAATTGTGAATGGGAGTTTATTTATGATTTGGCTCTCTGTCATTGATGTACAGGAATGCTTGTGATTTTTGCACATTGATTTTGTATCCTGAGACTTTGAAGTTGCTTATCAGCTTAAGGAGATTTTGGACTGAGGCAATGGGGTTTTCTAAATATACAATCATGTCATCTGCAAACAGACAATTTGACTTCTCTTTCTGTTTGAATGCCCTTTATTTCTTTCTCTTGCCTGAGTGCACTGGCTAGAACGTCCAATACTATGTTGAGTAAGAGTGGTGAGAGGGGGCATCCTTGTCTTGTGACAGTTTTCAAAGGGAATGATTCTGGCTTTTGCCCATTCAGTATGATATTGGCTGTGGGTTTGTCCATAAATAGCTCTTATTTTGAGGTATGTTCCATTGATACCTAGTTTATTGAGAGTTTTTAGCATGAAGGGCTGTTGAATTTTGAATTTTGTCGAAGGCCTTTTCTGCTTCTGTTGAATCATGTGGTTTTTGTCATTGGTTCTGTTTATGTGATGGATTACGTTTATTGATTTGCATATGATGAACTAGGCTTGCATCCCAGGTGTGAAGCTGCCTTGATCGTGGTGGATAAGCTTTTTGATGTGTTGCTGGATTCGGTTTGCCAGTATTTTATTGAGGATTTTCACATCAATATTCATCAGGGGCATTAGCCTGAAAGTTTTTTTTCATGGTGTCTCTGCCAGGTTTTGGTATCAGGATGATGCTGGCCTCATAAAATGAGTTACAGAGGATTCCCTCTTTTTCTATTGTTTGGAACAGTTTCAGAAAGATTGGTACCAACTCCTCTTTGTACCTCTGGTAGAATTCAGCTGTTAATCCATCTGGTCCTGGACTTTTTTTGGTTGGAAGACTATTAATTACTGCCTCAATTTCAGAACTTATAATTGGTCTATTCAGGGATTTGACTTCTTCCTGGTTTAGACTTGGGAGGGTGTATGGTGTCTAGGAATCTATTCATTTCTTCTAGATTTTCTAGTTTATTTGCATAGAGGTGTTTATAGTAGTCTCTGATGCTAGTTTGTATTTCTGTGGGATCGGTGGTGATATCCCCTGTATCATTTTTTATTGTCCTATTTGATTCTTCTCTTTTCTTCTTCATTAGTCTGGCTAGAAGTCTATCTATTCTATTGATCTTTTCACAAAACCAGCTCCTGGATTTATTGATTTTTGTGAACGGTTTTTCATGTCTCTATCTCCTTTAGTTCTGCTCTGATCTTAGTTATTTCTTGTCTTTTGCTAGCTTTTGAATTTGTTTGCTCTTGCTTCTCTAGTTCTTTTAATTGTGATGTTAGGGTGTTGACTTTAGATCTTTCCTGCTTTCTCTTGTGGACATTTAGTGCTATAAATTTCCCTCTAAACACTGCTTTAAATATGTCCCGGAGATTCTGGTACGTTGTATCTTTGTTCTCATTGTTTCAAAGAACACCTTTATTTCTGCCTTCGTTTTGTTGTGTACCCAGTAGTCATTCAGGAGCAGGTTGTTTAGTTTCCATGTAGTTGTGTGGTTTTGAGTGAGTTTCTTAATCCTGAGTTCTAATTTGATTGCACTGTAGTCTGAGAGAGTGTTTGTTATGATTTCTGTTCTTTTGCATTTGCCAAGGAGTGGTTTACTTCCAATTATGTAGTCAGTTTTAGAATCAGTGTGATGAGGTGCTGAGAAGAATGTATATTCTGTTGTTTTGGGGTGGAGAGTTCCGTAGATGTCTATTATGTCCGCTTGGTCCAGAGCTGAGTTCAAGTCCTGAATATCCTTGTTAATTTTCTGTCTCGTTGATCTAATATTGACAGTGGGGTGTTTGACAGTGGGGTGTTAAAGTCTCCCACTATTATTGTGTGGGAGTCTAAGTCTCTTTGCAGGTCTCTAAGAACTTGCTTTATGAATCTGGGTCCTCCTGTACTGGGTGAATATATATTTAGGATAGTTAGCTCTTCTTGTTGAATTGATCCCTTTACCATTATGTATGCCCTTCTTTGTCTCTTTTGATCTTTGTTGGTTTAAAGTTTGTTTTATCAGAGACTAGGATTGCAACTCCTGCTTTTTTTTTCTTTCCATTTGCTTGGTATATATTCGACTACCCCTTTATTTTGAGCCTATATGTGCCTCTACACGTGAGACAGGTCTCCTGAATATTGCGCACTAATGGGTCTTGACTCTTTATCCAATTTGCCAGTTTGTGTCTTTCAATTGGGGCATTTAGTCCGTTTACATTTAAGGTTAATATTCTGTGTGAATTTGATCCTGCCATTAGGATGCTAGCTCATTGTTTTGCCTGTTAGTTGATGCAGTTTCTTCATAGTGTCCATGTTCTTTGCGATGTGGTATGTTTTTGCAGTGGCTGGTACCAGTTGCTCCTTTCCATGTTTAGTGCTTCCTTCAGGAGCTCTTGTAAGGCAGGCCTGGTGGTAACAAAAATCTCTCAGTATTTGCTTGTATATAAAGAATTTTATTTTTCCTTTGCTTATGAAGTTTTGTTTGACTGGATATGAAATTCTGGGCTGAAAATTCTTTTCTTTAAGAATGTTGAATATTGGCCCCCACTGTCTTCTGGCTTGTAGGGTTTCTGCTGAGAGATTCGCTGTCTGTCTGATGGGCTTCCCTTTGTGAGTAACCTGACCTTTACCTTTCTCTCTGGCTGCCCTTAATATTTTTTCCTTCATTTCAACCTTGGTGAATCTGCTGATTATGTGTCTTGGGGTTGCTCTTCTTGAGGAGTATCTTTGTGGTGGTCTCTGTATTTCCTGAATTTGAATGTTGGTCTATCTTGCTAGGTTGGGGAAGTTCTCCTGGATAATATCCTGAAGAGTGTTTTCCAACTTGGTTCCATTCTCCCCGTCACCTTCAGGTACATTAATCAAACATAGATTTGGTCTTTTCACATAGCTCCATATTTCTTGGAGGCTTTGTTTGTTCCTTTTTATTTTTTCTCTAATCTTGTCTTCTCACTTTATTTCATTAAGTTGATCTTCAATCACTAACATCTTTTCCTCCACTTGATCAGTTCAGCTATTGATACTTCTGTATGCTTCACAAAGTTCTTGTTCTGTGTTTTTCAGCTCCATCAGGTCATTTATTTCTTCTCTAAACTAGTTATTCTAGTAAGCAATTCGTCCAACCTTTTTTCAAGATTCTTAGCTTCCTTGCATTGGGTTAGAACATGCTCCTTTAGCTCGGAGGAGTTTGTTATTACCCACCTTCTGAAGGCTACTTCTGTCCATTCTCCAAACTCATTCTCCATCCAGTTTTGTTCCCTTGCTGGTGAGGAGTTGTGATCCATTGGAGAAGAGGTATTCTGGTTTTTGCAATTGTTAGCCTATTTGCTCTGGTTTCTCCCCATCTTTGTGGATTTATCTACCTTTGTTTTTTTATCTTCTTAGTGACCTTTCGATGGAGTCTTCGAGTGGATGTGCTATTCCTTTGTTTGTTAGTTTTCTTTCTAACAGGCCCCTCTGCTGCATGCCTGCTGGAGTTTGTGTGAGGTCCACTCCCGACCCTATTTGCCTGGCTATCACCAGCAGAGGCTGCAGAACAGCAAAGATTTCAGCCTCTTCTTTCCTCTGGAAGCTTCGTCCCAGAGGGGCACCTGCCAGATGCCAGCAGAGCTCTCCTGTATGAGGTGTCTGTCGGCCCCTACTGGGAGGTGCCCCCCAGTCAGGATACACGGGGGTCAAGGACCCACTTGAGGAGGCGGTCTGACCCTTTTCAGAGCTCGAACGCCGTCCTGGGAGGTCTGCCGCTCTCTTCAGAGCCCTCAGGCAGGGACATCTAAATCTGCTGAGGCTGCGCCCACAGCCACCCCTTCCCCCAAGTGCTCTGTCCCAGGTAGATGGGGGTTTTATGTATAAGTCTCTGACTGCGGGTGCTGACTTTTTTTCAGAGATGCCCTGCCCAGAGAGGAGAAATCTGGCAGTCCAGTCACAGCAGCCTTGCTGAGCGGCAGGGGGCTCCACCCAGTTCAAACTTTCTGGCGGCTTTGTTTACACTGTGAGCTTAAAGCCAAGTCACAGGCCCAAGCCTCAGTAATTAGACACCCCTCCCCACACCAAACTCAAGTGTCCCAGGTCAATCTCAGACTGCTGCTGTGTTGGCAGCGAGAATTTCAAGCCAGTGGATCTTAGTTTG
>NW_012101920.1:4916230-4944246 GCF_000951045.1 Mandrillus leucophaeus
CCTTCATTTCAACCTTGGTGAATCTGCTGATTATGTGTCTTGGGGTTGCTCTTCTTGAGGAGTATCTTTGTGGTGGTCTCTGTATTTCCTGAATTTGAATGTTGGCCTATCTTGCTAGGTTGGGGAAGTTCTCCTGGATAATATCCTGAAGAGTGTTTTCCAACTTGGTTCCATTCTCCCCGTCACCTTCAGGTACATTAATCAAACATAGATTTGGTCTTTTCACATAGCTCCATATTTCTTGGAGGCTTTGTTTGTTCCTTTTTATTTTTTCTCTAATCTTGTCTTCTCACTTTATTTCATTAAGTTGATCTTCAATCACTAACATCTTTTCCTCCACTTGATCAGTTCAGCTATTGATACTTCTGTATGCTTCACAAAGTTATTGTTCTGTGTTTTTCAGCTCCATCAGGTCATTTATTTCTTCTCTAAACTAGTTATTCTAGTAAGCAATTCGTCCAACCTTTTTTCAAGATTCTTAGCTTCCTTGCATTGGGTTAGAACATGCTCCTTTAGCTCGGAGGAGTTTGTTATTACCCACCTTCTGAAGGCTACTTCTGTCCATTCTCCAAACTCATTCTCCATCCAGTTTTGTTCCCTTGCTGGTGAGGAGTTGTGATCCATTGGAGAAGAGGTATTCTGGTTTTTGCAATTGTTAGCCTATTTGCTCTGGTTTCTCCCCATCTTTGTGGATTTATCTACCTTTGTTTTTTTATCTTCTTAGTGACCTTTCGATGGAGTCTTCGAGTGGATGTGCTATTCCTTTGTTTGTTAGTTTTCTTTCTAACAGGCCCCTCTGCTGCATGCCTGCTGGAGTTTGTGTGAGGTCCACTCCCGACCCTATTTGCCTGGCTATCACCAGCAGAGGCTGCAGAACAGCAAAGATTTCAGCCTCTTCTTTCCTCTGGAAGCTTCGTCCCAGAGGGGCACCTGCCAGATGCCAGCAGAGCTCTCCTGTATGAGGTGTCTGTCGGCCCCTACTGGGAGGTGCCCCCCAGTCAGGATACACGGGGGTCAAGGACCCACTTGAGGAGGCGGTCTGACCCTTTTCAGAGCTCGAACGCCGTCCTGGGAGGTCTGCCGCTCTCTTCAGAGCCCTCAGGCAGGGACATCTAAATCTGCTGAGGCTGCGCCCACAGCCACCCCTTCCCCCAAGTGCTCTGTCCCAGGTAGATGGGGGTTTTATGTATAAGTCTCTGACTGCGGGTGCTGACTTTTTTTCAGAGATGCCCTGCCCAGAGAGGAGAAATCTGGCAGTCCAGTCACAGCAGCCTTGCTGAGCGGCAGGGGGCTCCACCCAGTTCAAACTTTCTGGCGGCTTTGTTTACACTGTGAGCTTAAAGCCAAGTCACAGGCCCAAGCCTCAGTAATTAGACACCCCTCCCCACACCAAACTCAAGTGTCCCAGGTCAATCTCAGACTGCTGCTGTGTTGGCAGCGAGAATTTCAAGCCAGTGGATCTTAGTTTGCTGGGCTCCATGGGGGTGGGATCTGCCAAACCAGACCACTTGGCTCCCTGGCTTCAGCACCCCTTTCCAGGGAAGTGGACAGTTCCGTCTCACTGGCGTTCCAGCTGCCACTGAGGTATGGGCGGGGGTGGGCAGGGAAATCCTGCAGCTAGTTCAGTGTCTGCCCAAATGGCCACCCAGTTTTGTGCTTGAAACCTGGGGACCTGGTGGGGAAGGCACCGCAGGGAATCTCCTGGTCTTCAGGTTGCGAAGACCATGGGACAATTGCAGTATCTGGGCTGGAGTCACCAGTTCCTCAGGCTCGGTCCCTCGCGGCTTCCCTTGCGTAAGGGAAAAAATTCCCCGACCCCTTGTATTTCCTGGGTGAGGCGACACCCCACCCTGCTTCAACTCACCCTCTGTGGGCTGCACCTGCTGTCCAACCAGTCCCAACGAGATGAATCGAGTACCTCAGTTGGAAATGCAGAAATCACCTGCCTTCTGTGTCGATCTCACTGGGAGTTGCAGACAGGAGCTGTTCCTATTCCGCCATCTTGATCTCAAACCTGTTCCTGGACTTTTTAACGACTGCCATTCTAACTGGTGTGAAATGGTATCTCACTGTGGTTTTTATTTGCATTTCTCTAATGACTGGTGATGATGAGCTTTTTTTCATGTTTGTTGGCTGCATAAACCTCTTCTTTTGAGAGGTATCTGTTCATATCCTTTGCCCACTTTTTGAGGGTTTTTTTTTTCTTGTAAATTTAAGTTATTTGTAGTTTCTAGATATTAGCCCTTTGTCAGATGGATAGATTGCAAAAATTTTCTCCCATTCTGTATGTTGCGTGTTCACTCTGATGACAGTTTATTTTGCTGTGCAGAAGCTCTTTAGTTTAATTAGATCCCATTTGTCAATTTTGGCTTTTTGTTGCCATTGCTTCTGGTGTTTTATATATGAAGTATTTGCCCATGCCTATGTCCTGAGTGGTATTACCCAGGTTTTCTTCTAGGATTTTTATGATTTTGGGACTTATATTTAAATCTTTAATCCATCTTGAGTTGATTTTTGTGTAAGGAATGGGTCCAGTTTCAGTTTTTTTGCGTATGGCAAGCCAGTTTTCCCAACATTTATTAACTAGGGAATCCTTTCCTCATTGCTTGTTTCTGTGAGGTTTGTCAAAGATCAGATGGCTGTAGATAGGTGGTGTTATTTCTGAGGCCTCTGTTCTGTTCCATTGGTCTATATCTCTGTTTTGGTACCAGCAGAATAGCTAAAACAATCTTGAGAAAGAAGAGCAAAGCTGAAATCATCACACTTACTGGCTTTTATTTAGAAATTACACATCTACACTAATTAAAATAGTACAGTACTGGCATAAAAACAAATAGACTGTTGAAATAGTTTATAGGCACACTTACGCGTACACAATAACATTTTAAGCAAGAGTGACAAGAATACATCAGAAAAAGGACAATCTTTTCAACAAAGGGTTTTGGAAACATGGAAATACACATAAATGGAATTGGAATTTTATTTTATGCTATACAAAAAAAAAGTCACCTCAAAATTGATTAAAACCTGAGACCATAAATCCCCTAGAAGAAAGCATGGGAGGATAGCTTCATGACATTGGTCTTGGCTATTAATTGATGGATACGACAGTAAAAGCACAGGCAATTAGAGCACATATAGACAAGTGGGACCACATCAAACTTAAAAAGCTTCTATACAGCAAAGAAAATAGTAGCGTGAAAAAGCAATCTACAGAATGGGAGATATTTTCAACTTATATCTGCAAATGGGTTTATTTCCAAAATGTTTAAGGAACTCCTACAATCAATTTGATAGCAACAACCAAACAACTTGATTGAAAAAGAAGAAAGGACTTGAATAGACATTTCTCCAAAATGGCCAATAGGTATAGGAAAAAGTGGCCAATATCACATCATCAGAGAAATGCAATTTGAAGTTGCCTTTTAAGAATGGCTGACTCAATAGATGTCCTCCACATAAGATTGTGGCAATTTAAAAATGACGGAAGCAATCAGCTTGCTATTATCTTGGTCTACACAACACCAAATTACTGGCTTCAGTTTGTTATGCCTTATTTTTGTTTTGTTTTGTTTGTCCTTGTTTAAGTAAAATCAGCCAGATGTCTTAACCTTCTACAAACTCAGGCTGAACAACAGGGATGACTTAGAAATCTTAATGTAAGAAAAATGATTAAGGGCAGGGATACAATGTATTATTATTCCAATATGCAGGGGCATCAGTATAGTGGTACAATGATTTTCCAATAACCTAAAAGTCAGCCATAAATCAGAGAGCAGATATTTTTTATTGCCTGTGAAATGGTCACCAAACATAATAAATTTCATAAACAATTACATCTTTTTTGGTTTTCAGTTGATAAAATTGTTGCTTAAAAATGTTTGGTTCAAAATTAACTTTTAAGTGTCTTAAAAATTTTATTATTATGGTGCCAAATAATCAGAATTAGTAGAATAAAAATTGGATCATAAAAAATAGAAACTCTAATCAATAAATCCTGTTATCTTTTTTATGTCTACACTTGCTTAGATTTTTATTGGACTTTGGGAATTTTTTCTAATTCTTAGTGATACTTTTAAAAAAATTTTGGAACACAACAGAATACTTGGTGTGTTAAGCACAGGAACTGTTTTTTAAATAGAATACATATGGAAATACAGTGATTAACTATTTAAAACTTGTAATTATGAGTAGTTATTAGGTAACTAATTTTGATAATTATTAGATAACTAATTCTCAAACCTTATTTGCATCACAATTACTTGGAGAGCTTATTAAAACTGCTTTCTGGACCTCACCCCCAGCATTTCTGATAATTTTCAGTTTCCTAGGTGGTGCTGATACTGCTAATCCAGGGACCTCTTTTGGGGGGAATCACATATTAGATTATGTTTTTGTCTGTATTCTGAGGTCATATGGTTTCAAGAGGTGATTGTGCTCTATTTTAATAAAATGTGTTATTTTCTTTTTCTTACTAAAATATGGACAAAATCCAACGTAGCTTTTAAAAAAGTCTATTCTTGTTTTTAGAAGGAAATTCTTTCTCTGAAACAAGTAGCTGAATTATTGTGATTACTGGCTAGATAAAACATCACACTTTTTTTTTCTTCATACAAAAGACTACGTAACCAGAAGTCTTTGAAAAAATATGTACCTCAGTCTCAATATGGGAACTCACTAAAATCCTCACTGCATTACATGTTAGGATCAAGGAGGCAAATGGGTATTTTCCCTTGGTTGTTGGTTTTGTGGATAATTCTTATAAGTCATCACATGAACTCTCCTTAGAACAGGGTTGGTGAACATTTTAAGCACTGGATAGTAAATGGTTTAGGCCTGCAGTCCATGATGTTGTAGTACAAAAGCAGAAATAGGCAATATTTACATGAATGAACATGGCCGTTTTCTAATAAAAGTTTATTTACCAAAACAGGCAGTGGGCCAGACTTGCCCTATTAGTTGGAGTTGCAGAATTCTACCTTAGATACTCTCCTCTCAAACACCTGGTATTCAATCCCAGTACCCAAACCTGGGTAGCCTTGTGGGGAGCTTTGAAAAACACCCGAGCCCAAGGCTCATGCCCAGAATTCAGGTTTGGTTTGTCTGAGGTGAGGTCTGAGTGTCTCTGTGTATCCCAGGCTTCCTGAACTAAGAACCTCAATGCTGGTTAATGCCTCAGGGTCAGAGGAAGAGGTACAAAAATTTGCTTGTTGCCAACCGAAGACTTGCCTAGGAGGAAGTGCTATATGTTATACAAATTAACTTCCTCTTGATTGCTGGAGAGATTGAGTCACCTTTGGTCTTCCTCTCCTGCTAGAACACATCACATATAGCGATGCCAGTGGGAGAAGCAGCTCAACAGCAAATGAGAAACTCTAACCAGGGTCCCTGACCTCACAATTTTCAACTAGGGGCTTATGCTTAAAACCACTATTAAGGTGCCTAGTGCATCTCTATATATAGTAAATATTCCCCGATGGGAATCACAGGGGCTCTTAGTGCCAGGCTTCTCAAAATGTAATACCCAGGGATCATGCTGAAATGCAGGCTCTAATTCAGTAGTTTTGAGTGGGGCCCACCATTCTGTATTTCTAACAAGCTGCAACACATCGCCGATGAGTCTAGTTTGTAGACTGTGCTTCGAGAGGTGGTCTTAATAGACAGTCACTGAATTTGCTCTGGAGAATGACTGTTAGGACTTTGAGATGCCTCCTACCCGACGTTCCACAAAATATATTTGAGCGTACCACAACCCTGTATTCAAGGCAGCAGGTCACAAATATACCTGCCACACGTGGTGAAAATACACAACATTTGTATTCTTTTTTTGTTTTTGTAGTGAGGTAGTGAACAAGACAGGCAAAACAATTTTATTTATGTAGAACATTTCACAATAATTTGTAAACAGTCAACAATGATGAATGAGGTTGTGTGACAGAAAATGGTTTTTATCATATCATATTGTATTGCTCAAGCCCACATGCATCTGTTTTTCCTGGACATTCACAATCAGAGGACACTTGTGCCAATACAACATGATGAGAACGTCCTTGTTTCTTAGGTAGGTGGCTTGAGTCCTTAACAAGACCATACATGCTTCTATGGCAAAGTCTGTATGGATTTTGTAGGAAAAAAAATACTGGCTTTGTAGCTGTGTGTTACCTCTCAGTTGCTGTGCCTCAGGAGTGTTCAGGCATTGCTTACCTGGGTCCTCTGTTCTGAGTCTCCCCAGGCTGTGCTTCAGATGTTGGCCTGAGCTGCAGCCTCACCAGAGGTCTGACTGAGATATGATCTGCTTCCAAGCTCCTTTAGGTTGTTGGCAGAATTTATCTTGTGGCTGTAGGAATAGTTATTTTATTTTTTGTAATCCACCAATGGTCATCTCAGATCTACAGCTCAGAGGCCATCCAAAATATCTTGCCCCATGGGCTTCCTCAACACAATGGTTCCCTTCATCAAGCCAACAAAGAGAATCTTTTGCTCCAGTCTGATAAGATGGAATCTGCTGCAATGTATTCTAATCAAGGAGTAACATCCCATCACCTTTGCCATATAATGAAATCTAATCGACAGAGCAGAGCAGTATTTCATGGTATTAACCATGTATTGGAAACATGTCAACAGTTTCACCGATTCTCAAGGGAATCAGAGTATGGATGCTAGGAGGAAGAGATTCCTGGGGGATCACCCTAGGGTCTTTTGACCATAGCTGATAAAAGGTTTGGCTTTCTGTATTTCAAACAAGCAAGTAACTCAACCATTTTTGGTTCATTTGATACCTATATATAAAATGGGCACAAACGCAAAGCCTTATTCATGAAGTTGATGAGAAACAAAATGAGATACCATGTGGTACCATCATAAAGTTTTATATCAATATTATAACTTTTATGTTTCCTATACATTTCAAAGCTGAGAAGATAGTAAAAGCTGATGAACTTTCAAACTAATAAAATAATTCCATTCCATCTTTTAATCATAGATCACAGGAAGGCCAACTGCAGAGTTTGAAGAACATAATTTTCAGTACTACCAGCTGGGTTCAACCTCACAATGCATAAAATACTGAAGTAGTGATTAAGAATATTGGTTGTAGGATTTCTTCTTCCAGTATGCCCGAGAAGCTCCTTTCAGTTTACCCTTCTTCATATCACTATTCTGAAAAAAATACAAAAACGACCAACTGGAGACACTAGAGAGTGAACCAAAGACGGCTGGAACTGGCAGGGAGAAGGGAGTAGACTGGGTGAGTTTCCCATGACTTGGTGGTTTTGTTTGTTTTCTATCCTGAGGGCATGCCCTGTCTGCCCTATCCTGGAAAGTTAAAACTATGACAGAAAACCTCCAGTCTTGGCTGGGAGTCGTGGCTCATGACTGCAATCCCAGCACTTAGGGAGGCTGAAGTAGGAGGATCATTTAAGTCCAGGAGTTTGAGGCCAGCCTGACCAACATGGCAAAACCCCATCTCAACTAAAAATACAAATAGCAGTTGGGCGTGGTGACACTCGCTATAATCCCAGTTACTTGAGAGGCTGAGGCAGCAGAATCCCTTCAGCCTGGGAGGGGGAGGTTGCAGTGAGCCGATATCTCATCATTGCACTCCAATCTGGGTGACAGAGCAAGACTCTAACTCAAAAACAAAACAAAAAAAATCTGCAGTCTTGCTGGCAGGAATACTAAGAGACTAAGGAAAGAGGCAGTCACAGCTGTTAAAAAGTGAAATGGTGGAAATACCAGAAAGGAAAGAGCCAGGCAGGAGAAGCACAAAATTCTGTCTATCAGCTCTCCCCAGATCACTGGCTGACTCCACAAACACGTGCGACCGTGTCCAGTCAGCCTATCTAAGGCCAGAAAAAAGTGAACTGAAAAGTGTAAGCTGCCACCCAAAGCAGGGAAGACTGAATTTTGTGATTTGAGTTCAGCCAATTTAAATAAATATATACATAAATTCTCTTCAGTGGAACACAAAATCTAAAGTTTCTATAGCATACTTTTTACAATGTCAAGTATAAAATCTTATTCAGTATTATGGAAAAAAACAAAATGACTTACCGTCAACAGAAAAGGCAATAAATGGAGACCAATCCTAAATTGATCCAATATTAGAACTAGCGGACAAAGATTTTTTAACTCTGAAAACTAAGCTGAAATCTTAAAAATATTCTTGGAATAAAAATAATGAAAAACTTAGCAGATAAAGAGACATTATTAAAAATAAAAATTCTAAAATTTTAAAATGTGACACCTGAAATAATAAATTCACCGTATGAGCTTAATGACATAAGGAAGGTAGCAGAGAAAAGAACTAGTAAGGGTCGGGCGCAGTGGCTCAAGCCTGTAATCCCAGCACTTGAGGAGGGCAGAACATTTGAGGTCAGGAATTCAAGACCAGCCTGACGAACATGGTGAAACCCCATCTCTACTAAAAATAGAAAAATTAGGCAGGCATGGTGGTGGGCACCTGTAATCTCAACTACTTGGGAGGCTGAGGCAGGATAATTGCTTGAACCCAGGGGGCGGAGGTTGCAGTGAGCCAAGATTGTGCCACTACACTCCAGCCTCTGTTGAGTGAGGCTCCATCTTAAAAACAAAACAAAACAAAACAAACAAACAAAAAAAGTAAATGTGAAGATACATCAATAGAATTATCCAAACTGAATAAGGGGAAAAAAGTAAAATAATAACAAATGATAAGAGACTCAGAGACCTGTGGGAGAATAGGAAGAGGTCTAATTCGTATATACAGTTTTAGGAAAGAAGAGAGACAATAAAAACGAAAGAAGCGAGGGAGGAAGAAAAGAAATAGGTCAAATATTTCCTAAATTGGGTGAGATAAATCAATTTATAGACTCAAGAAACTCAACAAATACAAAGCAGGATTGATACAAATAAAACAACATATAGGCACATCATAGTTAAACTGATGAAAAACAAAAAAAAGAGAACCTTGAAAGCAGCCAGAGAAAAGTGATATATTGCATACAGGGAAGCAATGATTTATCTATCCACACATTTGTTACCAGAAATAATGGAGGCCAGGAGACAGTGCAGCAACAGCTTTAACATTCTGACAGTGTGGGTTACAGAGTCAGACAACATGACTTAAATTGTATGGCCACTACTTAGTATCTGTGTAACCTTGAACAAGCTATTTGATAGTTCCATATCTCAATATACTACCTTTCTAACTAGTGATGTTAAAAGCTACCTATCTCAGTCTGCTGTTGAGGAGGTTAAATGAGTTACTAATACATGAAGTTACTTAGTACTTGATGAATAATATAAGCAAATTCAATGCTTGCCATTATTATGATCATGTTTTAATATTTATGGTCAATTTGAGTACTTTAAATTTTCAGAAATAATTTCACATGTATAAAGACAAACACCTTTATAAAAGATCCAAAATATAAGAGTAGTTAATTTTAGTTACCCAAAACAGCAGGAGTTTGCCAAACAAAAGAATGATTTCCAAAGGGACTCTTATTCAATCATCCTTCTTGTACCCTCTGCAGCAGAAGTTAAACTATTTTCGCAGCCAGAGGAACCCAGTTCTCCCCCAGTGATAGTTGACTCCAACAAAATCTCTCACTTTCTCACCTCAGGCTTTGCCTGTACTTATTCCCCAGTACAGGTAATTAGCAGTCAAATTCTTAATTACTCAATTAGTCCAACCCACAATGCTATCTGAATAAATCAATTAATGTAGCTTCCACGGAAGAGCCCATGTTTACAACGTAACAGTTATAATATTGTCCCAGTTAATCAGTGCAGAACCATGCAGACTCTGATTTTGACAATGATTGCCTCGGCCGACTGTGGAATTTACTTTGCACATGACAGAAACAGAAGTAGGACTCTAAATTTATAGCAATTTTCTCATTTTTTCTTCCTCAGACACCATACAAGGAAGTGAGAATCAAAAGGCTGAGTGGCCGCAAGTCACTCAAATTTAGCTACTGATCAATTTTTAAAATTTATCCCTTGTTTTATTTAACCAATGTGCCCTCATGCTTTGTGCCTGGTTCTTTGTTAGACCTAATAGAAGCCTCTTACTGCAGAACTCTCTCAGCCTCAGTTTCTACAAAGTGCACCAGTACTTCTCAAACTTCAGTGTATAAATGATTAACCCAGGGTTCTTGTTAAAGTGGAGTTTCTGACTCCACAGATTTGGCGTAAGTGCAGAGACTCACCAATTCCCAGGAGATGCTAATGCTATGGTTATAGGAAACTGTCTTGGAGCAGCAAGGGTGTAGAATAAAGATTAGAGTGCTCACTTCACAGGATTGTTGAGGCGGTTGTGAGATCTGCGTGAAACAATGAAGATGACAAACCTAGCAAGCTCTAATTAGAGTGTGAAGTTCATTGTTAGAGACATGCCTTATAAGAATCAGAGTCTTATAAAAGAGAAAATACATAAGAGGATGAAGACTTACGGGAGAGGGAAACATTGGGAGCATCAGTAGATTGGGGTTCTGAACTGGTTTTACTACTGATACACTAACATTTTGATGAATTCGTCACTTAAAACCTTGGATACATGCTCTTTATGCATTAAAATAAGCTGCTTTTGAGATTTTTGTCATTTTCAGATGCCAAATTGCCTTTCATTGTAGATTATTTTAAAATCAAATCAGTTTTGAAATGTACCCTTTTTCTAAGCAATAATTTTCAGAAACCACAGGTAATATATTTTTTTCTAGCAGATTAAAATACATAACTACTATAATTCAAATAATCCTTCCATATATTCCCTAAGGTGTCATTTCATATGTTACAAATTATGTTTTTTTAAAAAAAAAAAACAATGCATTAGTTAATTTCTGCAGTTTCTTGACAAATTAAGCAATAATTGGTTTGTGTTTCCAGATTATCTGAATCTTAGAAGAATAGGGACTTCTGAGAAGAGAGATACCTTGTAGGCTGACCCTTGAAAAACAAGTAGTCTTTACATTTAGACAATCTGAAACTGGACTTCTGTGTGTGTTGGGGTAGGGAGGAGAGAGTTGCTGTTCAAGGAGAGAAAGAAGAAAGGGCATTCAGGATACAGGGAGTATCAAGAATGCGAGCAGAGGTGAGAACTGGTGAGTAATTTCTGACCTGCCCAAGAGAAGAAACATGGGTGTTGTTCTAGGACTTGAGGGATAGTATGAACTGAAACTCCAAGGTTAGAGAGAAACGCTTACACGTGAGTCCAGAGAGGGTTTTGGATTTGTCCAGTTCTCTTAATATTCTGATAAACTCTGCACTCTCTCAGGAAAAATGCACACAGCACACACAGAGCGTGCATGCACATATATGCACACACACACATAACATTTTGACCACAGTATCAGGATGTGTATTTCTCCCCAGGGCCAATAAGTGAAAAATCTAGAAATCTATAGATCAAACATCCAATAGTGACAGCTTTTGGAAAACTGCAACTTTAAAGATTTAAAATTCTGCCCAGTGTCTCAGCATCATGGGGCCTCTTCTGAGTCACACAGCTCCTTTATGATGTTGGGACAGTGACAGAAAATACAACCCAAACTGGCTTAGGCAAGACAAAACATAAAACTAATGGGCAGAAAGGGGTTTAGTTTCAGACAAATCTCCAAATCCCGTCACAGGAATCAGCTGTCGCTGGGCTCTGCTGCCCTGCTTCACATTAGCCTCAAATCCATGTTCCACTTGAGGACAAGATGGTACCCATATATTCTAAACCTGGATTCTCTCAGATTCAAGTCACTCCAAGGAAATCATCCTAAATTTTAACATCCATCCATTCTCTACCAGATTCATATAGTTTCCATGAAGCTGATTCTACTCCTGGTTCCAAATGTGCCATGTCCCTTGGGCCTGGACAGTCTGAAACTGATTTCAGTGGTGATACGAATTGGTTTAGAGATGAGTGTGTGACTGTCTCAAGATTGCTGAGATGCCCTAAGAATTTTCCGAGGCTTCCAAGACAGAGCAGATACTCCTGACCTCTGGATCAGGACATGAGGGGATGTAAAGGCTGGAGCTGCTGCAGTTGCTTTGCAGCCTTGACAAAGGGATCTAACTGAGATGGGAATCAACAGGTGGAAATGCCGGTGAGAGAAACAGTGAATGCAAGCAAGG
The DNA here is from genome assembly GCF_000951045.1 of Mandrillus leucophaeus. NCBI lineage: Eukaryota > Metazoa > Chordata > Mammalia > Primates > Cercopithecidae > Mandrillus > Mandrillus leucophaeus. The sequence continues at coordinate 4,928,336 of NW_012101920.1, forward strand.
GAGAAAGTGTTACCGACATATGCTGAACCACTGATCCAGCTGTGCAGGAAACTTAGTAGCTCTGGTCTTTTAAGTTCTATGACCTACTTAACCTCTCTTGGATCTGTCAAAAAGATTCTTGTTAGCAAATGTTTTAGGATAGATGACTTCCAAAGCCCCCTCAAGCACCATACTTTTTGTAACACATGTGGCAAACTATTTACATGAAGTTCGTAGGCATCCCAAGGATTAGGCTCCTGTTTCATAGCTAATAACCTGGTTCCCCAAGTCTACATAATTTAATACATCAGAAAGTAACTGAGACCATTAAGAGACTCAAGCCTGTAATCCCAGCACTTTGGGAGGCCGAGATGGGCGGATCACGAGGTCAGGAGATCGAGACCATCCTGGCTAACCCGGTGAAACCCCGTCTCTACTAAAAAAAAAAAAAAAAAAAAAAAAGAGAGAGAGAGACTTATCTCTGTTTTGTTCACCTAATTGCTGATTCTGTTTTACTTTGAAGACCAAAAATCTCAAATACTTCTCACTTTTTACAGTCTTTATTCAATGCTCATTGAAGAGTGATTTCTATTGTGTTTGTTTCTTATTATTTATTGAAGACACACAATTAACTCACAATGCTTTTACAGGCATACCTCAGATACATTGTGGGTTTGGTTGTAGACCACTGCAATAAGGCAAATATCGAAACAAAATGAGTCAATTTTTTCTGTTTCCCAGCACATATAAAAATTACATTTACATTACACTGCAGTCGATTAAGTTTCAATAGACTACTATATATCTACGTTATGTCTAGAAAAACAAAGTACATAATTTAAAAATATTTTGTTGCTTAAATATGCTGATGACCATCTGAGCCTCTAGCAACTTGTCTTTTTGCTGGCTGAGGGTCTTGCCTCAATGCTGATGGCTGCTGATGGATCATAGTGGTGATTGCTAAAGTTTATGGTGGCTGTGGTAATTTCTTAAAATAAAATCAATGAGGTTTACTACGCAAAATGACTCTTTGTTTCAGAAAATATTTCTCTGCACCATGTAATGCCATTTGATAGCATTTTACCCACAGTAGAACTTCTTTCAAAACTAGAGTCAACCCTCACAAAGCTTGCCACTGCTTTATCAGCTTTTATGTAATATTCTAAATCCTTTGTTGTCATTTCAACTATGTTCATAATATCTTCACTAGAAGTAGATGCCTTCTCAAGAAACCATTTTCTTTGCTCATTCATAAAAATCAACTCATCCAATAAATTTTTAATTTAATGGATGTTTTTTAATTCTAGTGTTTTTTTGCTACTTCCAATACATCTTCAGTTGTTTCTTCCACTGAAGTCTTGAGCCCCTCAGTTGTTTATGAGGGCTCGAGTCAACTTCTTCCAAACGTCTGTTAATGTTGATATTTTGACCTCCTCTTATGCATCATAAATGTTCTTCATGGCAGCTAGAATGGCAAATCCTTTCCAAAAGGTTTTCAATTTATTTTGCCCAGATCCATCAGAGGAATCACTGTCTGTGGAAGCTACAGCCTTATAAAATGTATGTCTTAAATAATAAGACTTAAAGTCAAAATTACTCCTTGATCCATGGGCTACAAAACGGATGTTGTCTTAGCTGTCATGAAAACAACATTAATCTCTTTATACATCTCCATCAGGGCCCTTGTATAAAAAGGTACTTCGTCAATGATCAGCAACATTGTGAAAAGAAGCTTTTATTCTGAGCAAAAATAGGTCTCCTGATTATAGGCCAGATGACCAACTAGACACAGGAGGAACACCTGCCATAGAGGGACCAAGACTCTAGGAGGAATGGCACACTCTGAGCAGATCTTTCCAGGGAAGGCACTGAGAGTGAACAGAGGGAGGATAGACACTAGGCTGAAGAGGGAGGAAGCTGGGCGCCCTGCATAGGGATACTGTGCACCAGCATTCATTCCTGGTTCCCAGAGACTCCTGAGGAAGGAGTGAGTTGAACAAGCAAGGAATGACCCACTCTTGCCGTGGACCTCTGGAATCCTGGCAGCAAGATACCCCATGACCTCAACAGACACTTGAGCTGGCAGGAAGAGCTGCTTAGAGAGGTGCTAGAGGAAGGACTGCAGCCTGTGCAGAGCCCAGCAGGTTTGGTGCAGGAACATCTGCAGGTGAGAATTAAAAAATGATCAAGTACTATGCCTATTACCTGCGTGACAAAATAATCTGCACACCAAACCCCCGTGACTTGCAATTTATATAACAAATAGGCATGTGGACCCCTGAATGTGAAATAAAAATTAAGAAAAAAAAGTCAATAGTGGTCTTAAACCATGTTCGGTAAGCCACACTGTAATAAACACATATGCTGTCACCCAGGCTTTATTATTCCATGTATAGAACACAAAGTAGATTTGGCATCATTCTTGAGCGACCTAGGATTTTTGCAACGGTACCTAAGCATTGGCTTCAACTCGAAGTCACCAGCTGCATCAGCCCCTAAGAAGAGAGACTATCTTTTGAGCCTTTGAAGCCAGATGTTGACTTCTCTTCAACTATGTAAGTTCTAGGCAGCATCTTCTTCTGATATAAAGTTGTTTCATCTACATTGAAAATCTGTTGTTTTACTGTGGCCCTTTCATCAATGATCTTAGCTAAAATTTTTGGATAACTTGCTGAAACTTCTGTATCAGCACTTGCTGCTTTGCCTTTCACTTTTATATTCTAAAGACAGCTTCTTTCCTCAAACCTCATGAACCAACTTCTGCTAGCTTCGAACTTTTCTTCTGCAGCTTCCTCACCTCTCTCAGCCTTCATAGAATTGAAGAGAGCTCAGACTTTGTTCTAGGTTAGGCTTAAGGCTTAAGAAAATCTTATGGCTGGTTTGATCCTCTATCCAAACCATTAAAATGATCTCCATATCTGCAATAATACTGTTTTTCTTTCTTATTTATCATGTTAATTTCCTTCAAGAACCTTTCCTTTGCACTCACAACTTTGCTAACTGGCAAACAAGGCCTAGTTTTTGACTTATCTGGCTTTCAACATGACTCCCTCACAAAGCTTAATCATTTTTAGCTTTTGATTTAAAGTGAGAGACATGCAACTCTTCCTTTCACTTGAACATGCAGAGGCCATTGCAGGATGATTAACTGTCCTGATCTCAGTATTGTTGAGACTCAGGGACTAGGGAAGCCCAAGGAAAGATAAAAAGAGTGAAGCCAATCAGTGGAGCAGTCAGAACACACACACACCATTTATCGATTAGGTTTGCTGTCTTATGTGGGCATGGTTTGTGGCAGCCCAGAATGATTAAAATAGTATTATCAAAGATCACTAATCATAGTTCTCATAACAGATGTAATAATAAAAATAAAGCTTGAAATATTGTAAGAATTACCAAAATGTGACACAAGGGAGCATATGTTGTTAGAATGTTGGCATGGCCCTAACAGACTTATTCAATGCAGTGTTGCTACAAACATACAATTTGTTAAATAATAATAATAACTGCAAAGTGCAATAAAGTGTGAAGCACACGAAAACAAGCTTTGCCTGTATAATAATTTGTAGTAAGCTGAAAAGCATCCAAGTTCATAGACCCTGAAGCCACAAAGTGAAATAGGAATCAATTAGTGACTCAGGCAATACATTACTTGGGGAAGAGTGAAGCCAGGTGAGGCCTTGGGAGTTCCAAAATTAGTTTGTGGTCTGGAATCCACAGGAAGTTCCTTATGCAGTTAGGTTTGCAGTGGGATTTGGCCTAATTTCTTTGACAAGTGTGTAACTTCCAGGTAAATAAAGCAGGGTGAACACTACTTAGACCTTTTTGCCACCCCACCTTTCACTCACATCAACAGCTCTCCAGTAAATAATTACCTCTTTTCATCTGACGTATGGCACTTAGCAATTTTTCTTTATCAATTTTAAGTGTCTTAATCTCATCAGATTGGTTTTATGTAGAAGAAACTTTTCTTTTTTACTTACTTTTATTTTTACCTTCCTTGATTTTAGTCATTTAAAAATTGAGGATGTATACCATATGCCCTTTGGCTGAGCCTGTTTTATTAGGCATGATGTATTTCAAGGGTGATAAATCTTTTATTTGGTCTGGCTCCAGATCACTGTGTTTCTTATCACTGTAGGAAAAGGGAGGTGGTATTCAGAAGCAGAAAGCTAGCTAGACTTCAATCAAGAGGCTCAGGAAGCAGCCCCCACCTTTTCTATCAGCTGATACCTTTTCTACCTCACAGTGCCTCAGCTTCCTTTTCCATAATGGAGAAACTACTGGAGTCAAGCATACCTACCTCAGGGGAATAGTGAAAGAAACCTGAATATGCTACAGTGCATTGCAGTCCTTTAAACCTCCTGATGGGAATACAAACTGCCAGTAATCACATACCTGGAGAAAACATGTGAGTTGTAGGAGAGACAGATCCAGTCCAGCCCCTTCTGTACTTCCTTCCACCATTTCTAATAAAACACAGGCTGGGAAGCAGAATGGTTACAAATTGTTCATTCTGGGAATCTTGTATAATAACATACTTCATATACTTTAACTTTGCAGCTAATTTCAGGGACTTTTTTTTTTCTACTTACTACATTCCATAGATAAATTCTCATTTGATTTTATAGAAAGCCTAGAAAGTGCCAATCAAGTCAAATACCAACCAAAGTTAAAATTATGTGGACACGAAAGCATCTGGAGTGGAGCATTCTCTGCCCCCCTTGCTTTGCATCCTCTTAATCATGTTGCCTTCCAGGGAGGGATGTCAGCGAAGATTGCTTCTTCCATAATGCATGGTGTCTTTTTCTTATCAATACCATTCAATATCGCTTTCTTCAGGAAGTTCCTTGATTCACCGTCCTCAGAGGTGAGCAGCTTCATTTATTTTGATCCTGGGGACATAGGCTGTGAAAGGAAACAATTTACCAAGAACAAAGAATGTTGAGGGCTACACACAGATTTATTGGTGTAAAAAACAAAGCAAGTCCAGATGTGACTCATTTTTGAAGCATGTTGTAAATATACCTGACCTGTTTCATTTATAACAAAGGAAGATGCCCTGGCTTACAGCTGAGTTTTCTTTCTTTGTGTGTTACTCAACTTTTCTCTTTTTTTCAGGGGAGAACTAAAACTAGAGTTTAGGGAGTGATTGATGGGGATTTGAGGATTGTAGTTTTTTCAATGTTCCCGTTGGCTTTCTAAATTACTGCTTCTTCACAAGCTAATCATTTATCACCCTCGCCTCCTACGGTGATTTACATGTTGGTAACTATTTCCTGCCTTTGCCATTTTAAGACTAATATTTAAAAATAAGGGGTTGATGATTTTTATAATTCCACTTAGTGATATTAATTAAAATGTTGAAAGCAACACATCAAGACAGAAAACAACTGCTTCTAGTTTCTGCTGCACCGAAGAATTTTACTGACCACCTGGGATTCCCAAAGCCTTCTAAAACTCGTATTTACATATGTGTGTATAAGGTGTGCACGTGTATGGTTCTCTGCCACTCAAAATGTGGTCTGTGGGCCAATAGCATTGGCCTCACCTGGATCTTCTCAGGAATACAGCCTCAAGTGTACTCCAAAATGCAGACTCTGCATTTTAAGCACTCCACATGATTTGTATGTACAAAGAGTTTGAGAGGTAATGCCTGAGACATTTTACTACATTTATTTAAACAATGAAATTAAAACCTTAAGAATGAAGAAAAGCTTATATATCACATAATAATATTGGCCCTTGTGTTCAACTTCATCTTTTATTCCCATTGTGATGGTATACAGAGAAAGATTTGCTTAAATGCTACATAGTGCATTTTGTCACTCTTTGTTATACTGTCATTTGTTTTATATATATAATTTCAACTTGGATTTTAGATTCATGGATTACATGTTGAGGTTTGTTACATGGATGGTGTATCTCATGATGCTGATGTTTAGGGTATGATTGATCCTATCACTCAGGTAGTAAACGTAGTACCTAATAGTTAAGTTCTTCAACCCTTGCTCCCCTCTCTCCTACCCGCCTCTAGTAGTCTCCAGTATCTATTGTTGCCATCATTATGCCCATAAGTACCCAGTGTTGAGCTCCCTCTCATGAGTGAGAACACGCTGTATTTGGTTTTCTATTCCTGTATTAATTGACTTAGGACAATGGACTCCAGCTACATCTATGTTGCTGCAAAGAACATGAATTTATTTTTTAAAGCTGCATACTATTCCATGGTATGCATATACCACATTTTCTTTATCGTATCCCCTGTTGTTGAGCACCTAGGTTTATTTCATGTCTTTGCTATTGTGAATAGTGTTGCAATGGACATGTGAGTGCATATGTCTTTTTGGTAGAATGATTTGTTTTCTTTTGGATATATACGCAGTATTGGGATTGCTAGGTTGAAAGGTAATTCTAAGTCCTTTAGAGAAATTGCCAAGCAACTTCCTTTTTAAAATTATTTTATTTTAATTTCTCGGATACATGTGCAGGACATGCAGGTTTGTTACATAGGTAAACGTGTGCCATGGTGGTTTGCTGCACCTATCAACCCATCACCTAGGTATTAAGCCCAACATGCATTAGCTATTTTACTTGATGCTCTCCCACCACTTGCCCCCAGATAGGCCGCAATGTGTGTTGTTCCCCTCCCTGTGTCCATGTGTTCTCATTATTCAGCTCCCACTTATGAGTGAGAACATGTGGTGGTTGGTTTTCTGTTCCTGTGTTAGTTTCCTGAGGATAATGCCTTCCAGCTTCATCTATGTCCCTGCAAAGGGCATGATTTCATTTCTTTTTATGGTTGCAGAGTATTCCAGTGTATACGTACCACATTTTCTTTATCCAGTCTACCATAGATGGGCATTTGAGTTGATTCCATGTCTTTGCTATTGTGAATATCACTGCAATGAACATACACATGCAGGTATCTCTATAATAGAATGATTTATATTCCTTTGAGTATATATCCAACAATGGGATTGCTGGGTTAAATTATATTTCTGCTCCTAGGTCTTTGAAGAATTGTCACACTGTCTTCCACAATGGTTGAACTAATTTACCTGCCACCAACAGTGTAAAAGTATTCCTATTTCTCCACAGCTTCTCCAGCATCTGTTGTTTATTGATTTTTTAAATAATTACCATTCTGATTGGCTTGAGTGGTATCTCATTGTGGTTTTGATTAGCATTTCTCTAACAATCAGTGATGTTGAGCTTTTCTTCATGGTTTTTGGCCTCATAAATATCTCCTTTAGAGAGGTGTCCTTTGCCCACTTTTTGATGGGGTTGTTTGGTGTTTTTTTTTCCTCATAAATTTGTTTTAAGTTCCTTGTAGATTCCAGATATTAGATCTCTATCAGACAGGTAGATTGCAAAAATATTCTCCCATTCTGTAGGTTGCCTAGTCACTCTGATGATAGTTTCTTTTGTTGTAAAGAAACTCTTTAGTTGGATTAGATCCCATTTGTCAATTTTGGCTTTTGTTGTAATTGCTTTTGGCATTGTCATCATGAAATATTTGCCCTTGCCTATGCCCTGATTTGTATTGCTTAGCTTTTCTTCAACGGTTTTTATGGTTTTGGCTTTTACATTTAAGTCTTGAATCCATCTTCAGTTAATTTTTGTGTAAGGTGTAAGCAAGGGATCCAGTTTCAATTTTCGGCATGTGGCTAGCCAGTTTTCCCAGCACCATTTATTAAAAAGGAAATCATTTCCCCATTGCTTGTTTTTGTCAGGTTTGTCAAAGATCAGATGGTTGTAGATGTGTGGTCTTATTTCTGAGACCTCTACTCTGTTCCATTGGTCAACGTGTCTGTTTTTATACTAGTACTATGCTGTTTTGGTTACTGTAGCCTTGTAGTATAGTTTGAAGTCAGGTAGTGTGATGCTTCCAAATTTGTTCTTTTTGCTTGCGATTATCTTAGCTATATGGGCTCTTTTGTGGTTCCATGTAAATTTTAGTGTAGTTTTTTTTCTAATTCTGTGAAGACTGTCAATGGTAGTTTAGTGGGAATAGCATTCAATCTATACATTACTTTGGCCAGTGTGGTCATTTTCACAATATTCATTCTTCCTATCCATGAGCATGGAATGCTTTTCCATTTGTTTGTGTCTTCTCTGATTTCCTTGAGCAGTGGTTTGTATTTCTCGTTGAAGAGATCCTTCACTTCCCTCATTAGCTGTATTCCTAGGTGTTTTATTCTCTTTGTAGCAATTGTGAATGGAAGTCCATTCATAATTTGTCTCTCTTTGTCTATTGTTGGCATATAGTAATGATTGTCATTTTTGCACATTGATTTTGTGTCCTGAGACTGCAGAAGTTGCTTATCAGTTCAAGAATCTTTTGGACTGGGACAACTGGGATTTCTTAATATAGAATCATATCACCTGCAAACAGACAGTTCAACTTCCTCTCTTTCTATTTGAATACGCTTTATTTCTTTCTCTTCCCTGCTTGCCCTGGCCAGAACTTCCAATACTATGTTGAATAGGAGTGATGAGAGAGGGCATCCTTGTCTTGTGCCGGTTTTCAAAGAGAATGCCTCTGGCTTTTGCCCATTCAGTATGATATTGGCTGTGTGTTTGTTATAAATGGCTCTTATTATTTTGTGGTATGTTTCATTAATACCTAGTTTGAGAATTTTTAATATAAAGGGAAGTTGAATTTATCAAAGGCCTTTTCTGTATCTATTGAGATAATCATGTGTTTTTTTCTTTAGTTCTGTTTATGAGATGAATTATGGTTATTGATTTGCATATGTTGAACCACTGTTTCATCCCACAGATGAAGCCAGCTTGATCATGGTGGATAAGCTTTTTGATGTGCTACTGGATTCGGTTTGCCAGTATTTTGTTAAAGATTTTTGCATCGATGTTCATCAGGGATATTGGCCTGAAGTTTTCTTTTTTTGTTGTATCTCTGCCAAGTTTTGGTATCAGAATGATGCTGGCTGGCCTCAAAATGAGTTAGGGAGAAGTCCCTCCTTTTCAACTGTTTGGAATAGTTTTAGAAGAAATGGTACCAGCTCCTCTTTGTACCGCTGGTAGAATTCAGCTGTAAATCCATCTGGTCCTGGGCTTTTCTTAGTTGGTAGGCTATTTATTACTGCTTCAGTTTCAGAACTCATTCTTGGTCTATTCAGGGCTTCAACTTCTTCCTGGTTCAGCCTTGGGAGGGTATATATGTCCAGGAATTTATTCATTTCTTGTAGATTTTCTAGTTTATTTGCATAGAGGCTTTTATATTAGGTTGGCCCAAAAGTAATTGCGGTTTTTGCATAACTTAATGGCAAAACCACAATTAGTTTACACCAAACTAGTAGTATACTCTGGTGGTTGTTTGCATTTCTGTGGGGTCAGTGGTGATATCCCCTTGTCATTTTTTATTGTGTCTATTTGATTCTTTTCTTTTCTTTATTAGTCTAGCTAGAAGTCTATTTTATTAATTTTTTTTTTCAAAAAACCAGCTTCTGGATTTTTTTTAAAAGGTTTTTCATGTCTGTCTTCTTCAGTTTCACTCTAACCTTCATTATTTCTTGTCTTCTGCTAGCTTTAGGTTTGTTCTTGGTTCTCTAGTTCTTTTAGTTGTGATATTAGGGTGTCGATTTGACCTTATTGTAGCTTTTTGATATGGGCATTTAGTGCTATAATTTCTCTCTTGATATTGCTTTAGCTGCATCCCAGATATTTTTGGTATTTTGACTCTTTGTTATCATTAGTTTCAAAGAACTTCTTGATTGCCTTTTTAATTTCATTATGTACTCAGGAATCATTCAGGAGAAGGTTGTTCAATTTCCATGTAATTGTGTGGTTTTGAATGAGTTTCTTAATCCTAAGTTCTGGTTTAAAGTCTGTTTTGTCAGAAACTAGGATTACAACCCCTGATTTTTTGCTTGGTAAATTTTTCTCTGTTTCTTTATTTTGAGCCTATGTGTGTCTTTGCACATAAGGTGGGTGTTTGGAATACAGCACACCAGTTGATCTTGACTCTTTATCCAGCTTGCCATTCTGTGTCTTTTAGTTGGGGGCATTTAGCCCATTTAGTGTTAAGGTTAATATTGTTATGTGTGAATTTAATCCTGTCATCATGATGCTGGCTAGTTATTTTGCAGAATTGTTGATGTAGTTGCTTGAGAGCATCATTAGTCTTTGTACTTCAGTTTGTTTTTGCAGTGGCTGCTAAGTTTTTCCTTTCCATATTTAGTGCTGCCCTTGGGAACTCTTGCAAGGCAGGCCTGGTGGTGATGAATTCCTCAGCATTTTCTTGTCTGAAAAGGATTTGATTTCTCCTTTGCTTATGAAGCTTAGTTTGGCTGGATATAACATTCTGGGTTGGAAATTCTTTAAAAATGTTGAATATTGGCCTCCAATCCCTTCTGGATCATAGGATTTCTGCTGAGAATTCTGCTGTTAGTCCAGTGAATTTCCCTTTGTGGGTGGCCTGGCCCTTCTATCTGGCTATGCTTAATGTTTTTTTCATGATTTCAACCTTGGAGAATCTGATAATTATGTGTCTTGGGGTTGATTTTCTCATGGAGTATCTTAATGGGGTTCTCTGGTTTTCCTGAATTTGAATGTTAGCCTTTCTTGTTACATTGGGGAAGTTCTCCTTGTTGATATCCTGAAGTATGTGTTTCAACTTGGTTCCATTCTCCCCATCTCTTTCAGGTACCCCAGTCATTCATAGGTTTGGTCTTTTTACATAATCCCATAGTTGTCAGAGGATTTGTTTCTTTTCATTTTTTTTTCTCTAATCTTGTCCGCGTGTCTTATTTCAGCAAGATGGTCTTCAAGCTCTGAAAGTCTTTCATCTGCTTGGTCTTTGCAGTTACTGATACTTGTGGTTGCATCGTGAAGTTCTTAGTTGTGTGTTTCCCTCTAAACTGGTTATTTTGGTTAACAGATGCTGTAATGTTTTATCATGGCTTTTAGCTTCTTTGCATTGGGTTAAAACATGCTCCTTTAGCTCAGCGAAGTATGTTATTACCCACCTTCTGAAGCCTACTTTTGTCAATTCATCCATATCAGCCTCTCCCCAGTTATGTGTCCTTGCTGGAGAAGTGTTGTGATCATTTGGAGGAAAAGAAGCACTCTTGCCTTTTGAGTTTTCAGAATTTTTTTGTTGATTCTTTCTCATTTTTGTGAGTTTTTCTACCATTGATCTTTGAGGTTGCTGACCTTTGGATGGGGTTTCTGTGGGGACTTTTTTGTTGATGATCTTGTTACTTTTCTGTAGGGCTGCTGTTGTTACTTTGCTGTAGGGCTACCGCAGTTTGCTGTGGGTTCACTCCAAACCCTGTTCAACTGGGTCCCTCCCACATCTGGAGGTGTCACCAGTGGAAACTACAGAACAGCAAAGATGGCTGCCTGCTCCTTCCTCTGGGATCTCTGTCCCAGAGGTGCACTGACCTGATTCAGTGGGAATGCTCCTGTATAAGGTGTTTGATGACCCCTGTTGGGTGCGTCTCATCCAGTCAGGAGGCACAGGATCCAGGCCCTGCTTAACATATTACTCTGACTGCCCCTTGGCTGGGAAGGTGCACTCTGCTGGGGGGAATCCCACTAGTCCAGACTGCCTGGATTCCTTAGAGCCAGCAGGGGGAAAACTAAGACTGCAGACATGTGGAGAACATGGCTGTCCCTCCTACAGGTGCTCAGTCCCAGGGAGATCAGAATTCTGTCCGTAAACCCCGGCTGGAGTTGCTGAAATTCCTGCAGGGAGGCCCTGCCCAGTGAGGAAGGATGGGTCAGAGTCTGACCCAAAGAGGCAGTCTGGCCACAGTCTACCACAGTTGCTATGCTGCTGTTGGGAATTCTCCTAGGTCCTAACCAACCAGTCTCCGCAGCACTGGCAGGAGAAAAACAGCAGACTGGAGCCTCAATGATGGTGGCCGCCCCTCCCTTAGGAAGCTAAGTTGTCTTAGGCAGCAGGCTGCCACAGTGATTATGGCCACCCCTGCCCCTGGAACTTGGTAGTCTTAGGCAGTCTCCAGCCAAGTGGCTGCTGAGAATCTGCACAGCTCCCTGCTTGGAACACAAGGCCCTGGTGGCATGGGCTCACAAGGGACAAAGGGCCAAGATGGTTGACTAGAAATAGCTGCGGTTGGAGGCTCCCACCAAGAAGGAAAATGGTGAGTGAATCCTGTACTAGCAATTGAAGCATCCAGGTTCTCTCATTAGGACTGACTAGGTGGTCGGCAAGACTCATGGAGAGCAAGGAAAAGCACAGTGGTGCGACCGCCTACCTGGGAGCGACATGGGGAAAGAGGAGCTCCCACCCCCAGCCAAGGAGGTGATGAGTGACTCTGCTACCCAGCCTGGGAAACCACGCTTTTTACATGGATCTGTGCAACCCACAGAACAAACTGCTTTCTGTAGTGGTTAAACTAATTTACATTCACACTAACAGCCTATAAGCAATCCCTTTTCACCACAGCCTCCCTCTCCAGCATTTGTGGCTTTTTGATTTATTAAGAAAATCAGTTCTCGCTGGTGTAAGATGATACCTCATTGTGGTTTTGATTTGCATTTCTCTGACTGGTGATATGGAGCATTTTTTCACATGTTTATTGGCCATGTGTATATCTTCTTTTGAGAAATATATTTTTGCCCACTTTTTAATAGAGTTGTCTTTTGCTTTTTAAATTATGTTCCTTACAGATTCTGAATATTAGATCGTTGTCAGTTCATAGTTCATGAGTATTTCCTCCAATTCTATCAGTTATCTGTTTACTCTGTTGATAGTTTCTTTTGCTGTGCAGAAGCTCTTTAGTTCATTAGGTTTTACTTGTCAGTTTTTGTTTTTGTTGAAATTGCTTTTGAGAACTTAGTCATAAATTCTTTCCCAAGCCTAATATCCGGAATGGTATATCTTAAATTTTCTTTAAGGATTCTTAGAGTTTGAGGTCATCTATTTAAATCTTTAACCTATCATAAATTAATTTTTATTCATGGTTAAATGTAAGGGTCCACTTTTATTCTTCTGTATATGGCTAGCCAGCTATCCTAGCACCATTCATGGACTAGGGAGTCATTTTCCCATCGCTTATTTTTGTCAACTTTGTTGAAGATCAGATTGCTGTAGGCATGCAGCTTTATTTCTGGGTTCCCTATTCTGTTCCATTTGTCTATGCATCTGTTTTTGTACCAGTACCATGCTGTTTCGGTTATTATAACCTTACAGCATAATTCAAAGTAAGGTAACCTGATGCCTTCAGCTTTGGTTGTTTTTTTTGTTTGTTTGTTTGTTTGTTTGTTTAATTGCTGTTGTTTTATTTTGTTTTGTTGTGTTTTTGCCCAGACTTTTTCATTTCATAAGAATTTTAGAATAGTTTTTCTAATTCTGTGAAAAATGACATTGGTAGTTTGATAGAAATGGCTTGGAATCTGCACATTGCTTTGGACAGTATGACCATTTCAACAATATTAATTATTTCAATTCATGAGCATGAGGATGTTTTTCCATTTGCTTGTGTCATCAGTGATTTCTTTTAGCAGTGTTTTGTAGTTATCCTTGTGAAGATCTTTCACCTCCTCGGTTAGATGTGTTCTTAGGTATTTTATTCATTTTGTGGCTATTGTAAATGGGATTGTGTTCTTGATTTTTACTCTCAGTTTGAACTTTATTGTTGTATAGAAGTCTTACTGATTTTTGTACATTGATTTTTGTATGCTGAGACTTTACTGAAATGTGTTTATCAGTTCCAGGAGCCTGTGGGAGGTGTCTTTAGGGTTTTCTAGGCATAGAATTATATCATATGTGAAGATAGTTTGACATTTTTTAGAGTATTTAGATGTATTTTATTTTTTCTATTGGTTGAATGCTCTGGTTATGACTTCCAGCACTATCTAGAAGAGGAGTGGTGAAAGTGGCATCCTTGTTTGTTGCAGTTCTCAAGGGGAATGCTTCTAGCTTTTTCACATTCAGTAAGATATTGGACACAGATAATTCTTGTTATTTTGAGATGTTTCTTTCACAGTTCGGAGGGGTTTTTTAATCATGAAAAAACATTGCATTTTATTGAAAGCTTTGTCAAGGTCTATTGAGAGGTTCATAGAAATTCTTTGGTTAATAACCTTTATTGATTTACAGATGTTAAACCAACCTTGCATCCCAAGAATGAAACCTACTTGATCATGGTGAATTAACTCTTTGATATACTGCTAGATTCAGTTTCCTGGTATTTTGTTGAGGATTTTTGCATGGATATTGGCCTGTAGTTTCCTTTTCTCATTGTGTCTTTGCTAGGTTTTTGTATCAAGGCAATACTAGCTTTGTAGAATGAGTTATGGAAGAGTTCCTCCTGGATTTTTTTAAAAAATATTTTCCGTAGAATTGATACAAGCTCTTCTTTGTACATGTGATAGAATTTGGCTGTGAATTCATTTGGTCCAGGGCTTTTTTAGTTGGTAGGTTTTTGTTTTTCTTTATTACTTATTCAGTTTCAGAACTCATATTGGTCTGTTCAGGGTTTCAATTCCTTCCAGATTCAGTGTTGGAAGAGTTTGTGTTTTCAGGAATGTATCCACTTTCTATAGATTTTCTGGTTTGTGTGCATAGAGGTATTCATAAGTCTCTGAGGATATTTTGTATTTCAGTGGGATTGTTTGTAACATAACCTTTGTCATTTCTGATTGTGCTTATTTGGATCTTCTCTCTTTTCTTTGTGAATCTAGCTAGTGGTCTATCAACCTTGTTCATCCTTTTGAAGAACCAACTTTTGGTTTCACTGATACCTGGTGTGGATTTTTCGGTCTCAATTTCATTCAGTTCAGCTCTGACTTTAGTTACTTCTTTTCTTCTACTAGCTTTAAAGTTAGTTTGTTCTTGTTTTCCTAGTTCCTCTACATGTGATGTACAATAATTAATTTGATATCTTTCGTTTTGAGGTAGGCATTTAGCACTGTAAACTTTCCCCCTGACACCGCTTTTACTGTATCCCAGATACTTAACTATTTTTGTCTCTGCTGTTATTGATTTCAAAGATTCTTTTTATTTCTGCCTTAATTTCATTGTTTACCCAAAAGTCATTCAGGAACAAATAGTTTAATTTTCTTTTTTTTTTTGAGACAGAGTCTCGCTCTGTCGCCCAGGCTGGAGTGCAGTGGCCGGATCTCAGCTCACTGCAAGCTCCGCCTCCCGGGTTTACGCCATTCTCCTGCCTCAGCCTCCCGAGTAGCTGGGACTACAGGCGCCCGCCACCTCGCCCGGCTAAGTTTTCATATTTTTTAGTAGAGACGGGGTTTCACCGTGTCAGCCAGGATGGTCTCGATCTCCTGACCTCGTGATCCGCCCGTCTCGGCCTCCCAAAGTGAATAGTTTAATTTTCATATAATTGCCATCATTCTTTTTAAGCTATCAGTGGGGACATATCGTAAAGAGCATGACATACTGTTTCCAATTAGCTAATGAAAGATGACATCTGTGCCAATGGGCCTGGACTACCGATGGCAGCTGTGCACTCTGGCCTTACTTTTTGGTTTTCCTGCATAAGCAGGGCACAATCTTAGAACTCAGCGTGTGGACTTCCTTCTAACTAATAATATTTCCCTATCTATCTACCATCATTAGTTATCATTTTTTTCTGAGTGTAAACTGCTTAATTTCAATGCTTTCAATTTCTGAAAATCAAGCAAAACAGTAAAATCTGAAAAATATGTATGCCTCCAAACCAAAGTGGTTTTTGTTGTTGTTGGTTGTGGTGGTTGGTTGGTTAGTTGGGTTTTTTTGTGTGTATTCTATTTTAACCAAGTCAGCATTCTTGAGTAGGGTCTTTCAAGGTATGCCTCTCAAAGAACAATAAAAGCTGCATCACTCTAAAAATGGAAAAGTTTGTAACTCTCATGTGCCATGAGTTCCACAAAAATAGATTACCAGTTGGCATCAAACTTACCTGTGGCAACAGCATTTTCATTAAATAGCTATTAAGAGA
>NW_012101920.1:4944296-4990818 GCF_000951045.1 Mandrillus leucophaeus
TTTGTAACTCTCATGTGCCATGAGTTCCACAAAAATAGATTACCAGTTGGCATCAAACTTACCTGTGGCAACAGCATTTTCATTAAATAGCTATTAAGAGAGAAAAAAAAAAAAAAAAAAAAAAAAAAAAAAAAAAAAAAAACGGCACTACCACCAAAAAATGATAATTATCAAGCAGGGAATCCATTGCCAGTTTCTGAGAGAAAGCTAATCACAGTGACATTTAGGTACATGTACCAGGACTCATAGGTGGTGATATGATTTGGCTGTGTCCACACCCAAATCCCATCTTGAATTGTAGTTCCCATAATCCTGATGTGCTGTGGAGGGGACCCAGTGGGAGATAATTGAATCATGGGGGTGGTTACCCCCATGCTGTTGTTCTCGTGACAATGAGTGAGTTCTCACGAGCTCTGATAGTTTTATAACGGGCTTCCCCCTTCGCTCAGCTCTCATTCTCTCTCTTGCTGCCATGTGAAGAAAACCATGTTTGCTTCCCCTTCTGCCATGATTGTAAGTTTTCTGAGGCCTCCCCAGCCACGCGGAACTGTGAGTAAATTAAACCTCTTTCCTTTATAAATTACCCAGTGGTGGGCATGTCTTTATTAGCAGTGTGAGAAGAGACTAATACAGGTTGGTACTAGACAGTCTTTTCAATGCGTTTAAGTTCTGGGACCTGGGTTCAGTTGCAGAAAAGCAGAAATTGAGGCAATTTTATAGCCCTCTCCCTTTCTATTTGTGTTTAGAGATGGTGGCTCACAAGAGCCAATAAAGCAGAGAATGTCAGCATATTCTCTGTGTGCTGGGGTGGGGGTCTGTCAGAAGTGCTGGTGCCCTGACTGTGTTAATAACAGGAAGGTTTTTAGACACAGTGTGCTGGATATAATAGCTTTTTTTTCTTTAATAACCTTTTTCATTCAGATAATCAGAGATTTAAGCACTGTGAGGAGAGGAAGATTTCATATTTAAGGATAATCATGTTTTTCCTTTCCCCTATTTGTAAGGGATTCCTGTTATCTTACTTGTCCCTTTCCTCCTCCTCATGGAGGAAAGGCCATGGAAATCAGGAGCCTCTGGTTCTTTGGTTTGAGCTCATCTAACAAGGCCTTGAGTGCAGGGATGCAATCTTATCCTCCTTCCTCTTCACTCAGAAAGCTAGAAGCTGAAAGAAGAGAAGCTGGCATGCTCTATCGATTCAAGTTTCAACTTGAGAATGGAGCATCAGCAAACTCATTTTAGATTTCATGAAAAGCTACATCAGCCAGCCAGGATGTTTTCAATAAAAGAAGTTGGGTTTGGTTCTCCACCTGCTGACTCTTGTCTGATTTCTCAGTTGGTTCAGAACTTGAACAGGAAGGAGAGATGGTATTCGTCATGTTTCAAAGAGTACAAGACACAGTAAAAGAATGAGCACTAAAAATGTATGCAGTGGGTTAAAGGCTATGTACATTAATGAATCTCAATCTGTATATTTGAAAAAGAAGCCTCACCAAAGATCTATCACTGAAGAATGTAAGAATATTTCTGTAACCTTCAGACAGAATCTCTTATTTATATATATTTTTAAATGAGGTTATACATACAGTTACTTTTATGTGTATGCATCTTAAAGAATAGTAATTTTTTTAGATCCAAACATTTTAAATATACCACAACATTTGTAATAATGTAGAGTGATTTTTTGTTGTTGTTTTTAAATATACAAGAGGCCTGAAAAATGGAAATGATCTGGGTCTTTCCTGACCTCTAAAAGCACTTAATGGGGCTATTCTGAAGTGGCTGAAGAGCTGGGTCAAAGACCAGCCCAGGCTCACTTCTGAGAGGTCTCGGTTCATTCAAGTGTAAATAGAGAGGAAAATTGAGTGTTGCTAGGAAAAGCAATCTGCATAAACTCTAAAAAGGGAAAATGACCTGGAAATATATAAACCTTAGATCTCAGAAATTATTTGTGCAGGAACCACCATAAATTCACATGAATGTGTTCATTGTCCTCAATAAAATGCAAAAAGGCATTCTCTGAAACAGAAGCAGGAAGCCATAAGATAAAGGGTTGTTGAGAAGTTCATTTATATTAGAAGGATTGGGCAAGATTAAGAATGATTCGAGGAAATTAAAAATGGAGAATCGTAACTGTGATCCACATTGGAGACAATGAGGAACAAAATCCCTTCTCTAGGTAAAATACATCTTTGTTGCAGAGGACAGATGTAAAATGTTTGCTAAGAATTTAGACAAAGGAAAAGACTAATATGAAATAGACACAGAATGAAGATGAAGGAGACCTGTGATCAGGGTTCCAAATGAAGAGACCAGAACAGAACTAACAAAAAGCACAGAAGACTATGACATCTACTTATAATGACAACAACAACAATAACCTTCCCGAGTTTAGCAAAATATAAAAAGGAAAACAGAGTGTACTGTGTACTCAACAAAATCAGAAAAGAGAACTAAGAATGTACACGTGGTCATAATTTTTAAATTCTATGAGAGAGGTAAAAATGCCCTTCAAGAATATTTGAAGGAAATGAGGAAAAGAAAAGGTTACTTAATGAAGCAAAACAGACTGGCTTCACAATTATTACTACAACACTTGAAAAGTTACACAACAAGAAGCCAGGAAGGGCTCAAGAAATAGAGCGTTTTAGTAAAAAGAAAAATGATGATAGGTGAATATACAACTCACTTATTGAGCAAAATTAAGAACTTGAGATCAGAGGGATTAAGGCATAAAAATACGATAGGCAATGCTGAATCCAATCAAGCATAGCACTGAGGCCACATAATTTTATAAACCTAGACACAAGAGTGGAGGTATGTATTTAAAATGACTTTTGAATGAGAAAGTTTAGGATGGTGAAAACGAGATGAGGATAACCTGTGCTAAAGAAGGTATGCAACAGAAGAAAATAAACTCCCTGAAGAAAAGAGTTGGTCTAAATGTAGGATATCACAGTATTATTACTAATGATGAAATAAAGGTGGAAATGCAGTTGTGTGTACTTGTAAGTGTATGCAAATGTTTATGATGCTATTAATAGGATTTAATAAGCCTATTGTAAATAACATAAAAACCTCAGACATGAAATTGAAGGAATGGCAATAGTAAGAAAATGTAAAATGAGATGACAAAGTCAGACCAAATGTATACATTATAATAAGAGTACTAAATAACTCTTTATTATAAAATGTGTACACTAAAGGATGTTTATAAGAAACACAAAATGATTCCAAAAGGTTCTACGTAAAATGATAGGCAAAGAAATGCCCGTTTATTGTACAAGAAAGCAGAAGTTTCAATATTATCGTGCGATGAAGTAGAATTCAAGCAGAAACACAATAAAGGTGAACAAATTCATGTGTTTATTGGCAATGGATAATCTTAATGTGAATGAGCAAATATGAAACATTAAACACAAATATTAACTTTATTTTTGACAAAGGAGTAATTAGATATGGCTCCCAAACTCAAAAATAAACAGTTGGGGGCGGTGGGCAGGCAAGGAAATATTGAAACAAGTAATTGTCATGCAAAATGCCTAGTGTACCTCTGCATTAATTCAACAAGACTTTGTTAAGATTTTCTCTGTGACGTAACTCAAGCATTGAGAATGCAGTGGCGAATAAGCAGGTATGCTTCCCAACTTCCGCATGTTTCCAGTCTGTTTTGAATGAAAGGAATAATACCCAGAAGAGAACAATGAAAAGCCAAAGAAACAGAGTGAAGGAAGGTTTCGGTGAAAATCTGCAGGGATTTCACTCATTTCACATCAGGTTGGTAGAAGTTGCTTGAACAAGTGCATCCGGCTCTGTTAGGTACATGGAGAAAATACACAAAAAGGCACTCCAAATTAGTATCAACTGCAAAATAAATAGATAAATAAAAATTCTCACAAGAAAATTAACATTTTTTTGAAAGAACATGGTCCAAGATTTGCTTCCTTCCGAACCTCGGGCCCACAAATTTCCACAAGCTTCCCTGATACGTCTTCCCCAACCAGGTTCATGGAAAGAGCAAAACTGTTCCCAGAGAGGATATTAAAAGCATGGCCACGATCACGTGCATCATTTGCTGCCAACAGGCACAAAAGGAATGGCTTGTGTATTCTCCAGACTCATCAATTGCAGATGTACCAGTGGCTCATTTGGTCCCTTCGTTTGTGCCTGGCACCCTATCCCTACTTACTGAAAATATTTAATAGAACAGAACCTTCTTTTCTTGCATTTAGCTGAAATAAAATTAGTTCAAAGTAACAAACTGTTACCTTGACTAACTGGACGTACTAACAGTGAGATGTGTGGCAATACATTTCCTATTATGACATTTTTATCTAGCAGCATAAGATGACTACAAATGGCATCTTTACTGACATACAGACCAGTTCTACGTTCGCATATGTTGATTTTACTCCTGATTTTCTCTGCAGTCTTCTAGAGGTTGAACATGACTCTCTTTGTTCATTTCCCTTAGGATTTTCTGTAGATATTTAATCATTTTCAAGTAATAACTTAGCTTGATAATAGGCACTTGGGTTTAGGAGAAGTCCCTTTAAGTAAGACTTCACCACCAGAAACAATATGGGGTGTGCACCTCATGCATTCAGCAGCAATGTATTGTATATGTATATCTGTTTTGTGATATCACTGATGGTCAAGAGACATTGAATTGTGTATTGCTCTCTGCTTCCAAGCTGTGAAATGTTCCAGTTTCAGAGTCTGGATTTGATTTTATTTTATTAAAAAAAGAAAATTTTGAAAAGAGGTCTCTTTGTTCCATTACAATAATTTTCAGTACTCTCTTCATCTCTTATTAAGTCATTCTGTGCCTTCTCTCAGAGCACATTGTGACTGAAGCATTAATTAGCCTTCAGAGATCCTCAGACATGCTTCTTTCAGCAGAGATCTGACATTTGGGGACTGTCAGTCACTTGGAGTTATACTGAATAAAAAATTCATATTAAACATTTCAACAAGGAGTTTATATAAATTAGCAGAGGGAGAAGGAAGATTGGTAGAGTAGAAGGGAGTCTGTTTAACTTTATATATTAGACAACATGGGGTAAATGACATTTGGAATTAATGAAGCATATAATCATAATTACATGGCTGGTTCATCATCTTACCTTCCAAATTGCGCCTGAAATCAGCTAATGGCATAATACATGTACAATTCCTTGTCCAGAGCCTATCTTGGCATGAGTATTCAATACCTTAGCCAACATTGTCAATAAGAAGCTGCTCCTCTAGCAGGAAAATATATTAGGCTCGAACCAATGAGATAGCTGCAGCAGGCTTAACAAAAAAGCTTGCATTTTCTGTTCTTGTCTTCTTTTCTCTTTCACCAGATTTCACAGGTTTGAGAAGGGGGGATGACATGGAGGAAAGCTGATGTTATGAAAGCATAGAACTCTCCCACAGGCTCTCCCTTGCTCAAATTAGCATTGAAAAAATGGAAATGAAAGAAAGATGGAAACTGTTGTTTATTAAATAGCTAGTATGTACCATGGGTGTTGCCTATACCAATAGATAAAGTATTTCATACAGAATAGATGCTCAATAAATGTTGAAATCAATAAATAGATGTATGATTTATATGTATATGTATGTATTATCCATTATACATGTATATATGCATTATATATGCACATGTACATTCATTATATGTATAATGTGTTAAATATGTTACATGTATAATGTATAATACATTATATAATACATAATATGTGTTACATGTATAATGCGTAATACATATACATGTAACATCCATATATAACACATGTATATTTAATACACAATATGTATTATACATTATATATGTAACACATGTATTACATATGCATATGTACATATATATACACATAAATATATAATGTGTCTAGAAATATAAAGTGGTAAAGACCATGGAGTTTTGTGTTTGGACTTGGGCCCCTGCTCAGGCAGTACATCCTTAAGCAAATGGAACTATGACTGCTGTCACAACTTTTCTTTGCCATGTTATTACTGTTAATATATCCCTCACCATCCCATAACTTTTACTTTAATAATTCTCAGGGAAGATCTTGCCATGTCCCTGAAAAAGTCATGTCTGAGCATGAGGTCCCAGATTCAATTGAGATCTTTATGGAATCACTGTACATTTCAATATTTTGCCTAAATCCCTTATGAGGTTAGTGGTTTATTTTCTCAGCCTATGGAGGGAAGCTCTGGCAAGAATACTGCATAGGAACAGCCTAAGAGGACCTGTGGGATGCTGTCCAGGGTCCTGCTTCCACGATGGGAAGTCCAGCCATGCACTGCTAACAATGAACTGCGTTGTGGCCCATTCTCTTTCACTATAAGGATAGACAGCTGTTCACTGCCCATATCCATTTACACCACTGACTTACTGTGACATTTGGGGTTTGAATATCTGTTTGCCACATCCTAGCTCTGTTAACAGTTTGTATATGATCTGACATAACAGCATAAACTAACCTTCCACCCAGCTCTGTATTTGATCCTAAAAAGCAAGTCCAGGTGTTTCCTTTTTCCCATAATTAAAACAGCAACAACAAAATATCGTGTATTGCACAGGAAACAATGCAATGCTCAATACGTTTAAAGAACCAATAGGGGTTCATGACACTCTCTAGGATTAATGACAGTGGATGACTTGACATGAATAGGGGGAAGAAAGGGAAGAAGGTGACCGAGCACAGTGGTTCATGCTTGTAATCTCAGGACTTTGGGAGGCTGAGGCGGGTGGATCACGAAGTCAGGAGATCAAGACCACCCTGGCTAACATGGTGAAACCCTGTGTCTACTAAAAATACAAAAAAGTAGCCGGGTGTGGTAGTGGGCGCGTGTAGTCCCAGCTACTCAGGAGGCTGAGGCAGGAGAGTCTCTTGAACCCAGAAGGGGGAAGTTGCAGTGAGCCAAGATTGCACCACAGCACTCCAGCCTGGGCAACAAAGCGAGACTCCGTCTCAAAAAGAGAAAGGAAAGAAGGTTCTTGGAACCTGGGAAGAGCTGGAATGGTGGAAGAGGCAGTGCAAGGCAAGAAGTGTAGCCATACACAAATGCAACTACTGCTCAAACCAAACAGGCAGGGAGAGAACAGTGGGGAATAAATACTCTGACCTCTTTCTTCTTTTGTTCTTTGAATTTTGTTTGACGTTACCTATTGGTTGGTCACTACTGAGCATCAGAGGGCAGGCTGGCTAGACCGATGCAGTAGGAGGTAGCTACGTGGACAGAGAGTGGCAGAGAAGGCATCGTGGAGCTGGGATAGCGGTAAGCAGAGCAGAATCAGCACCATTTTGTTTTTTCCAGCCCTGGGTCTCCCTCCAGCTGCTGCTCTCTCTCCTTTCACCTTTACAAGATTCAAAAACGCTTGCTGCTCTAGGAGCTCACCTCCTGTTGAATATTGACACCGGGAAATCCAGCATTTATTTCTGCCTCTACTCTGAAGCCTTCTTTGACCAAGTCACACTGGTGTCTTTATGGCTAAATTCTACATTGTTTCTTCAATTCTCTCATGGCAAAACCCGCTCCCACGTTGGCCATCGTACTCTGCTGTCTTCTTTACCTTTTTGGCAGTCATTGTAAAGATCATGTTGATGACAAAACAAACCAACAGAATCCAAGAGCAAAATGATTGTTTACAATACCATCCTGTATTTAATTTCAGATTTTTTTTTTTCTGAGACAGGGTCTTGCTGTGTTGCCCAGGCTGGAGTGCAGTGGCACAATATCAGCTGACTACAACCTCTGCTTCCCAGGTTCAAGCCATTCTCATGCCTCAGTCTAGTGAGTAGTGGGGACTACAGGCACATGCCACTATACCTAGTTATCTTATTTTATTTTATTTTGTATTTTTAGTAGATAAGGGGTTTCATCATATTGGCCAGGCTGGTCTCGAACTCCTGACCTCAAGTGATCCGCCTGCCTCGGCCTCCCAAAGTGTGGGATTACAGGCATGAGTCACCATGTCCAGCCTAATTTCAGATTTTTATTTGTTCATTATTTCTAGTCTGTATGGATTTCACTTAGCACACAGAGCATATTGCATCATTTTGCCAGTTTCTTTCTTGTATTCCCCTCTTTCCCTTTCCTACCTCATCCAACTTGAACCGTGTGAAGAGCCTCGCATGTGTGTTCTTCCATATCTTTCTCCATGACCCATACAAGCATATGTAAAAATGTACATATGCATGCAAGGTGACTTTAATGTGCTGGGTTTTTTTTTTTTTAATTGCACGAACACATAAAATAACGACATATATGTTTCTCTACAACTCCACTCTCATTGTAATGTAAATTATCCTAGGCTGATTTGGCTGGAATTCATTTTGTTTTATAATACTTTACCTTGTGGTTTTACAGATGAGCATCAGTCTTGACACAGCTGATCCATCTGACTAGGTAGGTGTCCGTTCTTTATTCAGTTCAAGGTGAACTCTCCTTTAGTCAAAAACAGGAAACCTTTAAAGGAGCCACCAAGTTCCTTCTTGAAGTGTTCTGTGCCCATAGTTTCTGATATCCCTGTGTCCTGGTTTTCTTCCTCAAGTTCTCTCCCCACCTATGTGTGTGAAATCTTCTTTCTCTGTTTCCTTTCTCTATGCTTACCTATGAGTCAACTTTTTCTGTGATAACAATGCTTAATAAACAATGCTGTAATTTTATTGGCTTAAAATCACAAACATTAATCTGAAAAGGCTGATTTTACATCTAGTAAATTTCTGATAATTTCCCCTGGAGTAATGTCTTATGTACATTTGTACATGCCAGCTTATTTCCTACAAATCTTTTTCTTCATATTTTAATTTGCCTGAAGCCTTTCTCCAAGCCTCTCTATGCCAAAAAATAATAAGGTAAAACACAAAGTTTTTCTTGGAAATCAGTGCAAGGTGCTGTGATGAATAACAAACTGGAATTAATTCTGTCTTAGGTCATCATAAGGGACTCAGGTCTGGGTAAGCATCTTCTTGGTCTTGTTACTACAAGGCCAAAGAGTTTGTTATATCTTCATAATTTATTTCAAGTCCTCAAGGAATAAAAACACTGGTTTTTCTAACCTTGATTTTATTATGTGAAAATCGATCTGTATCATTATATCTCAGTAGTGTCTACAAAATGGACCAAATATATTAGTGTCTAAAAACAATACATAGAACACAGAAGTCAATTTATATCCTCCCAGTCAGAGATTTAAATCTGGAAATTTCTAATTATCGTCCTCACCATAGAAATTCAAGAAGTGAGCGTGCTACACTCCTTCATGGAAAATTAGGGTTGGCCAAGTTCCAGGGGCATAAAAAGGGTTTTGTAGGGCTTTAGCTATACAGGGGAAAACACGTACCTTAGAAAATATGAAGAGATAAAGTGGTGGAAAGAAATGCAAGAAAGCATAAAGGAGAACCAAGATCCTGAGTCCGAGGAAAGCACATAAAATCCCAAAGTCAGCTGGGAGCCAGAATAGGAGATTAAGACATAAGTTAGGAAGCTGAGAATTGAGCAGTCTGGACAAATGAAAGTCAGAGAAGTGAACAAAGGTCCTATGTTCTAGAAGTGTTTTCAAATATCAGGGCAGCTCAGAGTGATAAAAGCCCAAGCCATTTCCGTCTTTTGACTATTTCAGTTTTCTAAACATAATAAATGCCCAATCAGAAGTATACAAATTGTGATACAGTTTAATGCTCACTTTTAACAAATTAATCCTTTTAACAAAAGCTTTGTAATGCAGTGTAACTGTGCCATACACAAAGCAATGATCAGACTTTGAGTTAAAAAAGCACACGTTTGTAGTTTTGGTTAAGTTTGGGAAACTGAATAAGTTGAATGCTGTGTTCTTTCAATTTTGTCAGTATTTCTCTATAATTGAGTATATAATCTAACATTTACTTTAGCAATGTAAACTTTACATTAACAATGTAAGGACTTGTAATGAATGTGAGGCTTGGCTCACGTCTCTTTGCCTCATCATCTCTGTCCCTCCCAGGATGAATCTTTTAAATCTCAGCTGGCCACTCATCTTTATTATTGTGATGAGTTTGGCTGACCTCAGGGTTAGCATCAACACTATATGAATTTATATAGCCATGAAAAAACTGATTTAACATTTCTGGGGCATCCCTGATAGGTAAATTACCCTAGAGACATGTTTTATTTATGCTTTTGTTTATTGACTTCTTTCACTCTCTTGCATGCAAATCTTTGTGTCTTAATTTGCCTGGACTTGTAATTCTCATGAACATAGCAAGACTAAAAGGGAATCTTTGGAAAGTACTTCTTTAATTTGATGAACACAGGTAATCTGAATAAATTCTGTTCAAGTATATTAATTATCCATTGTGGCAGTCCACACTAATCAATTTCACCAGAAGTTACCTGAGTTCTAGATCATTTTCTGCATGGAAGTAATAGTTGAAATCATTATTAGGACCCATATAACAGAGAACATTAGAGACACACCAAAGTTAGCAAAATAAATAATGTACTATTTATAGAACCTCTTCACTTACACCGTTGTCTTTAAAGAATAACGTAAATAACTGCACATAGGAACAAGCTCAATTATAGTAAACTAAAGAAAAATAAAAGATCCCCCATTGCAGAATCTAGCACTTGGAAACTCCGTAATACACAGCCTAGCTCTTTACATTTTTTTTTTTTTTTTTTTGGAAAAGTGTATGTATGTAGTGTTCCCTTAATATCTTTGAAGATAGATGTTGAAGTCAACTTTTTAATTTTAAAATAGCTACATGTGCTTCAAATCTGGTGGTTCAAGATAATTTAATCTCCCTAAGGATATAACTCTTACAGCTGTAAATGACAAAAAAAAAATCCATTGATTTAATCAAATAAGGAATATATTGAATCATACAACTAGAATGCCCGGGGTAAGTCTTGCTTCAGGTAGGGTTAGATTCAGGGACTTAGATCAGAAAAACATTAATTTTTTCTATCTCAGATCTGCTTTCATCAAGGTTAACCTCTTTTCCAGGTAGCACTCTCTTTATATGTAACATAAAGGTCATTTATTACTCCAAAATTACATTCTACCACTTTGTCAGCCAAAGAAGTAGTGCCTCTTTCCTAATCTTTCCAGCAAACCTCTCAGGTAGGATGCCCATTCTCTCAGCTCTAGTCACAGGCTCATCCGTGAACTGATCCTGTGGCTGAGGAATGAGGTGCTCTTAATGCCTCTACTAGAAACAAGTAGAGTGAGATGGAACAAAGTTGTCTTCCAAGGAGAACACCTAGAAGCAAGAGAGATGAATTTTGCTTCTCTACTTCTCTGGGTAAAGACAACTTGTTCGTTAGAGAAGCAGGATTATGCTGCTTTTCATCTGGCCCATATAGCACGCCTCATTCCTTCCCTGCAGCATCTACCTGTTACAATACACATAGTAAACGGGAGTACATGTTGAATAAATGAAGGCATGAGTTTCATTTCAGAGTAGAATGGAGAATTGATTGGCTCTGAAATCAGAGGGAACTGTTTTCTAATTGTGGGTCTATAACATATTGAGAGATCTTGTGGAAAACTAATGTGTGTGCTTTC
This sequence comes from Mandrillus leucophaeus, assembly GCF_000951045.1. NCBI lineage: Eukaryota > Metazoa > Chordata > Mammalia > Primates > Cercopithecidae > Mandrillus > Mandrillus leucophaeus. The sequence goes on from NW_012101920.1 coordinate 4,955,842, forward strand.
ATCTTCTCTTTTGTAAGTTAGGGATAATATAGGGATTTTTAAGAGAAAAAGATGTGAATATATGTAAATTACATAGTCTAGGCCTTTTTGTTTAAAAAAATTAAGTCTACTCTCCATTAAAATATGATTCCATTCTACTAAAATTATTTAAATTTAACTTATTTGAAATTTAATATTTTATTAAAACCTAATTAATTTTTTCATAGGATTAAATAATGTAATTTAATATCTATTGATTTGGGTTCAGACATATTAAATTTTAATGCAATCTTTGTATTTTTCATAAAACAAAATTGAAATACATTATTTAAGGACATTCTACACTTGACCTATTTTCTTATAAAAATATGTGCCTGCCCCTTTAATGTTTGGAACGGGTTGATAATTCTGTCACTATGTGTAAGTATATAAAAGAGGGAGAGGGCCAGGTGCGGTGGCTCATGCCTGTGATCCCAGCACTTTGAGAGGCCAAGGCGGGCGGATCATGAGGTCAGGAGATCGAGACCATCCTGGCTAACACAGTGAAACCCCGTCTCTACTAAAAATACAAAAAATTAGCCAGACGTGGCAGCGTGTGCCTGTAGTCCCAGCTACTTGGGAGGCTGAGGCAGGAGAATGGCATGAACCCAGGAGGCAGAGCTTGCAGTGAGCTGAGATTGTGCCACTGCACTCCAGCCTTGGCGACAGAGTGAGACTCCGTCTCAAAAAAAAGGGAGAAAAAGAATGACCTTTTGTGTCCTGAAACAAATAATATTTTACTCTTTCCATTTCTGTTTACCCCAGCCGCAATATTGTGGAAGAGTTATCCTTTGTATGTGTAACAGACCAAAGAATAAATATTAAATATGCTGCTTCACTTCTCCCATCTGTTTTCCCCAATGTCCCAAGTGGGGTCAACTCTGATATCTTTTGCTATGACAACAATCCCAGAAAGATAAAAGGAACTGGCACGCTACCTAAGGAAAACTACCTATTGACAATATTTTTGTTGTGATTTAAGAAAGAATAAGCCTATCAACAAATACACTTCTTTAGTGGTGGATGACATTAAATTTAATCATGCATAGTCCTTGTTTTGGATACACTGGCAAAAAATAAGATGCCAAAGTGGCATTCAGCTTATGGAACACTGAAAGAAACATTCTGCAGCAGACTTTTGTATGTTCTCCCATCAAAAATAGTTCAGGTAGGTGTTAAAGACTATTGTAGACATATGTCTAGACAACAGATCCTGTCCCTGTGCACATTTTGGAAGAACCAGGGACTGAGTGGGGAAAAAAGCCCCAGGAGATTTTGGAAAAGGTTAAAGTGTATGCTTCCTGGAAGAAGCAACATCTGATAAGTAAGATATTTAAACAGGAAGTGATTTGATTCACCCTATTGCTGTTACGTCCATTGGGCTGTCATCAGACGTCATAGACATGACTCTAGATGGTGTCATTAGAAAAAGTTCACTGACAGTGTAATCAGTTCAATCCCTGGTGATCTTCTTCCTAAACATTGTCGAGATTCATCTGTCCCCATACTTGGTAAACATTTTCACTAACAAGACTCTAAAAAACAACAACAAAAAACCTTCCATTCCCCAAGTATGTGGAGATTTGCCCAAAGTAATGACACATTCTTTAAGGTTTAGTGTTTTACCTTAAAAAGCAATTTGCATCTCAGCTTCTCTATAATTGAAAAAGTGTGCTTGATTCAGTGAAACGTATAGTGTAAAAATACTCATTTGAGTTTATTCCCATTGAACTGACCAGATCTATAAGTAAAAATGTGTGCAGCAGCTAGATTTGTGTGACTCTAGCTTTAATATTTATTTCACAACACCATTCTACAAGCACCAGGAGAAATGGAACTGTGACTCATTTCTTCACTGCTGTACCCCCTGGGTCTGGTCAGTACCTGGTAAAGAGTAAATACTTGATAAATGTTTGTTGACTGAATGAAAGAAATAATTAACATGCCGTGTATATCCTCAGCCTTCCCATTTTCTCAGTGCACAACCCCAAGAGGATGTGTACTTCCATTTGAAAAGCACTGCTCGATAGGATGCAAATTGAAGCCAAGAATCAGAATTCACAGAGACAAATTACTGGAACAATTTTCTCTTCACTTCTGTGATTTTATTAGCTGAATTATGGGTGCGGCTTATTTCATGGATCAAATGACCAAGTCTTCTAAGTCTGTGGACTCAGTACTCAGCAATTATCCAGTTAATATGATTAATGTTGACAGGAAAAATGAGCATCAGCTTGGTCACGGGGGTCTCATGTTTCTGAGGCTTGGAAACCACATCGAATCTACGGAAGAAATGTTCTTTTGAAGGAATTAAGCTCCGGAGGATACCTTGTTCCTCTCCACTGCCTCCATATGTCTTCTGCCCTCTCATTCCTCCTCCTCCTTCTCAGATCATTCAATATTTTTTTCAGATCTTCATTTCTGGCCATGCTGCACATATGTATGTTGTCAGTCTGAATTACCTCTAATTTCTTAAGCATCAGAAAGACAATGCTGTTAAAACATGATGGCAAAGCCCTGACTAAACAGTGGATATGATGACCTACGGTCATATGGGGGGAGGAAAATAATAGCTGATTAAAAATATTATTTTACCTCAGAAATGCTCACTTTTTAAGTGAAAAGTTATCTTAAAGAAATCCAATACCAAAAATAAAAAATCAGTGAAGGACATTTGGGCTACCTTTTGTTGAGCACACCTTAGATGCTAAGTACTTGAAAATATGAACCTGTTGAACCTATTCACCTCTCTGCACCAACCTGAGGAGGAGGGTCCTGCTGTCCTCCAGTAAAGATGCGGCAGGGAGACTGGGAACAGTGAAGCCTCTTGTTCAATCATAGAGGAGCCTTGGCAGAACAAGGGTCCAGTGCCGATCTGACCTAAGGAAACTACCTTTGATAATACTTTTTGTCCCGGTTTAAGAGAGAGTAAGTCTATCAACAAATACACTTTTTCAATAGCTGATGACTTAAATTTCATCAGGCATAGTCCTTATTCTGATACACTGGCAAACAATGAGATCCCAGAGTGCCATTCAGCTTACGGAATGCTGAAAAAAAAATTTCTACATTACTTTTAGAAGCTCCCCCCTCACAAATAGTTCAGGTAGGTGTTAAGTAAATAAAGACTATTGTAGGCATGTCTGGACAACACCAAATCCTGTCCCTGTGCAGGTTGGATCATCAAAGCAAGGATGTAAAGGATTACACAGAAGTTGTGGATACAATCAGAGTGGAAATTTGGTTGGCTACGCAGAGAGAGGATTAATCATGATTAAGAATAATTTTAACTTAAAAGCTCTGTCTGGCAAATCTGAATTCTAAACCACTGTGTTAGATTTATTTTGGCTCTGTAGCAGGTCAAAGACTTAAAACTATCAATTGAGCACCATCTAATGTAAGACTTTTTAAGTGTGACGCATACACGCGCGCGCATGCGCACAGAAAGAACCATATTCCAATGTATGTGGCCGGGTAAAAATGACAGTGAATTATTCTTGCAACCAAATTCAATAGTCTGAATAGAATAAAGTGAAATATTGTCACTTTATATCTCTTGATTGTATTTTAGTATCTCCTAACACCACAGCTAATCTTCAGGGTACTATAAAGCTTGTTATTGAAATAATATAATTTGAAGACTTCACCTAGAAACCTTCCATTTGAAATTTAGCCATCAAAATATTGCTCTATCACCTGGAATGAAACTTCACCAATGGGCTGAGACTCACATTTATTTTAAATTTCTCTTTACCATGCAAAATAGTCTCATGACAGACAGCACATATTTAAGTGCCATAAATCCCATTTTGAACGCATTTTTTGGAGTGATGACTATATAAGAGTTCTGGTTTATTTATACAACAATCTCAAGTGGGTTTTTTGTTTTGTTTCGAGATGGAATTTCACTCTTGTTGCCCAGGCTGGAGTGCAATGGCACAATTTCGGTACACTACAACCTCCACCTCCCAGGTTCAAGCATTCTCCTGCCTCAGGCTCCCAAGCAGCTGGGATTACAGGCATGCACCACCATACCCCGCTAATTTTGTATTTTTAGTAGAGACAGGGTTTCTCCGTGTTGGTCAGGCTGGTCTCAAACTCTCAACCTCAGGTGATTTCTCTGCCTCAGCCTCCCAAAGTGCTGAGATTACAGGCTGACAGCACCTGGCCCATCAAATGGGTTTTTATCTCCATTTACAGAAAGATAAGGGATTTCCCCAAGGCCACACAAATCGGATATGGTAGAGCTTGGATATTGGGCACTTTTCTTTAGCTTTTCCGATTGTGAACTTTCATATTCTATAAGGAAATTTAGAAATGAGTACTAACGGCTTAAGAAAATGGGACACTGAGTAGTGAGTTTTGATAAGACTTACCAATAGAGAGGACAGGAACAAAAACGTGCTCATGGCAAGGGTACATGTTCCAGCAATAGTCACAGCAACAACATGGAGATTCCCAAGAGCTAAAGTTAAAGACTGATCTTCATCAGTTCTCAGATTTGCCAAAGAAAGCCCGATTATAAGGATTGGCAATAGTTAATATAATTAATGGAGACAGTACGCTACATTTAATAAAGCGTTTTATCAGCAAAGATATTTTACATTTTGAGCAATTTAATTTCAAGAAGTTCATATTCTATTCAGGAGGGGATGCCTAAAATACTTCATTGGAAAAAATAAAGGATTGCATAAAATATTTAACATAGAAAATATATGGTATGTGCACATGTGGTGTAAGGAGCTGTATAACTGTGTTACTTGAAGAAGCCCCTCAGTGTGAGTCTTCTAGGTTCTGGGCATGTTGAACAAATAATTGAACAAAATGCACAAAGTAACAATGAAACAGTGAATGTAGGGATTTATTGAAGTGAGAAAACACTTCACAGGGTAGGAGCGGGCCTGACTCAGTGATTCAAGGGCTTAATTGCAAAATTTTCTGGGGTTCAAGCACCTTTTAGAAGTCTCTTATTTGTTACCACCTACATGAATGAAGGATTTGACCCACAGCCAATCTGAGGCCAGAGTGGATTGATGCGTTATGCAAATGAAGGAATGACCTGCGCTTGGCCAGGCCAATCGGGGCACTTTGCGTTTCCCATTTGTGACCCAGTTGAAGGGAGGAGGTTGTAAGAAGAGTAGCCTTTTGATCCTTTGTTACTTGGGCCTGAGAGGTAGATTCCTCTTTTTACTCAGTTTTAGGAAGTCAGTGGAAATTGGTCTTAGCTTCCTTGTCTCCAGACTCTATTCTCCTGCCTCAGTTGCAAGGTGGGGAAGGGTGAATCGTGGTGTCATCTGCATCGAAGTGATAGCTTGAAACCTGGGATGGTTGAAGGAAGCTGAAGAGATGCCAGCACCTAAAACACCTCAATTACAGGCATTGGGGAAACCCTACATTTAGGGAGAAGAGGAGGAGGATTTCCAGGACACAGAGTGGAAGTGGCTAGGCAGGTCAGGGTGAAATACAAGGATTGACTTGGATCATCAAAGCAAGGATGAAAAGGTTTCAATAGAAATTATGGATATATTGAGACTGGAAATTTGGCCAGACATGCTGATAGAAAACTAATCACAAGAATAATTTTAACTTAAAACAATTAAAAATGAAATATCTTTCATATGTAAATAGAAAAACTCCATTTCTGCAGGTCTTTCTTTTGAATGTGGAAATGCTCTGATTTCATGTGCCAATTATGGTTCCTAGATCATGCAACCTTGTCAAACCATCTATAGAATATAGAGCAATTATGTTTTCCCCAAACACAATGAAGAAGCAGTTTTCCCTATGCAGTGGACTGCTGATGAACTTCATTACTTCTCCTTTTTTTTTTTTTTTCCACTGCTACCTTCGCCTGCCTTTTTACAAGCATAGACTTGAACATTTGCTACTCTCTTTATCTCTCCAAAGGCCCTGTTTTATTTCTCAGCAGCTGTCCTGTTTCTAAGGAGGTGAAGTTCCCTTTCAAAGCTGAACTTCAGACTGTACCTTGACCATTATTACTGCAACTCTCAGCTCCAGGACAGCATTTAAGGCAGACTAACCAGAGACCTGCTTCCCCAGCCTGCAATTGAGGAGAAAAAAGCAGACTGTAGCAGGAGGAATTTGCTGTGGATTGTGTGGTATTGCTCACATGAAGCTTCTTGGTATTTTTTCTTTATATGAGATCAGTTTCCACACTTTTCTTCAACTCTTTCCTTCCTGGACTCTTCTGAGGTCAAACTGCAGATAAAGGCAAACTCATAAATAGAGGCAACAAGAAAGGAGATGAACTGTTGGTCTTTATTTTCTTCCTCTTCTTGATAATCTTCCCCCTTCTCTTTATTCCTCCTTTAAAATTTACCCTGAAATTGAACTTTATGGATAGTAGAGAGTTAGTGATTTATTATTCTCTAGCAAAAGAGTATTTTTCCTTTCAGATGTGTGTCTTTAGAAGTCCTATTTTAATGTCCACAGGCACCCCACAGATAGATTGAAAAAGGATATCTGCAGAAGCCCAGTTAGCCAATTTCGTGAGTGTGATCAAAGGAGTTCAAAGGCAAATTGAGGTCTCAAGGAAAGAGACAGGGGAAACGAAACAGACCAAAGCCTGTTCTACTCAACCTAGTGGAGGACAGAGGCTTTGAGGATAAGGGAAGAAGAGGAAGAGACTAAGAAAAGAGGTCAACTCATGATGGAGCTAGAAAAACTACATCTGGAAAACAGATTAAAGGTGGCAATTTAGGGATTTCTGAGTAAGACTGGAACTTGAAAATAAGTATCTAGATCTCCCCTCCGATCTCCCCTCCTGTCTCTTCATTGAAGTTTCTAAAGGCACATTAAGGTGTGAGGAAAACACTTTTACAGCTGAGGACTTCAGAAGGAGGTCATCAGCAGGTAAGAAATATTGAGTTTTTCTCATGAAAAGTAGAAAGAACTAAATTGAAAGAAGGAAGACACAGCAGGGAAACTCCACCTCCACTACTCCACCAGCTCTAGGAAACATCTTTAGGATGAAAGCCTAGAGGACCATGTCAAAACCTATTAACACAACCTGAACAAGAAGAGAAAGTACTGGAGCTAAAATTGGGCCATTTCCTGTGAATCTTCTGTGAAATTAGGACCAAAGAAAGAAGGGAACATCAGCCTTGGGATAAATGTGTTGCCTGCAGATCAACAGTGTAGCAGATCCCATTTGGGGCTCTAATCCTTAACCTCTCTCAACACCTGCACCTTTTACTATGCAACATCACAGCTGTCTTCCCTTGCCTGCCCCACTTCATGGGCAGAGTAAACCCCACTCTATCTCCTGACTTACAGTGTGGCCATGTGACTTGCCTTGGCCAACAGAACAAGGCAGTGATGCTGATATGCCAGTGCAGGGGTGACACCTTAAGGGACCTTGCATAATGCCTTTTGCCTTTCATATGGGACAGACCTAACCCCGAACAACCTGCTGATCTTGGCAGATCAGCCAACCCCCAAGCTCAAAAGCTAAATACTTGTTTTTTGTTGCATGCTGTTGGAGATTTTTGTGGTCATTTTTTTTACATCAATAAGTTACCAATATAATACACAAGGGCTTTTCCCTAATCTACAGGAAGCCAAATCAAAGATCATAGTGACCTGGACCTGCTATGTGACCATGAAAATAAATGACAAAATGTTATGAAAACACGGAGTTCATGCAAATGGATTCAACAAAACCATAGAAATCAGACCCAAAGACGGATAAAGGAAACCAGAATGAATGTTGTTCTTCTTGCCCTGGATGGGCAGAAGGTTGACTTAGTAATGTAAATCAGTGTTGAAGCTATTCACATATTTTCTTTTCTGGATTCACTTATTTAGCATTAATCCAACAAATATGTTTTAATGCACCCACTATATATTAGGCAATGATAAGTGCTTTGGAAAAAGTGTGAAGGAGCAGATAGACATGGTCCTGGCCTTCAGGAAGGTTGATGCCCATCAATTCAGGAAGCATGCATTGTGTGTTTTGGTTGTTTGCCAGTCACTATAAAGGAGAAGATAATGGAGTAACTTGCATACAGTTATGGAGGGCAAATAATATCCCACAGGAACTGCTTACAGAAACAAAATATGTGTTTGTGAAGACAGAGTTGTTTGTCAAACAAAAATTAGAAGTGTATAACATTCATATTGTCTTCCTTACCCCTCCCCACAAAATACTTTAATATGCATACTACAACAAACCAAGAATAAGAAATTCATGGAACAATTAAAGATTAACATTACAAGCAGTCTGGGCACGGTGACTCATGCTTGTAATCCCAGCACTGTGGGATGCCAAGGTGAAAGGATCATTTAAGGTCAGGAGTTCAAGACCAGCCTGGCCAACATGGTGAAACCCTGTCTTCTAAAAAATACAAAAATTAGCTGAGTGTGGTGGTACATGCCTGTAATCACAGCTAATCAGATGGCTGAGGTGTAAAAAAAAAAAAAAACAAAAAAAAAAAACAAAAAAAAAAACCATTTAAGCATGGAGGACAGTCTAAATAATTACTAAATACATAAATGTTTTTGAAATCTTAAATTTACTTTTGAAAATATCAAAAACAATACATAAGAAAACATCCAGAATATAAAATTTAAAAATATTTAATCTAATATTAGTAACTCAATGCCAGGGGTTGGAAAACTATGGCCCACGGAACAAACTTGCTCACTGCCTATTTTTATAAATCTTTATTGGTACGTAGTCATGTTCATCCATGTCATATTGCCCATTGTTGCTTTTACATTATAACCACTGAATTGAATAGTTATAACAGAGGCCTTACAACTGTACAACCAAAAATATTTGAATTGCTACCAAAAAAAAATTGCTGACCCTTACTCTATAGTGATAAATTGGGAATTCTTAACTAAATGAGTAATATTTTCAAAAAATATAAATTTCAATATTTATCCAAGAAAAAATAGTGAAAAATACAAAAGGAAAGCAATGGATGGCAAAATAGTTGTTCCATGAATACATCTCTAGAGAGCTTTGATGCTAATGTACTCAAATTCTCAATGCTGTACAATCTTTAGAGCAGAGCAAAAGAATAAAAGCACTTCTAGTTATGTGCCAGAACTTTGATATCAAAACATAAAGCTTTATATAAAAAGATGCCGAATATCAATCTCATGTACTAATATTGACATAAAAATAAAAGATTAATTCAGTCCACTACTATATAAGAAATATGCCATGAATTAAAGTTTATGTCAAGAATGTTAAAAAACCTCAATATTGTGTCTTGAACTAATTGATTGGTTGCTTTAAATTCCTAAAAAAGCACGTTAAGATGTGGGGTAACTGCTTTTATATGGAATCATGAAGATGCTGTCATCAGGTAAAAAACTGTGAGGAGTTTTTGCCAGAAAAATTATAGAAAGAGGCTGGGTATAGTAGCTCATGCCTGCAATCCCAGAGACTCAGGAGGCTGGGGTGGGAGGATCACTTGAGCCTAGGGGATAGAGGTTGCAGTGAGTTGTGATCTTGCCACTGAACTCTAGCCAGGGCAAAAGAATGAGACTGTGGTTCTAACTTTTTTTTTTTAAATTAAGAAAATTTTAGAAAGAATCAGAATGAAACAAGTGATTTCCACTTTTTCGGGCAAACTAGGGCTACCATTTTTACCATTATGGCACCTTCTTAGTAAGAAAGTGGGGAGGGTGGGCAGGGCAATGGTGGAGAAAACATATAATCTACAGATGAATAAAAGGCATTTGGTAAAATGTAACATCATTATCACCTTATAAAATAGTAATAGAGACTTATGACATCAGACTCAATGTTCAAATATTTAAGCATTATCACTGAACTTAGAAACAAACCCAGTGTCCACTATTACATAGCATTGTTCTGGAAGTACCAGCCAAGGTAGTGAGGCAAGACATAAAATTGAATCCTAATCCACTGGCTACTGCTATTGCTGTGAGTAGTAGCCTGATACTCTGCTCTGACCCAGGAGTCTCTTGTCTTCTTACAGCGTCCACGAAACTGTGGCAGGCTAACTGACTACATGGTAGGGTAAAATCTTGATGAGCTTGGAAAAATGTGCTAATTTCCTTTCAGTGCAATTTTTCCCTTTTCTAAAATAAATACAACTCATGGAATTTTGAGGGATGTTCTAAGAAAATGTGAGTGGCACATGGTAAGCACAAATTTCCCCATTTAAATATTTTGTATGAATAATTTAATTGGAATGAGTAGAATCTTTGTGTTTTAACCACAGAGGATGGTGCTTCTGGTTCTCTGCTTCTCTTCACTGATCTGGCGTTTTTACTTCTTACATTGTAACCTTCAGATCCTCTCAACTCAGTCTCAAAGTCTAGCAAGTTAACTAGTTATCTTGTTAATTAGTTTTACCAAATAGCCCAAGTCATTATCCCTGTGATTTTTTTGAAGTATAAAGAATAATAATGTATTGACAGTGACACTCTGCAGAATGCAGTCTATTTTTAATAAAATAAAATAATACACATGTAAAAACCATTTATATTTTATCTGTGTTAGCATATTTTTCTCTTTCTCTTTTTCTCTCTGTCTCTTTCTTTCCCTCTCCTGAAACAAAACAATCTTTTGCACATAACATTCTCATGATGTTTTTTATTTTTAACACATATCTCCATAAACAATATCCAGTTCTGTATTTGCACAGTTCACATAATAGCTCCCTGTAAAGTACCCTCTTGTAGCTTGCCTTCTGTTTTACAACAAACAATATGCTTTAGAGAGTTACCCAGGTTGATTTATGGAGATACGATTCATTCATTTTATCTATAGTAAAGTATTTCATGAATTGACTACAATCTATTTATCCACCTCCCCACCAGGGAAGCAAGTTCTTTCTACAAATACTGATGCCATTTTCCAAATGGAGAAAATTGGACTCAGATACAGCATGGACATTAAATAGTACTAAGAAAATTTCTGCTTTGCACTTTACACGCAAAGAATGATACAGTCATTTGGATTGACTACAGTGGTTAAGTATGTCTTTTCAAACTTTTTCCACAATACACTAAATTTACCTCCTAGTTATTATCTCCCCTGGAAGTTAATAGAAGGTCAATTACACTATAACAGTGTAATTGATGGAGGTTGGCAGTATTCAAACATTTTTTCCTTTTTTTTTTCTTTCATGTGCTAAATTGAGTTGTTTCCTTTGCGAGATTTAAAAACTGATTGAAGCCAGTTTTCTTCCATTCTCCCCCGTGTCCTTGTACATATAAGAAAAGAGAGACAATTTCTTCCAGCCCCAAACACAAGATTTTAACAAAAGGCAGGCAAATGTTGACGTGTTCTTAGTATTTTATTTATCAAGAGTATTAGCAATCTGTTTAAAGCAGTGGTTCTCAACTGGGGCAATTTTGCCACCTCCACTCCACACCTGAGAACATTAGTCAATGTCTAGAGTTAATTTTGGTTGTCATGACTGGCGTGGAGGTGCCACTGGCATCTGGGGTGGAGAAGCCATAAATGCTGCCAAACATCTTACAATGTACAAGACAGAGACACCTCTACTGCCACCCCCAACACAGAATCATCCAGTTCTAAATAGCCGTAGCACTGAAGTTGAGAACCGCCTGGTTTAAAAAAGCAGAAACTAAAATTACATCCCTCAGCTGCCGTCTTTATTCCAGGAGAACCCTTAGACCAAGGCCTGACCTGACCCTATGAGGACATAAGCTAAATCATAAGGCAGACAGAATGTACTCTCTGTCACCCTCCTATTCATGTCAGTTACCCCACACAGCCGGTTTTAATTCCTGTCTTATTTCCCTGTTATGTAATTCCCCAGCTTCCTTTGAAAGCTCCTTCAGCGCCACATCTATGTATCCTTTGGAGGTGGAGCTCAGGTGGCTTTGTTCGGCTGAGCAAGTCAACACACTTTTCCCTTTCCTAGTTACTATTCCCCTGAGGTTGTCCTCCACAGCTACTGTACTAATCTCCAGGCAGCAGCAACAACAACAATGGGCTGATTGCAAAGCAGGTGAGCAGGAAACACCCCTGGCTGCACTGTGAGAATTCAGGGCACTCTGCCCACTGCCAGCTGTCTGGCGTTCTCAAGTTTAGGTTGGTTCAATTGGAGCTAACTTTCTAAGTAGACGACACAAGAGGTGGTGGCATTTTTGTAACTCTTGAGAGCAGTCCAGAAATACCTGGGGGTGTGAATGAAGAACAGGGCAGCATAGCAAGACAGAAAAGTCAAAGACTTGTGCTGGGTTCTCCTGCTAACTAGCCATGTGACCTTGGGTAAGTTACTTTCAATGAAAAATGCCTCACAAAATAGACAGTATGTTCTTAAGCTGCATGCACCCAATAGCAAACCCAGAAAGGGGAAAGTGGAAGCTCACCTTCCATGAACTTCACAATATGACATCCTAGAAGCAAGCTGTGTTGATTTCACTATTCATGTAAGTTTGATTTTAATTTTAAATTGCACAACCTTTTCAGTGCTTAGGATTCCTAAAAGTCTTAATCGAGCCTTGACTGTGAGGGATGTCAGATTTTCAGACTCTAGATTTCTATCTCCAACTGTCTCAGGGTCCATATTGTATAGACTGAAGGCTTTTGACCCATCTCTTCATTAAACATGTAATTCTGAGCACTTATTTTGCACCAAGCATTGAACTAGATCTTGGAATTTGCAGAAATGAATGATACTATGAAGTACCGGACAATCATTCATTTATCAGACATCTATTGAATCCTACTCTATCAGACAATGTGTGTAGCAGTCAACTGAGAAGAGTTCCTGCCTTTAATGATGTCACAGTCCCATATAAAAATAGGTAGATGAATACCCAGGAATAATAGTATGTTGGAGTCACAGAGTATAGAAGTATGGGGAGGGAGATAATATAACCCATTGAGTGGTGGAGCTTTCTGGAGGAGATGACATGTGAAAAATATAAGCTATGTCAAGGTCTAAAGGAATTCCATACTTGCTTGTTTGCTTTAGTCCTTTCATTGAATATTTATGAAGTATCTGCCATATCATAGGCAACATGAGACATTTCCAAAATTAAGAGAATAGTCGTGACTCCAAACTTCACAGAACTTATAGTCTATAAGGACTTATTGATCATACAATTCAAGGCTCTCACTTAGAGGATGTGAAGTCCAAGCACGTAGATACATTCCTTGTAAGTGTTTTTAGTGGCAGTTGCCATAATCGAACCTGAGTCCTGTGGTTTACCATAAAGCGTCTTAATACTCTATTGTATTGAACTCCATAGTGGCTTGGATCCTTCAAAAGGGCCGTTCTATCTTAAGAATTTGAACTGTTCTCTGAGATTGGCTGACTTTGTAGATTTCACAGTTTCTACTTCGAGAAACTGTTGCCCTTTTATCTGACTATAAACTTCCAGAAAAGTCATTCTTCTGGGTTATACAAGGATACATTATTCTGTGGACGCTCTTTATCAGCTGCCCAGGGAATTTATCAGGTTACATGATTCTAATAAATATTGGTCCATGGTCTTCAGTAATTTTCAAGTTTTCAGACTGTTCATTCCAACAGCTTTTTACAACATGTCTTTCCTTAGTCATGTTCTTCAGTTCCATACCGTTTTTTTAAATTGGGTACTTCTGATCTTTTATGGTTGTATACTATTTACACTCCCTTTGCTGCTTCGGATAATGAGCACTTGCTTCCTTTGCATCCATTCCTCTTTATTTACGTACAAGCTCCCTCTCTTCCACTTTCAGCCAATTATTTCTGCTGAGGCAAAACTTCTATGTGCAGGGCCAGGGTATTGAAATAGGAGGCCTAAGATGACGAGAGCTAAGTATCAAATTCCTCCTGCCATGGTTATTAAGTGCTTAGATTACAGCCTCAGTTGACCAATTGCAGAACACTTTAAGACATTTAAATGTGTAATTTAAGAAGAGCATTTATTTCCTGCTGTACTTAAACCTGGAATGTCAGAAGGCTAGCTCCACCATGAGAGAAAAGAGTAGACCTCTAGGAAGCCACTATGCAGAGCTTAAGAAAGAAACCTGTGCAGTAGTAGTCAGGCCAAGAGTTGGATGGAAGACTAAATCCTGGTGACTTTGGTTGGCACCAGGATATATCCATGTGTAAATTGTTTGCTACCTCATTTTCTAATATATAAATTCATTGCTAGTATATAAATACAAATGATTTTTGCATTGTGACCTTGAATCCAGTAGTCACATTTTCCTACTTTTTTGGTGTACCCTGTAACTTTTTAATATAAGATGGAAATTTCACATGAAATAACACTAGATACTGAGCTAAATATTTATCTTCAGGAAATATCATGGCCTCTCTTTTGTGTAGTCATGAGAATGAGGACTTGTTTTAGTCTGATCTGTTGATGAGCTAGATTAGCAATGACAGCATTTGGGGAATATTATTCCAGGCTGAGGAATGGCAACAGTCAGAGCCCTGAGAAATACCAAATCTTCAAATGTTAAAGAAACAGACAGAAAAATTGCGAGTCCAGGATGGATTGAATATGAAGGGAATGTGAGGAGATGAGTTTTGGGGGTTGAGCCATGGCCTGCTATATAGTTCCTATTAGAGATTTTTCTTTTGAAAGAAATGCAATTCTTTTTAAGTAGGGGAATGGTGTGATCTGATTTTGATTTCTTTTTGTTTTGTTTTCTGATTGTCATGTGCTGTAGAGGTAATGGGCTGTCAAAAGGCACAACTCAAAGTAGACAAGCCAGAAGTCATCACTAGAGACATGAGGGTTGCTTCAACAAGTGAGGCAGCAGTAAAATGCAAAGAGGTAGATGCATACAGACAATATTTTGGAAGTAGAGATGATGGCATTAGCAGTTTGGGGAAGGGAGTAGAGGAACAAAGAAGGATAAAGGATTATTCCAAGGCTTCTTACTTGAACAACCAGAAAAATCAATATTAACTGAGAAGTAGAAATGGTTAAAAAAAAAAAAGAAAAGAAAACAAGTTTAGTTCAGTCTTGGACATGGTAAGCTTAAGAAAGTGGCCTAATAAGTGTCTTTAGGGATTTGCCATGGAGGCAGATGACTATCAAAATCTGGAACTCACAAGAGAGCTCAAGACTCAAGGTAAAACCATGGGAGTCATCAGAAGAGTTAGAAAACATTGGTGACCCAGAATAGAATTTCTAAAGGAAGAAAAAATTGGGAAGTGCATGGAAAACATTTAGACTCATAAAATTCTTTCTGACAGGAACACTTACCACACAATGGGGCAGTCTGTTGTCAAAAAAGGAAGTTCTTCTTTTGCCTTAAGTTGGTTTGCCCAAGTAAGAGCCACAACTATGGTCTATTTTGTGCAGAGAGATTCTGACAGTATAGAATTTCAACGACGTCTATGCTTTCAGCAAGACTTCATGTATTTAACATTTGTTGTGAATAGAGCCCTAAAATTTTACCACCTTCCATAAACATTTATTGTTTTTCTGGGTTTCCAACTCCAAGCAGAAAGCACTAGTGCTTTATCATGTGTTTCTTGAAGTATGTCAGTGTCAAAGACACAGAACATATTAAGCATGTGAGCCACAGCATATAGGTCCCTAGAGAAAAGAGGCTTAGAAAGAAGCATGGACCATTGTTCCCTACAACTATTTTTACTACTTGACTAATAGAGTTTTCACCATCCTTATTACATTTTTCAATTCAGCCTCAACAAGCTTTGCAGACCGCATGGCTAATACAAATTCTAGCAACATATTTCACTTCTTTTATCATACACCTCAAACCTTATTACTTGTTCATTGTATTGCAGTTGGGATTTAGATTTTTATAAACATTTTCTCAAATGCTATGCACTTTACATATTTATGAGTTTTATTGCAAATCAATAAATTTTATCCACCTATTACTCAGCAAGGGACATACTTTCCTGAATAAACTATGCTATTAGCTTTAACTTTTTAATCCAGGGGAAATTTTAAATTAAAAAAAAAATTCTTAGAACAGGACAGGGAAGAAGACAGAGAAATGGGGATGTGGGATTCAGGAATACAGTAGAAAGAGTCATGAGTACAAGTCTTTTCTCCAGTGATGTGCCAAATTTCACGAATCAGCAGAACTCCTTTTTTCTTTCAAAAATTATTGAAATGGTTTTCAAGGATAGTAGTTTCCAACTGGGGATGATGAAATTTTCCCTTCCCCTTCCTCCAGAGAAGGCATTTGGCAACATCTGAAGATGGTTGTCACAAATGGGATGGAGTTACCCCTGGCATCTAGTGCGTAGACGCCAAAGTTGCTGCTAAACATTCTACAGTGCACATAGCAACTCCCCACAATAGACAACTATCCAACCAAAAGTGTCATTGGTGCCAAAATTCAGAAACACTGGCTTAGAACCTGGGGCCTAATGATTTTGTCCTTATTCATGCTAAGCCATACCGACAAAAAAGAGTTTTCAATATTTTGTGTATTTCTATTCCCTTCACATTTGAAATAAAGCATTACAGATTCACTTTTGGTAGAGTTCCAAATAGGCTAATATTATCGAATCCTTGGAAGACTATGAATAATGTAGTCATGTGGATTTATCAAAATGCCAGTGAATGGTGAAAGTTGAATTCCTTAGATATAGCTTATAAACTGATTAGGGAACTTTAACCTGTTTCAGAATAGTCTCACAAGTCACCGGGGTGAAATTGTTGATGAGGAATATATCATTGGTTTCTTCATAAACACATACTCGGCTGACTGATCAGCAATGATTTTGTGAGATTAACAAACGGAATTAAAAACGACTATTATTTATTTTTTGACAATTTCAAATGTCCCAGTTTTATTTAATTGGAACAAGCACCTGTATATCATTTTAAACAATTACCTGCTACCTATGTTTTGAAACTCTATAAGTATTGTGTACTGTATTTTATTAATACAATAAATTTTGCATAATTCTTATTTATAGCTCTTACTCTGATTTTAGAAAGTGAATAGTTTGCCTAGAACAGATATTAGAACGTAAAACTTTTCAAACCTTCTTAAATACATAATAGGGAGAATTTAAGCAACTAGAGGCATCAACGTACAAATCCATGTTACCCGACATGTAGGCTGAGTAATCCTGAGAAGTGCAGAGTATCTGAAAGAAGTCTTCAATATACGTGCTTCATAAGCAACTATTTAATAGTTGTAATAAATTGATAATCACTGACATTTATTGTGCAAGAATAATGTCCTAAGAGCTTTAAATGCATCAGATTATTTACCCTCCCCAGAAACCCAGTAGGCTGACATGGTTCTACCTCATCTGGAAGACAAGGAATATAGCCTACTCAGAGAGGTTAGTAATTTACTCCATGTCACATAGCTACTAAGAAGCAGAACTAGGTCTGTCTATCTCAAGCCCGAGTTCTTTATATAGAAATGCTATAGATAAATGGTTTCATTATTAAATATACAAAGTTGAAATGCATTGCTGAACATGGAGTACTCTTTCTGTCATTGTGACCTTTATGAAACTATTGAAAAATAAGACTCCATACAAAGCTTTAACTTTACAAAGACTGAGAATGACGATAATAAATCTTCTTTCCTTGCATTTATGTGTGTTTATCAATTATTCATGCAGCATTAGAGATGGTTGATGAGATCTTCCCACAGTAACTTAATCATCGATCATGAAACAACACATGGACTGTTCTACCTTTGTCTCTAGCCTTAACTTTCTACTTCAATTAATACCATTTCAAGACATATTACTGTACCTATTAAAAAATAAGTAATTGTTTTTTGCAGGACCGTGTAATTTAATTGAATCAGGATATGTGTCTCCCTCCCAGACTAATTAGGTTCTCAACTACTCTTCTGTGTGATGAGAATATTAGGGCTCCAAATAGCAAAAATTCATCAGCATGGTTAGCTCTGATGCCCAAGGAGGCAGTGATGGTTCCTAGGAACTGGAGCTTGGCAATAAAAGAGAATGGAACGAATATGCTTTCCGTATTGCATTCCCTCTTAATATTTCTGCCATGAGGTTACTCATCATGTTTTAAAGGAACCACTGATACGGAACTCACTTCACTTCCTACCTAGGCATCCATTTCATCTTCAGACAGCTTTAACTTTTGTGGTTCTCATATTGAGCTGAAATCTGACTCTGAGAACTGTTTACTCTTTGACTGTAAGTGCCAGAGAAGCTACCTGATTAGACAAAGATTCAATAAGTTATTAACTTCTGTGACAGACTGGCCACAGCAAAATATCCCATCTGCATGACCTTAACATCATGCTATGTTAACACCCCTCCATAAAGTCTGTACTTTCTCCCCTTGCATCTGGGTGGGCCTGTGGCTATGGTGGGAGGAATAGTATCCGCCTGGTCCTTTTAGGATGCTTGCCTTTGAATTGCATCCCTTTTGCCGTGAGACAAATCTCCCTCATAGATATTATATGGTAATGGGGAAGCAAAAAATAAACATAGGGAATGAAACAAATATTGACCTCTAATGCTATAAAGAAAAATAAAAATCCTAAAAGGTAGTAATTGATAAAAGTAGGGAGAGATACTAATTCACATATGGTCATTTGGAATAGAGACTTGAATGAACTCAAGGAGAAGACAAGTAGATATCTGGGACCATACTGTTTCACACAGAAGGGAGGGAAGTGTAAATGGCCTGAGGCAGGTGTATGTCTGATGTATTCCAGTGAGTGAGGAGGCTGAGGTAACTGAAGTGTAGCAGGGCAAAAGGGAGAATGGTAAGAGATCGGGTCAGAATAGATACTAGAAGTCAACATACAAAAGACCTGGAAGAGTCTGCATTGCACATGAGATGGGAAGCCCCTGGGGGGCGTGAATGAAGGAGTGACTTAATATGACTCCCATGTCGAAGGATGACTGATGAGAAGCAAAGTAGTCGGGAGGACCCATTAGGAAGTTGCTGCCATGGGTGGAGGGGCAAGTTGATCTCAGCCTCACCAGGCCAGCAGCAGTTGAGGCAGTGAGAAGGGGTTCAGATTATCATCATAACTATGGGTACTTTTTCATTGTTAAAACATACATTCACATGTATATGCATTCACATCACAGCGTTTCTCTGCAGTTACTGATGCTAGTATTGTTAGCAACAGTTATTTGTGGGTAAAGGTGAAGAAATGAAGGCTTGGAGGAAACCAATGACAGCCCCCAGATAATTCTTTTTTGTTTCTTTTTATCTCTCAAACTAAATGAGGTTGGTATTCAAACCTAGACTTTCCAACTTCATGTCTATGTTAGTTTACTAGGTAAACAGGTAGTATCACTTTTCTGATTTAAAATTCATGTTTAGTACACTGTCAATATTTAGAAAGAAAATTACACAAAAAATGAAAACAAAATAACTCATAATCTTGTTACTCTGAGATATCGCTGTCATTCTGGTGTATTCTCACACTATATTTTTACTACTTTTACATTTTATGTAATAGAATATATATAGTGTTTCACAGGCAACATTTCTATTTTACAATGTTTCACAGTTACGAGTTTAGAATTATTTTGCAATATGATTATTCATGGTTACATGGTCTCAATGTACTATTATTCATTTAACCAAACCCTAAACAATGCAGTGTAACAACTACTTACATAGCATTTACATTGCATCAGGTGGTATGAGTAAGCTACAGATGATTTAAAGTATATGATAGGATGTGTATAGATTATATGCAAATACTGTGCCACTTTATATAAGAAACTTGAGCATCCACAGATTTTTATTTTCTCAGAAGGTGCTGGAAAAAATCCCCCAGAGATATCAAAGGATGACTTTATTTACAAATGCAAAAAGCAAGCAAACAAGCCTCTAATATTTGACAACAGAAAATTGATTATATTAACTGTGGAATATTTAATTTTATCCTTATACATTTGAAATTCATATGCCTTTAAGTATTACCCATTTTACAAACATGTCCATCCAGATCTAAACAAGTGTTTTTTGTTTGTTTGTTTGTTTTTCTCAAAGTGCAAAGCAGATACACCACTGGTTGCTGTAAAATGAGCTTAGGTGGTACATGGACACAGTATTACATTCAGCTAAATAATGAGAAATTTGACTTCTTTTAAATTCCCTTTTAATTTCAATGTGGTATTAACCTTAACTCTTTTCTAGTACCAACTAATTTTCCTTTTGATAAAAGAGGCTTATGAATAATTGTTATTTAATTTTAATGGCAATAAAATGGTTAAAACTTGCACAGTATTATGTGTCAGGCATTGTTCCAAGTGCTTTACATTTATTAGCACACTTCATCACAACCATGCCAAATAACCTGCGGAAATGTCATACTATTGTTTTATGCCATTATAAATTTTTGTGCCATTACATCCCACATATGGCAACTGATATATCTGTCTAGTTTTATATATATATGTGTGTGTGTGTGTGTGTGTGTGTGTGTGTGTGTGTATGTGTGTATATATATATATATATATATATATTTGGGTGAGATAAGTTGATTAAATGAAAAGAATCTCAGTTAAAGACTAGCATATTGTTATAGAAGGGATCATGAAAGTGATGGGCAAAGATTGAAATTTGAGGATCACTGGTCTAGAGGGGTGTTTCTCAAATTTTAGTATACATTTGATTCACCTAAGCAGCTTGTTAAACTACAAATTCGGATCCAAGAGGCCTGAGGTGGGCTGATATTCGGCATTCTAAACTAGCTCCTGGGTGAGGCCATGCTGCTCACCTGTGGACTAAACTTTGGAAGAGCAAAAACCTAAAACCCTGTCAGCTACATGCATAAAGCCATTCAACAAGTGGAGAAAATTAGAAAGATTGGTGTTGAATTCTGTTTACTCAGATTCTGGTGCAACATCCAATGTATATAAAGCTAACTAATTTCATAATTTGTATGATGCAAAATATTAATATATGTGAAGAAATTCCTGGGACTCTTCCATTTTTGTACTGGTGCCAAATCAGGAAAAAAATAAAAACCAATCTTACTGTATTTGTCTTTCAACTTACATTTTAGATTCAGAGTGTGCATGTGCAGACTTGTTACCCGGGTATATTGTTGGAAACTGAGGTTTGGATATGAATGATTCCATCACCCACGTACTGTGCATAGTACCCAAAAGTTGGTTTTTCAAACCTTGCCCCACTTTCTCCCTCCCTCCCTCCCAACTCTACTAGTTTCCAGTGTCTATTATTGACATCTTTATGTCCATGAGTACCCCATGTATAGCTGCCATTTATAAATCAGAACATGCAGTATTTGGTTTTCTGTTCCTGCATGAATTTGCATAGGATAATGGCCTCCAGCCGCATCCATGTTGCTGCAAAGAACATGATTTTGTTCTTTTTATGACTGTGTAGCATTCCATCGTGTATATGTACCACATTTTCTTTATCCAGTCCACCACTGATGGATGCCTGGGTTGATTCCATGGTTTTGTTATTGTGAATAGTGTCTTTTTGATAGAACAGTTTGTTTTCTTTTGGATATACACCCTGGATTGGGATTGCTGGGTAGAATGCTAGTTCTAAGTTATTTGAGAAATCTCCAAACTGCTCTCCACAGTGGCTGAACTAGTTTACATTCCCACAAACAGTATATGTAAGTGTTCCTTTTTTTCTACAGCCTCACCAACATCTGTTGGTTTTTGATTTTTTAATAAAAGTCATTCTGATGATTTGAGATGGTATTTCAGTGTGGTTTTGGTTGGTATTTCTCTGATGATGAGTGATGTGGAGCATTTTTTTATGTCTGTTGGCCACTTGTATGTTTTCTTTTGAGAAGTGTCTGTTCATATCTTGTTCCTATTTTTAAATGTTTTTTTGCTTGCTGATTTAAGTTCCTTATAGATTCTGAATATTAGACTTTTGTCAGATACATTGTTTACAAATATTTTCTCTCATTCTGTAGATTGTCCATTTACTCTGGTAATAATGTCTTTTTCTGTGCAGAAGCTCTTTAATTAGGTCCTACTCATAAATATTTCCCAAGTTCAGTATCTGGAATGGCGTTTCTTAGGTTTTCTTCTAGGATTTTTATAGTTAGAGGTCTTATATTTAAATATTTAATCCACCTTGACTTAATTTTTATGTATGGTGAAAGGAGAGGTCCTGCTTCATTCTTCTGCAAATGGCTAGCCAGCTATTCCAGCACTATTTAGTGAATAGGGAGTTCTTTTCACAATGCTTACTTTTGTAGACTTTGTTGAAGATCAGATTGCTGTAGAAGTATGGCTTTATTTCTGGATTCTCTATTCTGTTTCATTGGTCTATGTGTCTGTTTTTGTACCAGTACCATGCTGTTTTGGTCAGTGTAGCTTTATAGTATAGTTTGAAGTTAGGTAATATGATGCCTCCGGCTTTGTTCTTTTTCCTTAGAATTGCTTTGGCTATTTGGACTCTTTTTTATTGTTGTTCCACTTGAATTTTAGCATATTTTTCTAATTTTGTAAAAAATGACATTGATAGCTTGATAGGAATAATGTTGAAGCTGTAGATTGCTGCGTGCAGCATGGCCATTTTAATGTTATTCTTATAGTCCATGAGAATGGAATATTCTACCATTTGTGTAATCTTTTTTGGTTTGTTTTTTTTTTTTTTTAGGAGTGTTGTGTAGTTCTTCTTATAGAGATGTTTGATCTCCTTGGTTAGGTTTATTCCTAGGTATTTTATTTTTTGTGTGGCTGTTATAAATGGTATTGCATTCTTTATTTAACTCTCAGCTTGAACTTCATTAGTGTATAGAAATGCTACTAATTTTTTTACATTGATTTTTGTATCCTGAAACCTTGCTAAAATCATTTATCAGTTCTAACAGCTTTTTGGCAGAGTCCTTAGGGTTTCCTAAATATACAATTATACATCAGTAAAGAGAGATAGTTTGACTTCTACTTTTCCTATTTGAATATCTTTTATTTCTTTCCTTTGCCTGAATGATGTGGCTAGCACTCCCAGGACTATGTTAAATAAGAGTGGTGAGAGTGAGCATCCTTGTTTTTTGCCAGTTCTCAAGGGGAATGCTTCTAGCTTTTGACCATTCACTATGATGTGGCTGTGGGCTTCTCATAGATAGCTCTTGTTATTTTGAGGTATTTTTCTTCACCACCTAGCTTGTTGATGGTTTTTATTATAAAAAGATAGCATATTTTATTGAAAACTTTTCTCGCTTCTATTGAGATGATTATATGGTTTGTGTTTTTAATTCTGTTTATGTGGTGAATCACCTTTATTGATTTGTATATGTTGAACCAACCTTGTATCTCAGGAATGAAGACCACTTGAACATGGTGAATTCGGTTTTAATGTGCTGTTGAATTTGATTTGCCAGTATTTTGTTGAGGATTTTTGCATCATTTTCATGAGAGATATGGGCCCGTAGTTTTGCTTTTCATTTGTTTTTTGTTTTTTCATTGTATCTTTGCCAGGTTTTGTTATCAGGGTGACGTTGGCTTTGTACAATGAGTTACGGAAGAGAAAAACCTCCTCAAGTTTTTGGAAGAGTTTCAGTAGAATGAGTGCTAGCTTTTTGTCATACATCTGGTGAAATTCGACTGTGATTACATCTGGTCCAGGGCTTTTTGTGGTAGGTAGGCTTTTTATTATTCATTTAATTTTGGAACTCAATATTGGTCTATTCGGGATTTCTATTTCTTCCTGGTTCTTCTTGGGAGATTGTGCATTTCCAGGAATTATTCACTTCCTCTAAATTTTCTAGTTTGCATGCATAGAGTATCTTTTGTATTTCTATGAGGTCAGTTGTAATGTCACCTTTTTCTATCTGATTGTGCTTATTTAGATCTTCTTTTTTTTCCATTAATCTAGCTAGAAGTCTATTGATCTTGTTTATCCTTTCAGAAACAAACTTTTATTTCATCGATTCTTTGTATGGATTTTTGGATGTCAATTTTGTTCAGTTGTGCTCTAATTTTAGTTTTTTCTTTTCTTCTGCTACCTTCGGAGTTGGTTTATCCTTGTGTTTCTAGTTCCTCTATATATGATGTTTGATCATTAATTTGAGATCTTTCTAACTTTTTTAGATAGGTGTTTAGCATTGTAAACTTTTCTCTTAATATTGCTTTTACTGCATCTCAGAGATTTTGGTATGTTCTGTCTCTGTTTTCATTTTGAAGATTTTTTAAATTTCTGCCTTGCTTTCTTTATTCAAAAGTCATTCAGGAGCAAGCTGTTTAGTTTCCATGTAATTCTTGGTTTGGAGAGATCTTGTTGGTATTGATTTCTATTTTCATTCCACTGTGGTCTGTGGGTGTGGTTGGTATAATTTTGATTTCTTTTTTAATTTATTGGGACTTGCTTTATGACCAAGCATTTAGGCAATCTTTGATTGCATTTCATGTGTAGATGAGAAGAATGTATGTTCTGTGGTTGATACATACAGTATTCTGTAGAGGTCTATTAGGTCTAATTGGTCAAGTGTCAAATTTAAGTCCAGAATTTCTTTTAGTTTTCTGCCTTGGTGACCTAATGTTTTCAGTGAGGTGTTGACGTCCCCACTATTATTGTGTTACTAAGTCTTTTTGTAGGGCTAGAGGTACTTGTTTTTTGTCTTATTTTGTTTTCATACAGGGTCTCACTGTGTCATCCAGGCTAGAGTGCAGTGATACGATCATAACTCACTGCAACCTCAAACTCCTGGGCTCAAGTAATCTTCCTGTCTCAGCCTCCTGAGCAGCTGAGAATACAGGCATGCACCACTGTGCCTGGCTTGTGTGCGTGTGTGTATGTGTGTGTGTGTATATATATAGTGTGTGTGTGTATGGTGTGTGTGTATATATATAGTGTGTGTGTGTGTGTGTATATATATGTATTTTTTTTCTCGTACAGACCAGGCCTTGTTATGTTAACCAGGCTTGTCTCAAGCTCCTGGCCTCAAGCTATTCTCCTGCCTTGGCTAGAAGCATTCGTTTTATAAATCTAGGTGCTCCAGTGCTGGGTACATATATAATTAGGATACACAAGTCTTTCTGTTGAATTGAATCCTTTATCATTAGGTAATGCCCTTCTTTGTCCTTTTTCACTTTTTTGTTTGTTTGAAGTCTCTTTTATCTGATATAATAGCAACCTTTGCTCTTTATTTTCTGTTTGCATGGTAGATCTTTCTCCAACCCTTTACTTGGAGTCTGTGGGTGTCAATATGTGTGAGGTGGGTCTCTTAAAGACAGTAGGCTAATGGGTCTTTTTTATTGTAATCCAACTTGCCACTCTGTGCCTTTTAAATAGGGCATTTAGGTCAATATTGATATGTGAGATTTTGATTCAGTCATGAAGTTATTAGCTGATTGCTTTATAGTTTCTATAGTGCAAAATCCTTTTTTAGAAGTAACCCCAAATAAAAATCCTCCAAACAATGTAATTTACATCAGCTCCAAACAATGATTTTCCTTTGATTGGATGAGAGAGATTTTCTCCAGCTGGAATGTATAAAATATAATTTGAGTTAAGGCAATGAAATCTGACTCATTTCTTTTAAGAGATTATTTAGTGCCGCCCTTTCTTAATTATCTTTTAATCTTATCTTTTAATTTCTAACTCACTTTACTGGATCATATGCTTTCAGATTACAATATGAACTCTTATTTCTGTGCTAGACAGTCAGACCCATTCACCTGATCAGCCCTGAACTTGTCAGCTAAAACAAGGTGACAGAGCCTGACATTCCCGTGCTCACTACAGTAAAAGTCAAGCAGCTATTCATGTTGCACAGCTGCCACGTCTTCTTTATAAAATATTCATTCACATTATGTCATTCTTTATTCAGCTGCCAAAATGAAACAGTTGAAGAACCTTCAAGTCATCAGAATGCAATCGTTGCCCATAGAGACACATGTCAATGTATCTACGATTAATTTGGAATGTGGATGCGACAGCGGCCCTTGAACTTCTGTCAATGGCTTTAAAAATTATTAGAAAAAAGTTGCCTAGAATACTGTCAGACATTCTTGGCTTTCATTCATACACAGTTGGAGAAAAAGATCATACACATTGCAAATAAACATTTTGTATTGTGATGAAATACACATGAAATTTATCATCCTAACCGTTTTTAGGTGGACAGTCCAGTCGTGTTACATACATTCACATTGTTGCACAACATCATTACCATCCATCTCCTGAACTCTTTCTATTTGCAAAACTGAAACTTCATGTCATTAAACAACTCCACATTATTACCTCCTTCAAGCCCCTGGCAGCCATTATTTTGTCTTCTGTTTCTATGAATTTGACTACTGTAGATACCTCATATAAGTGTCATGCCATAACTGGTTTTTTGTGTGTGCCTGGCTTTTTTCACTTAGCATAATGTCCTAAAGTTTCATTAAACTTGTAGCATGCATCAGAATTCTCATTCTTTTTAAGGCTGAATAATATTCCATTGTAAGTACAGTATATACTACATTTTATCAGTCCATCCATCTATGGACATTTGGATTGCATTTACCCCTTGGCTATTGTGAATAATATTGTTATAAAAAAGGTGCCAATATCTCTTTGAGAGCCTGCTTTCAATTCGTGTGTGTGTGTGTGTGTGTGTGTGTGTGTGTGTGTGTACAGAGAGAAGTGAAATTGCTGGATCATATGGTAGTTCTAATTTTAATTCTTTGAGAAATCATGGTGCTTGTTTCCACTGTGGCCACACCATTTTACATTCCTAACAATAGTGTTCAAAGGTCCTACCTCTTCACCAATAACTTATTTTCTGGGATTTTCAACAGTAGCCAATAGTATATTGTACTTACAATGAAATATTATTCAGTCTTAAAAAGAATGGGAATTCTGACACGTGCTACAACATTATTGAAACTTTAGGACATTATGGTAAGTGAAATAAGCCAGACACAAAAGGATAAATATGGTATTATTCCATTTATAGGACGTGGAATCTCAAAGTGGAGAAAGCAACATTCCTAAAAACAAAATAAGCCAGACACAGACAGACAAATATGGTATGATTCCACTTATATGAGGTAGTATCTCAATGTGGAGAAAGCAAATTCCTAACAAAAAACATCCTGGAAAGAATAAGCAGAAAATAGGCTCTGGTAAGTGGCAAGGTAGTGCATTAGGCAAAAATGGCATAGCTTGCCCTTGGGGATCTGAAAACCCAATAGCAGAGTGTCGCGCTGGACCCCTGTTAACTTCAGTAGGGATGGCACCAAGTTCAGGAGGCGGAAGAAGAGACCCAGAGCCAAGAAACGAGATATAGGATTTTATTAGTGGGAAGCTTACAAACAGGGCAGTCCAGTGGCAGAGGGCTGGACAGGAGAACCACAATCACTTGTAAAAAGCATTCAGTTTATATAAGCATGCAGTTTATAAAAGCATGCAGTTTATATAGCAACTTAGCACTCTCCCCTTAACAGCCTCCACCTGGAAACTTTTATTTAACCCAAAACACGGGGCTTCTATGCCTTGTATGGCCCACATCCCACGGGATGGGCAGAGGGCTCCAATGTTCCTCATAGATAAGAAATGAACCTCTGTGTTGCCCACCCTCAGATTCCTTGGCACGAAACGCAGAACACACATTCATGTGTGTCTGCCATATGGGGTCACTCTCAGGGCATGCTTAAGCTAAGTTATTGCTGTCAAGTACATCTACCATACAGAGATTTCAAAAGGAAAATAAAAAGTGAAGCTCTAACTGACAACTTTTCGTTAATCACAGCCACTCATTTTCACCTGACCCTAACTCCCACAGATAGTCAACAACTCTTAGAGAAGGACTTGGGATTAATTCCAACCCATTTCCATAGCAAAGAAAACATGTCAAATCTCCTAAGCAGTGGGTGAAGATGATAATCATGATTTTCAAGTAGTACTGTGTTAAATTCCTACTTTTGAAAGCTTTGCATATTATTCTATCACCTCAACAAAAGAAAATCCTAAGTCCTTCTTTAAGCTCTACAAAGTGTAAATATATTGATGCCTTGCCCCCAAGTGAAAACATAAATGAAGGGAATTATGAATTAAAATTATATCAATTACTGATGGAATAATGCTATACACACACACACACACACACACACACACACACACACACAAAACTAAACTCACTGCCTTAGAACAAAAATAATTTACTGATATGGGTAAGACTTAAGTCAGCTGGGGCATGTCTTCAGACTGGACTTTGTTGGACATGCCTGATTCAGGCTGTCACAACTAGAGTGGGTCAGGGTATACTTAGGTGTGGGCGACTTATACTTCTTGGACCAATGGTCTTGCCAGCGCATGTACTGCTTCTGGCAGTAGCAGAGGCAAGATAGCAAGCAGAGGCATGCAATGCTCAGAACTACCATGCTGACACTCACCAAGGGATACTGGCCAAAGCAAGTCCAACTCAAAGTCAAAGGGTGTGGATGAACAATGGCAAAGGGGTGGGTGCATGGAAGAGTGAAGAACGGAGGACATTCGTTCACTCCATCAACTACTTCAGCTGCCATTTCTTGGCCATTCTCTGTTTGACTCCACCGTGGAAACTAAAAGTTGAGCTCCATGCTCTGTGAATTCTAAGCCAAGAAGAGTTAGGTTGTTCCAATCTGCTCTGCTATACTTTCATAAGAATTCTCCCCTCTGCTGCTTAGGGCATCCTTTTTCTGACCCATCGTCATAAAACTGAAGTTGCCCTCAAATTAAAATAATTATTGACTCTAACAGAATGTAGAAAATCTTAAGCTGTGTGCAGAGTAGTAAATGCATCTTCTCTTCTATTAGAAACTTTTCCAGGGAAGCAGATACTGTGTGTTTACCTAGGCCCAAGCTTTTCTCTCTGCAGTACTGAGCACCACAAACAGCAGCCTCTATTCATCAGCAACTACAGAGGAATCTTCTAAAAAATGGTGAACTAGTCAGCCAAGATGTATGGAAAAGTCCATGTGTGACTCATTTTCCAAATAGAATGTACAACCTTAGAACAATGCAAATAAATTCTCACAATTGTCCCTAGTCTTGGGATATGTGTGCAGAATGTGCTGGTTTAGCAGAAGAATTCAAATTAATAGATGTGACCTTCCAGTGACTTTGCCCCACATTCTCATAAATTTGTTTTATTTGCTAACAATGCTCCAGTGAGAGATACTCTGAAACTTTCCAACATGAAAACTCACAAATTTGGCATGATTTTATAATTCTATGAGTCTATTAAAAATAAAATAAAAGCAGGATTGTAACTTACCAGGGTGCCTTTGTGTTTTGGTGATGCTTGGAAATTATTCATAATATATATTTTGGAATTTAAGTCCCCTTTTCTTCCAAGAGCAAATTCTTTGGTGGTGTTATTAAACATCAAGTAATACCTTGACAAATTGTTGATGAATGCTGCCTGCAGACCCAGCTGTGCGAACAGCATTGCTGGTGGGAAAATGAGAATGTTTTCTGTTGCCTTATGGAACCCAAGCAGCAAAACTCATATTTCTGTGTTCATTTCTTTCTTATTTTCTTGTGTTGTGCATGATATTGGAGGCACAGCAGCAGGAATTTGACAGGAAGAGAGTATTTAAAACACAGACAAAATGTCTCTGTCCTCTCTGGCATGTCGGTTCATTTGTGAGAATCTGTCAGCCACTGGCATCGATCTTCATCTTTGGGTTCACAGTTTTGTTCACACTCCCTAAAATAAGCTAATATACTTGATACACAGCATATTAAATTCTGCAAATGGCCCTTGGTTGAACTCTAATATCTAGTGAAGCTTCCCTCCCCAAATGCAAGCTGCCTGCCTTCAGGAAATCTGTTCATTTCCAATACCTTACACAATACTCTTAAAATATTCCTTGAATAAGTAAGTGATGGTTATATCCCACCACCTCCATTCTGACGCTATGTCAGCCTGTTCAGAAAGCTTGGCCATGTGATGAGTCACTGGAGAAAACGTTCTTACCTTTTACCTGGTGTTCAAGACTGTCAATATTCTAGCTGTGCCATGCCTATAGCCAACTATGGGGAATCCATTCTGGAGTTCCGCGGCTCTCCTTAGATCCCTGTCACTAGGCTTGGCTGAGGACCTTGTCATTGTTTATTTCACAAAATCATCTCTTTCATCATCTTGACCCTTTTTATAATTTCTAAATGGGATAAGGGGTTCAAGAGGTATGCAGTGGTTCTGGATCCTTCCCTTTGAAAATCTCCGTAAGTAGTTTACACTAATTATGGTATCTGCCATCCATTCTTTGGGCAACTCAGGGAAAAAACTAAAGCATTATCAAACCTTATTACAACATAGCAGCTTTCATTTTGTAAGTTCTCCAGAAATCTCACTCATCATAATTAACGTCCTCAACAACTCTAAGGGAAGACTCTGCCAGTCAGACTTTTTCATTCCTAAGCACCCATCCCAGTTCGTTTTATGTTTTCCTAGATTAAGGCTCTTTTGCTTATCTCACATTCCTTTCTCAGAACTTTTTTCCAATTCTTCTGGGCCTAACCAAATGCTACCTGTTTCAAAACACACAACCTCCCCAAACTAAAAATCACTCCATTCATATAATAACCTGGAAGCATCCAATATTAATGACAAACGTTTTATATTTCTTCAATCACCTATTTATTGAATAAACATTAATTGAGCACTATCTAGATCACAAACATTGAGAAAAATTAAAAGACACAGACCCATGCTCCAAGGTACTTACATTCTACTTGAGAAAAGACAAACAAACAAAAACTGTGATTTGAACACAGTGCTAGGACCCACATGGCAAAGGAGCTAGTGGAAGACATCTAACCAAAAGCTTAGTAGGGTGTGACTGGAACAAGGGTTAGAGAAATAAGTGTCAAGGAATTCACAGAAGAGTGTTACTTGAATTGAATCTCCAAGGATAGAATACAGTCAACCAGGTAAAATGGAGAAAAGGGTTCCAACTAAGGAAGGCTGTGTTGGCAATTAATCTATATTAATGTTGATTATCTCAAACTGCTATTGATTTTTTTTCTTTTTCTAACTTTTATTTCACATGAGAGAAATCTTATCTCATTTTGTTCATTATAAGGATTTTCCCACTAATAGGGTTGTTTTTTTCCCAAAGAGAATTATACCCTGTATGTGTCTAGGAATCACAGTATTATTGACCCCAAATAAGAAGGACTTCTATAAAAAGATTCCTAAAGTGTTTGAGTCATGTAATTAGCGGGCTGTGGTTGAAAGCAGAAGCATGAAACATTTTGTTCTACAGAGTGAAGCTCCATGTACCAGAATCCAGCAACATGCCTGAACCACGATTGTCACTGGAGAAATATTATGTGACTGAATAAATTAGTAGTAAGTAATTTGGCCCCTTGATGAATGCATCTGCTGAGCAGAAAATTCTAAGGCTTACCTATACCTGTGTGTGTCATCTTCTCAAGCACTTAGCATAACCTGAGTATATAGCAAAACTGTATTTTCTAGCCTCATTGTAGTTAGACTGTTATAGCCTAACTGTGACTGAGTTACAGCCAAGCGAATATAGGCAAAATGGTGGGATTCACTTTCAGGACTGAATCATACACGTCCCCTTGGCACAATTTTCTCTTTTCTCTTCTTACTCTGCAAGTCTATGGAGGTCACATGTTGAAGATGGTGATTCCAGGTGGAAGGAACCTGGGGTCTCTGAATAACTACATAGAGGACGTCCCCACCTACTCTTCCATGTCCACCGATAAGCCATTGGAGAAAAGTAGATAATGCTTGTTCTCAAGATGATGAGGCCTGTAGATAATGTTTAAGCGTTTAGTTTTAAAGACATGTCTTTATCCAAATGCATGATGATGAGTATCTCTCATCTGTGGCAAGTTTTTTTGCAGGAGTGATATGTTTTCTTATCAAATAACTGCATTCATCAAAAATGAGTTGATTTTAAAACTTAAATAAATATGTGGATGTCATACGAATATAGATAAGATGAAAGAAAAGTTAAGGATGGAATTCCAGAAAGGATTGTATTAAAATGATATAATTTTGGACATCCCTGGCTGTATTGTTCACTGTGATGTTTGAGACCACTATTCCTGTGGGTGGGCAGAGAATAGTGAAAGTCATGAAAGTGTAGATGCCAGAGTACGGTTAGAAAAGCAGGAATCATACAAGGTGTTTTAATTTTAACAGAATTTAATACAAGGAATTCACTGAAAGGGTATGAGAAATTTGAAAATCTAAAGGGGACAGTGAAGCAATACAGGCATATTAAATGCACCCATAAAAAGCAGGAGGAGCAGCCACACTGTCTAGGGTTGAGCAATTACGAGAAAGGTATTGGGATTACAAGAATCTAGAATCTTTGAGATGTAACCCCATGGAGCCAGGACTCAGCTCTGAAAGCCAGGACTGGCTTGTTCTAGCACATTAAAACCTTGGCAAAGGGCTCAGTAGACATTTTACCATGCTAGTCATTCTTTACTCCAATGGGAAAGGATTTTCTGTCCCACGTTGTGTTGTGTTCCTTTATTCTCTCATACCCACCGATACTGAACCAGGAATAATGACAATATAATATTGAATTAATAACGACAACCACATGAACAAGGAAATGTGTCATTTACTGTGCTAAATACTTTTCACACATTTTCTCATTTTCTCCCTTAATATTCAAAATATGTATATGAGTCGGAAATAATTATCCCAGAGCCTAACATTTTACAGCAGATGAAACTATGATTCTAAAGGTGAAGAAAACTGTACAAGGTACCAAAGTTAAAGTAGTAGAACTATGATTTTAAGATTTTTTTTCCTCTGATTCCAAAGCCTCTGTTTTTAATCATTATGCTCCAATGCTTGAATCTTCAATCATAGATTAAAAAGTAAGTCATAGTATATCCATACAAGGGAACATTGTACATCTATAAAAAGTGGTGTTATAAAAGTACAGTTATTTATGTGAGGGAAAAAACAGGTTGTAAGAGGATGTATACGCTGATCACATCTTTCTTTCTTTTTTTTTTTTTTTTTTTGAGAGAGTCTCACTGTGTCACCTAGGCTGGAGTGCAATGGCATGATCTCGGCTCACTGCAAGCTCTGCCTCCTGGGTTCAAGCGATTCTCCCGCCTTAGCCTCTGGAGTAGCTGGGATTACAGGCACCTGCCACTATGCCCGGCTAATTTTTTGTATTTTAGTAGAGACAGGATTTCACCATGTTGGCCAGGCTGGTCTCAAACTCCTGACTTCAGGAGATCCACCCACCTCGGCCTCCCAAAGTGCTGGGATTACAGGCTTGAGCCACCATGCCCAGTGTGATCACATTTTTCTTTAAAAAAAAAAAAAAAATCTATTTATTTAAAAAATGAATAAAGATGATCACTCAGTGTGAAGGGTTAGGAATGTTTACTATCTTTCAGAAATCTATATTTACTTTTATAAAAGTAAGCATGTATTACACAAGAGCATGCTTTAAAGACATAGTTCATAAAAAAAGAAAGTTTTCATGATAAAATATATATACTTTATGCTCTTCACCATGATCTCTATTTTGTTACTTTTTAAAAGTAAAATATTTAAAGGAAAATTAATATGTGTTGGCAATCTCTGGATACAAAAAGCCAGGTGATTTTAATTTTTTTCTTATACTTTTTTAGTTTTATAGTTGTTTTCTAGAATTAACCATAGAATAAAAGTAAGAACTAGTATTGTGTGTGTTTATCTGTGTATGAGTATGCATATATTTTATTCTAGACAATGTCCTAAATGTTGAGAATAAAACATATAGCTTATGTCATTTAAATTTATTATGAGGTAGTTTCCATTTCTACATTTTTTACTTTAGTGGACTAAAGCTGAGATTGTTTAAGTAACATGTTCAAGGTCACTCAGCTAATAGGCAGCAAAGCCAGAATTTTAACCCAGATCTATAAAAACCAAAAAGAAAGACCTTAATGAATATACTATGTTATAATGCTAGTATGTATATTTTTAAATCGCCCTGCTAAATTAACTGACCTTTTACTCTTTGATGAGAGTAAATTGAATTTACCTATATAATAACATTAATTCATCCAACAAATATTAATTAAGTGCCCTACTACATCTGACACATAGTGCCCTAATAGAGAACCAAACAAAACCCACTCTGGTGGATTTTATATTCTACTGGAAAGTCATAGAAAACAAACAAATAGGTCTTATTGCGGGATCTGGCCAGCAGCCCACAGTGCAATGGGGCTCTCTCTTTGCTCCCAGGCAGATCAGCAGGTCGAGAAATAATAGACACACACAAGATAGTGAAAGCTGCGTCCAGGGGGGTCACCGCCTTCTGGTCCAGTGGTGCCAACAATGCACTGGATATGCCAGCATTTATTATTAAGTTTAGTGAGGGTAGGGGTAGGTTAGTGAGGGATTTAGGGTCATTTGATTATGAGGTGAGATGGTCACATGGGGATGAAGTAATTCTTTAACACAACATCGTTATGCAGAAGTACAGTATACAGAGGTAAGAATTTACAATATAGTGTGTGCATCAGTAATTTCTAACAGAGCCTTAAAACAGAAACACAGTCTTTCCATAACCTATGATTAGCAAGATATTAATCAGCAGTAACAGTTGCAGCAAAAGCTGGTTACAAACAATCCATAGAAACAGGATGTGAAGCTAGACAACCGGTTAGACCAAAAATTCTCAGAAGGGAGTATGCCTTAACCCTAAAGAGGCCTAGAAGAGCCGTGGCAAGATGAGGGCATTTGTAGCCCTATCTTATCCATATGGACAGGTGCCCTCCATGCGTCCGTTTATAGGCTCCCCACGAGGGTCGCATTCCATTCCCAGAGCTGTGAACATCTGCTTTTCTGGGATAGGAATCTTGGCAATGTGAAACCTCCCTGACTGCACGTCCATTCACAGGCTCTCTGCAGGCGGAAGCACATGACATGCTGTTGGCTCATTCTGGCAGTCCAACCTGGCATTGTCTTGACACAATCCTGCATGCGGTTTTGTATTTACAATAATCAGGAGCATTTCATCTTTTATTCCATAGCAATAGTTTCAGGGGGGTCTCCCTACAAGGTCTGACTCTGAAAAAATGAATGAATGAATGAATGAAAAAAACTGTGTAAAA
>NW_012101920.1:4990868-5053179 GCF_000951045.1 Mandrillus leucophaeus
GAAGTACAGTATACAGAGGTAAGAATTTACAATATAGTGTGTGCATCAGTAATTTCTAACAGAGCCTTAAAACAGAAACACAGTCTTTCCATAACCTATGATTAGCAAGATATTAATCAGCAGTAACAGTTGCAGCAAAAGCTGGTTACAAACAATCCATAGAAACAGGATGTGAAGCTAGACAACCGGTTAGACCAAAAATTCTCAGAAGGGAGTATGCCTTAACCCTAAAGAGGCCTAGAAGAGCCGTGGCAAGATGAGGGCATTTGTAGCCCTATCTTATCCATATGGACAGGTGCCCTCCATGCGTCCGTTTATAGGCTCCCCACGAGGGTCGCATTCCATTCCCAGAGCTGTGAACATCTGCTTTTCTGGGATAGGAATCTTGGCAATGTGAAATCTCCCTGACTGCACGTCCATTCACAGGCTCTCTGCAGGCGGAAGCACATGACATGCTGTTGGCTCATTCTGGCAGTCCAACCTGGCATTGTCTTGACACAATCCTGCATGCGGTTTTGTATTTACAATAATCAGGAGCATTTCATCTTTTATTCCATAGCAATAGTTTCAGGGGGGTCTCCCTACAAGGTCTGACTCTGAAAAAATGAATGAATGAATGAATGAAAAAAACTGTGTAAAAAGCTGTCAAGTAAATATGGTATTCTGGTTTTTCTGATGAGGTAACATTTGGATAGAGGTCTAAATGCATTGAGGGAAAAGGCAACATTGATATATTTGGGGACAGTTTTTGAAGCAAGAAAATGATTAAATGCAAAGCTCCTGGGGTGGGATCAATAGGAATAGCACCATTCAATCAAACAGAGAGGCTGGTTGCAGGTGAGGTGTAGATGAAGTCTTATATACCCTGATAATGACATTGTATATATTAAATGGGAAGTCATCCTAGAGTTTTAAGCCTAGAAAGTGTGATTATCTGGTTTATTTAAAATATATTATTTTCAATAATATGAGATTAGATTTTCCAGTATAGAAACAGTGAGAGCACGAAGCTTACTTAAAATGTCCAGATAAGAGATAATGGAGCCAGAGACTGGGATGATTCACAGTTGAAGTGTATGAAGATGTTTAGTAAGCAACCTTTTTTCTTTCATTTTTTTCAATTTAATAATGTAATATCTTTAAACCTTGGATTTAGCCCCAGGGTACTTAAAATGGTAAGGATTATTTTGGGGGAGTCAGGAGGTGAAGTTAAGCTCTTGACAGCATTCTGATGGCAGTGGGTGGTATAAAAGGTAGTACATCTGTGTCTGTTCAATTATTACACCCAGAAATTCACTTCAGATGGCAAATCTACTTTGGGACTCAGTGGATATGGGCTGGGATACACAAATCTACTTGAGAACTTACCAGTTAACAACTACACATATATATATCTCTCTACCATGGATAGCCATTTCATGAGGACTTTCATATAGATATATATAAATATATATATATGAGGACTTTCATATAGATATATAAAAATATATATGTGAGGACTTTCATATATATAGGAACAGTACCATGTAAGATGCACCGTAATATATAATTCATATATATGAATATATATGTGAATAGCACCATGTAATATATAATTCATATATATGTGTATACATATGGGTGTTAGAAGTTTAAATGAACTCTGAACATCATCTGCAATATTTCCCTAGTTAGTAAGCTGAATAATTGTCTATTAAAAATGCACTCTATTCTCTCTTCAAACAAGAACAATTTAATGAGTGGCAGTGGATTGTTTTGCATTTGAAAAATATTTAAGTTGACTTGCCACACTTTGATTTCAGTGCAGGTTGTGTGTTGTTTTTGTGTTGTTTCAAACCACACAGGTGTCATTTCTCAAAATGATCTGGAACATAATTACTCATCAATGAGTGAGAAAATTTTTTCTTAGTCCTTCTTTCTTCCTCTACATAAAGATTGACATTCATTTTCATAGAGCACAATTTTGAGGCTTAGATTTTAAGCTTTCCAACTGTATTTGCAAATAAATGTTATGCTTCCTGTAATTGAATAATGGAAACAGGAAATGATAGTTTATCTCAATGAGATAAGCAGCATCATTATTTTCCTATTTTTCTGGAACCCATAGGGCCAGATTCAGCACTTGAGGTGACTAGCAATACTCCAGCATCTCAATTAAGAAAATGCTTTGAGAGACATTATGAATATCTTCCAATCCTTATTGATCTAGTTCGTAGATGAGAATCCCGACATCTGTTCTTTGTTGTTCTCAAAGTGCTTTTCTGTAATCATTTGGTCCTTATACCACCTTCAGCATTAGGGAAATGAATTTTACTTTCATGTTTTATAGAAGTGGGAAGTGACATGCTGAGTGATTAGGAGATCGGCCCCAGGTCATGTAGCCAAAAAATGATGAAGAAGAGAGTCAAACATAGGTCTGCAGATTGGAAGTTCACAGCTCATTTTGTGCCTCCACTGTCCCTCCCAATTTGGATGGGGTAGATGCAATAATAAAGCAGACTCCTCCAGTTACAAGTGACCAAAAACCCAATTCAACCTGGTTGAAGCCAAAACATGAATCTATAACGTGATGTTAGAGTCCACAAGCATGACTGCTATAAGACTGGACTTACAGGTAAAAATGTGCTTACAGTAGAAAAGACAAGGTAGAAATGCTATCATTGCAAATCTGTTTCTTTCTATCAGCTCCGCCTTCTACTGTGTCAGCTTTAGTTTCAGGTTCCAAGTGGCGGTCTCCGGTCAGTCCAGGGCAAAAGAGAAAACTCACTTTCTAGTAGTTCTAGCATTGTCTTAGTCCATGTTGTGTCTCCATAACAGAATGCCTGAGGCTGGGTAATGTATAAAGAAAATAAGTATTTGGCTCATAATTCTGGTGACTGAAAAGTTTAAGATTGAGCAGCTCCATCTGGTGAGCGCCTCATGGTATTTCCAGTCATGGTGGAAAGTGGAAGGGGAGCAGGTATGTGTAAAGAGATCACCTGGGGAAAGAGAAAGCAAGAGAGGAACCGGGAAGGCCAGACACTTTTTAACAGCTCACTCTCATGGGAACGAATCCATCCCTGCCAGAGCAGGAATTTGTTCACCCCAAAAGAAAGGGTTTTGATCTATTTATGGGGGATGCACCCCCATGACCCAAACTGCCTCCTACTAGGTTCCACCTCTCAACATGGCCACATTGGGGATCAAATGTCAACATGAGTTTTGGTGAAGACAAACCATATCCAAATGATTCACTGTGATTGAATGACTTGGATCATGTGCCCGCCCTGGACCAATTGCATCATTCAGGAAGATAAAATTACTCTGATTAGCCAGGTCTAGGTCTCCATTCAAAGCACGTGGATTGAAAATAAAGAACTAATGTTTCCTCCAATAGGCTCAGGGTGCTGTTACAAAAAAAGGATAATAGCAAAACAGATATCCATTACCAACTGACAAGAAAATGAGACAATTTTATCTGACCTGGTCCTGACATGTTCAGTTTTTTCCTCTCTTTTAACAATTGTGTTAAGTGAGTGTTTCTAAAATTGCAATATGAAAATTTGTAGTTGATTAATTTAAAATGTCTGTTAATAATTTCTGTTAATTGCCTTTCAATTGTGTGCTTTCCTGTCTCCATCTCTCTAGAGGCTTCTGGTACATAAAAAAATGGTGATAGCAGGTAACAGCCCCAGCAGCAGGCTGAGTGGGTTCAGATCACAGCTCTGTGACTTTTCTTGACTTGGATAAGTTAGTTAACCTCCTGGGCTCCAGTCCCTTTTCTTCATTTGTAAAGTAGAGATAAAGAATACTCACCTCATCGGATTGTTGCGAGGATTAGAGATAATGCCTAAAAAGTGTTTGGCATATGTAAGTGTTCAGCAAATATTCAACATGATTATTGAATAAATCCCTAACTGATTGGGACAGCTTCTGGAATTTAGTAAGTTATCAATAAATATTACTTTTTGCTATCTTCCCTTCACCCAGCAGCATTTTTTGGGATCTCAAGAAAGGGTAGATTCAAATCTTCTCTTTTACATTGCTTTCGATTATCTTGCAGTAAATGCAAGATGAAGCCTTTACAAATTGATGCATGTGAAGCCCACACATCTGGCTAGTTGACTGGTTCTAATTGCCCAATCTAATGTTTTTAGAAAATAATCACTTTCTTACAAAACAAACAAACAAAAAAATTTGTACTTGGCCAAAGAGAAATCAATCCTGTGTTCTGAATAGCTGAGTTCTCAACATACAGAGCAATGCTCAGAATGGAAACAAGCATATAAACAACAGCTACAGAAAATTCAAAGCCTAGGTACAGAGCACCTTGATTCAGCACCTCTGGGAAATTAGAAACAGAGGCTCGTTCAATTTAGTCTTTTTGGCTCTAAAAAAATCAGCTTCATCCACTTTGTTCTTAAGAAAAATGGAAGTTACAGTCAGAATTAAGTTTCCTGTTACCTGTATTAGAGTGACCATCGTCCCTGTTCTTACTTGAAGCTGTAAATTTGATTATAAGTACTTGCATACAAATGCCAAACGAAAGTCCTGGGGGAGAAGATGAAGCAAAGGAAGTTACCTCCAACTGTCTAAGTCAGTCATATCAATGACCAGCTTGGGATCGTGTCATTGACCTTTGAAAATCTGCACTGCCTGCACCACCAGCTACCTCCAGTTAAGCCAGGTTTTTGTGTAACTGTGGTTGAATATCAAGTGGATCAGCAGACTCAAAGCAGGAGTTGATGCTGGATGCTCCCATAGTAATATGACAATATCACGATTATCTTGATATTTTTCTTAGTTTATATATATATAGAACTTCATGAAGTACTTACATTTTCTAATAGCATTCACTCTTTAATCCACTAAAATGGTTTACTGTGTTCGTTTTTTAAATGTGGAGATGGAAATTGTAATTCAGGGAGGTTTGTGGTTTGTAAGCAGTAAGGAAGCCAGGCAAAAGCAAACACTGAGTCAGCGTAGTATCATAATTAGGGTGAGTTTAGGAGCTAGACTCCAAGTATGTGGTCGTATTTAACATTCTAAGACTGAGTTTCTACCTCCACAAATAATTATAATGAGACCTGCCAAGGATTAAACGAGTTAATACATGTAGGTCATTGATGTAGAAATGGCTCACAGAAATGGTAATTGCAATACCATTGCGATAATGGTAGCTTTTAGTAGTAGTATTTTCATTCTCACTCTAGAATTTTTTAGGCAACATATTTTATTTCCTCATAGTCAATAACATACATGTGTAGTTCCAGCCATGAGCATTTTCTATAGAAAAATCAACATGATCTTTTCTATTTCTCTGGGAAAATTTGGTTAGTTCATGATAGACAAAATCTCCAGCACCCATACAACTATTGCATTTGAAACCAGACCTCTGGGGATTATATGTCTAGATATTTGCTAAATCTTCATTGAAAATTGTTTCCTTGCAGAACATGCATGTTTAAAATAGCCGAAGAAATGTGCGTTGAATCACCTAGATTATTGACTTAAAAAAATTAAATGTCAAATATCCTCCTAAAAGCTTTCTGACAGAATGACAAGCTAAATTTTTCACAAAACGGTTTCGCCTCTAAAACAATCAGTTGCAAAATGCCAAAAGTAACCAGGAGGGGTGATTCATGACTTCCACACCTGTTTTGAGGTAAAGAAGCCAACAGTGGGTGGCAATTACGCCAAGGCAGCCATGTGGACTCCCCCTCCTACTTGGCCAATTAATGCTAAAAAAAGATCCTTTGTATTTGTGTAAAAGATAACTTGGGCCTATCTCTTGAAAATTCAAGGTTGGCATATTATGGGTGCATATTGAAATATTCTGATCATTAGACAAAAAAAGAGACTGTAAATAAGTTGGCTTTAATAATGCTATTTTTCAGGTCAACTTATTACTTGCAGGGTTTCTCAAAGCATGACACACAGCTCACCTTTATGAAAACCATCCAGAGTAATATCAGTTTGGGTTTTCAGGCCCTGCCTTGGATGGACTAAATTAGAATCTTAGGGCATGAGGCCCTGAAATCTTTATTTCTAAAAAGAAATAAAGCGATACTTCTATGAATGGGTTGAATAAGCTTGTATGCACATGTGCAAATCTTTTTAAACAATCCTACAAGAAAAAATAAGTCAATGCTTGTTTGGATTTCAATCCAGAATGACTCTGATCCCTTTCTAAATATTTTATCTTCTTGCGTGTGCAGTCCCAGGTTTCATCCTAACAATAAATTTCAATAAGAAACAGCTCTAAGAACTCTAGCAGCTTGAAGCTGGAAGCCATCATTCTCAGCAAGCTAAGACAAGAACAGAAAACCAAACACCGCATGTTCTCACTCACAAGTGGGAGTTGAACAATGAGAACACATGGACACAGGAAAGGGATCATCACACACTGGGGCCTGTCGGGAGGTGGGGAGCTAGGAGAGGGATAGCATTAGGAGAAATACCTAATGTAGATGACGGGTTGTTAAAAACAAAAGAACTCTAGCAGCTTGTGCAACGTGGAGAACCAAGGCCATTTCTGGATCTCAGACCTGTTGGACACTGGGTGCGTTTCTGAGACACTGGGCAACTCACCAAGTTCTTTCCCTTTCCCACTGGCCTTAGTAGCAGATCTCTCCTCTCACTTCTTGTATATACATGGTCTTCAACTCTGTCATTTAGGGAATACAATTAGAAATAAAATTCTGGAGTCTGCCTGCAGTTATTTAAGTAGGTTACTAATAAACACACGGTAAAATTCTTTTATATTTTTTCATTTTAGCAATGTAGTGATAGTTACATTCAAAACACATGCCCTCATGCAACTGTAGGTACACACACACACACACACACAAATACACACACACACAAGTTGAGCTGTCCAATTAGAAAATTTAAAAAAATATATAGTATATATCTTAACAATTTCCTCCATCTTGTATTTTAAAATCCCTTCATATTGTATTCAGCTCTTCTGCGGTGGGGGAGGGACACAATTGAAACGGGAGTCACCTTGTAATGTCATTA
This sequence comes from Mandrillus leucophaeus, assembly GCF_000951045.1. Lineage (NCBI taxonomy): Eukaryota > Metazoa > Chordata > Mammalia > Primates > Cercopithecidae > Mandrillus > Mandrillus leucophaeus. Next base: position 4,997,871 of record NW_012101920.1, read on the forward strand.
ATGGGTAGAATGTTTTTCCTCATTCTTGCCAATTACAAACAATAATGTTCTCTGCCCTCCTGTCATAGGATGTAAAATGCCCTTTGCTCTCACTTAATTAAAAACAAAATTCAGCTTTTTTCAAATCACTAAATTAACATAGGAAGAGTTATTAAATTAAACCTGTGCTGTGCAATTAAAAAAAAACTTTCACGTCATTTCTCTAGAGGTGATGAAAAAGGTTAAATGTGCAACCAGAGCTTTCTGCTAATCCATAAAGAAGCCCACAGGGCCCAAGTGAGTTGCAGAGCCATCTCCGAGACAGAGTGACTGCCACGCGAAGCAGTCAAGGCCCTCTGAAAGCGTAAGACTCATTTCCTGTATTTCGAGAAAAAGCAGACACTTCACACTGTCTACAAGGGAATTGAGATTTATGGAATTTGTTGAATATGTGTATTCTATAGGCATACATGTTGTTTCATGTAATCCTTATAACTGCCCTAATGGGTGGGCCCAGCTATCTCCTTGATAGTATGAAAATGAAGGTTGTTAAGCCAGCAAGGGGCAGGAAATACTCCATCCCACGATGGCCTGATTAGGGACATCCACCCTAATTGTTCATTCCACCAAGGAGGTTCCAGTTCAAGAGCCTACATGTGCTGGCAGTGTCTCTCCTCAGTGTCCCCATGTTGAACCCCAATACCTTTTATTCCTTTCATTCTTGTCTAGGGATTGGAAGACTATGGCCAAATCCAGCCACTTCCAGTTCTTGTAAATAAATTTTTATTGGAACTTAGCCACCTCCATTTATTTAAATATTGTTCATGGCTGCTTTTATGCTACTATTACGGTCAAGTAGTTGCAACAGTGACCTCATAGCCCACAGATACTAGAACATCTGTTACCTGGATTTTTTTTTTTTTTTTTTTTTTTCCGAGACAGAGTCACGCTCTGTCGTCCAGGCTGGAGTGCGGTGGCGCGATCTCGGCTCACTGCAAGCTCCGCCTCCCGGGTTCCTGCCATTCTCCTGCCTCAGCCTCCAGAGTAGCTGGGACTACAGGCTCCCGCCACTACGCCTGGCTAATTTTTTGTATTTTTAGTAGAGACAGGGTTTCACCATGTTAGCCAGGATGGTCTGAATCTCCTGACCTCATGATCCACCCGCCTCGGCCTCCCAAAGTGCTGGGATTACAGGTGTGAGCCACCGCGCCTTGCCTACCTGGATTTTCAAATAAAAAGTTTGCTGGCCCCTGCTCTAGTCATACTGGGAGTCTTCTCTGTCCCAAGATTAGAACAGGTCCTTTCTTGTCCCTCAGGTTCTCCCCACATGCTGTCCCCTCTGCCTGAAGCTAACTTCATGGTATCTTTTTATCGGGGACTCTCTCATCTTTCAGTACTCATTTCAAAGGTCATTTCCCTGAGGGGTCACCACTCATTAACTAGGCCCAAGCTTTATTTTTTGTGGCTGCCATCCTCTTTGTTTTAAGTGTAATACTTTATATGTTGTCAGCCTAGAATGGAGCTCCACTTGGGTAGGGATCACATCTATGTATTCATTTGACACAACCAAGGCCCAGCTGTCCTGAAATAGGTGCTCACATAACAAGTTAATATTCTAGAAGAAATTTGGCAGAAAAAGATAAATAGTAGCAGAAATAGTCTCTCTGACTTATTCTAGAAAAACACTGTTTAAAATGAGAAAAATTCTCTCCTTAAAACTACCATCACAGGTAGAGATACAACTACATAGAGTTAAAAATATATTTGTAGATGTAGAACCGGTCATATGAATAAGCTGTTGTTAAAAGAGATTAAACACGCCCAATTCTTATAAGGACAAGTAGCACCCAGGATTAGGTTAGATTTTATTTCAAAAGTTGGCTTATTACAACCCCAGATGGTTTTTCCATTGTCATATCTGGTGGTTAAGTTTCAAACTGCTCCTCAAAAACTTTAAGAAGACTAACAATCTTAGTAGTTAGGAAGAAAGGCAGACATTTAGGGCATGAGAGAATATTCTAATTCTTCCTTTCCTAGATGAAAAGCAGACACTACGGGCATTTTAAAAAACAGGTTAAAAGTGAATCAAATCTTGGTCAGCTTGTCTCACCGGACTTTGTGCACCTCCCCTCACTTCCTAATCAGTCCCTTCCAGGCCCTCATTAATGCACGATTTTATCTAGCAGATAGGAACTCAAGAATGTTATGGTTTAATAGACTGATTAAGCACACATCTAATTGTGTTAGGCAGTGCCCCCAAGAAAGGTAAGAAAAAGTGTAGTGAGGGCTAAAAAGCACTGTTCAGCCGAGAAGTTAAAAAAATAAGTTAGATTCAAATCCATGTATGTGAGGATGCGTGTGTGTGCACATGTGCATATATATATGAAATATACATTTGATTAATGTTTCAGTATAACTTCTTCAGTGTTTTCCCCGGGCAGTATTTTTTATGTTGCAATCTTAAATATCTTCCCTATTCTTTTTAATGGCTGTGTAATATTCCACGAGAAATTAGACACTCTTGTGTTCCCTAAACATTTCAAGCTTCTGTTACGATAGCCCCCATGACTATTACTGTACATGGGCTGTGGAAACTGAGCTGATTGGGGCTGAGAAAATAGTTCTACTAGAGAGACTGTTTTCAATCTCAGTGGTTTTAAGTCAGGAACTGAATGCACTTGAAGGACTTAGAATTTGATATGCAATTAATATATAAAATATGAGTATATAGTTGAGTATAGAAAGGAGCATTATTAGTGGACATAGGTGGAATAAGATTTAGTGAAAAGAGTTTAGATCATTTTTATTTTTAGGCCTCAGAGATAAATCTGGAATGCTTAACAGAATAGAGTGTGGCAAAGAAATACTTTTCAAAATTATTCAAAGTAATTTTCAGTAATTTACTAAAAGTAAATTTGGAACATCAAAATTTCAATATATTATTAGATTCTCTACCTAGAAGTCCCCATGTGTGCTATTTCCCAATACCATCATTCTGTCCCTACTATACCTTTGAAATACCTATGTTATTGTATTGTGTTGTGTTTATTTGTGCATGCCTACTGCCTTAATTCTGAGCTTACTTGGAAGGTAGAAGGTCTTGTTCATTTGTATATTACCAGTATCTGACATGGTACCTGACACAATGTAGGTCCTAAAAAAGTTTTTGGAATGAATGAATTAATCAATGACTTCATTAAAAACATTTGATCCATATGCCAATGTTAGGAAGACTGTTTGCTTTGGGATCAAGCAAACCTGGTTTTTAAATTGCTCTGCCATTTACTAGCTACATGACTTTGGAGGAAATAAACTCTCAAGTCTCGATTTTCCACCTGTAAAATGGAAGGTGATAATAGCCTTATAGAAGCATTGCAAGGATTAAATGAAGTAGGACATCTGTACTGGTTAGCTTTTGATGCGTAACAGATCACCCCATATTTGGCGCCTTAAAACAATAAACATTTATTGTTTCTCACACATCAGTGTCAGTTCATCTAAGATGGTCTCGCTCACATGTCCAATAATTGACAGGCTATTGGCTCAGACACCCTGGTTCTCCTCCACAGAACTTCTCTAGCAGATGATTTCAGGTTCATTCTCTTGGTGGCCTTGGGGTCCAAGGGAAGTGGGAGAGAGCAAGCCCAGATGTGCAAAGCACCTTTCAAGCCTCTATTTACATCACATTTCCCATTGTCTCATTTGCCAGAGTAAACTACATGACCAGTCCCGGGATCAGTATGGGAGGGGTCTACCCAAGATGCAGCTAGAGGTTGGGCAATTATTGCAGCTATTTTGTAAACAATCGACACCCAGCATCTTAAGTGTTTAGCACAGTGCCTAGGAAATAAAAACGTTTAATTTAGGTTAGCAATAATCATAGCACAATTGTTATACAAAAAAGCATTTTCTATAAAGAAAATATCATATATGATCATATATATTATATATGATCATATTTAATTTCCATGATACTTTGAGATCATTCTTAGCTTCTGACTACTCCATCTGTAAGTCTCTGCCTTACCAGGAATCCATCACTCTTCCTTCACATAGAATTATTACTACTGACAGCTGATGATGATGCTTATATCTTGAGATGGAATCTAAGTCTGGGTTCCCTCCAAATCAGAATTCCAGCAAGAACTTTGAGGCAGATGGTTTATTTGGTAAGGGAAAGCTAGGAAACAGGAGAGAGACAGAACAAAGTGGGGAAGAGAAGACAGCCCATCATAGGAAGGAGATGCCTGTGATGTTGGGAGAAAAGCAGATGAATTGCTTCGGATCTCTGGGAAGCATAAACTATGCTTCTCTGTATTGTCTAACCAACAGACAGGAGACTGAGCATTAATCCCCAGGCTCCTGCCTCCCCTGCGTTGAATTTGCTCGTGGAGCATTAGGCCCTTCTCACCTCACTCCCGTACTTGGCAGCTATGCTTGCCCACGGGTGCAGGAGGCTCACAGATCAGCCCTAGAGCTTGAGTTTCAGAGACTACAGGGGCACACTTTAGGTGGGAATCTTTCAGTGGGAGGTGAGTTGGAAATGGCCACCAAAGCTGCCACTGAAATGGAATACGTCCCAAAGAGATATAACAGGAACACCCTAGCATCTTCTGTGGATGGTAAAAAGAGAAAAAAAAAAAAAATTGCAGGACTTGCAGACGAGAGTCTCCCATCATAACTCCACTCCACAAGTAAGCCCACACTGCCCTGGGGGGCTTTCACTGCCAGTGCATTTCTAGCAACATTGGAAACATAACCAGGAAAACAGTGATGCATGGCCCATCAAGGAAAAGGCATAATCATCAATAAAGCTACAGTTTATTTCACAATTTGATCTGAGCAACATTTTATGCAAGTCTTTCTTCAAGTATCTTCCAAGCCACTTTACTTTTTAAATGTTACAAATCCTAATACCCATGTTTTGTTTTGTTTTGCTAATTTTTTTGAATGGGTAACTTTAAGAAACTGTCTCTCATATAAAGAACTGGCCATCAGGTTCTTCAAAGAAGCACTTAAACCTAAATGGAGAAGAAAATCCTGGAGTTGTATTTATTCGAATAAGTTGGTGCTTAAGGATTCAGTGTGATTTTCTTTTCTGATTTTTAGAAGCAGCAGAAACAATTATCTCTTGGCATACCCTTGATCAAGAGAGCCAATTACAAATCCTCTGTATTTACCTTTCCTGTGTTGGGTAAGACAATTTTAAATATAGACATCGTTGACATTGAAATTATACCCTGTCCAATTGTCTTGCATACACAAGGAACCTTACAGGTTGAAGAATTCACTCCAACTTCTCACTTGGTTTTTCAAAAAGAAAAGTAAAATTGGCTAAATTGAGAAAATCTAACAGATATCTTGATGTCAGAACACAAAGGCAATGGCGAAGTTTCCAGAACATCGGAGGCACTTACATCCTCTGCTCGGCTTGTAGAGAATGTGGCATGTTTTATTTCCTAATTAATCATAGCTTAGTTACGTGGCACTTAAGTGCCCACAACTTGCTTGGAAACCAGTAGGAATTAAGCTCGACTGGGAAGGCTGTTAAGATCAAGCCTTTTATGATTGTTCTTGCGAATTAACTGATAAATAATATATGCAACATCCCACTGATTCAAGGAACACTGAGTTTGATCGTAGAAATCCACTTACAGAATTTTTGTAAACAAGTCTGATATGATTCCTGATATATTGTATGCTTTCTCATGAGAGTAATATGCACACATAGGCAGTCTGATTCAGGCATATGTGTATTATTTCTTTATTATTCAATTTGACAAAACTTTTATTTGAAAGTAGTTTTAACAAAAGATAGATAAAAAATATGCTTTTGGGTTGCTCTTATGAAATAATGATATTGCCTTGTCTTATGTAAATATGATTTTAACAAAGTAAAAACTTAGTTTCAAAAACACAGTAGTCTGATTTCAACAGTTACATTATACACACAAAATCTCCTGTGATATTGATGAAAAGAAAAGAGGCTTGAGAAAGCTGAATATGAAATTCTGCAATGATGCATGATCTTATAGACAAGAACTTGATATACTGGGGCATGAACAGGGATATATAGTTCTGATTAACACGTCAGCAAGACGCCATTCATGTAGTCCCTGGGTTGCAAATGACAGCCCATTTACTGGGGTTACACACACATTGCTCAAATGAAGAATCAGTCAACTAAGGCATTTTAACACACTTCATGTAAGCAGTGTTTTCTAGCAAGCATTACTAAAGAACATTGCATGGAGAGGGCTTTGTGTGCATGAGCAGAATAAGATAATGTACCTGGTTGTGCAAACATAACCTCAAATATGTCATTTTTTTAAAATTGTAATCCCTCTTTCTCCAAAAAAAAAGTATTTTATGTGAAAAAAATAGGTAGATGAGCTAAGAAGGACATATGTCACAACACTGTTCAAGTTTCAAGATGGGAACCTGAGGTCTGAGCACAATTTCTCCCTCTCACTAAACCCTTAGAAATGAGGAAAAATAGATGAAATAACTTTTGAAAAAAATATATTTTCATATTTATTATGTTATCCGCTATACTCTTCTGTGTGCTTAAAATACCATAATAAAATTACCAAAAAAACAAAAAGGAAAGAGAAGATACTTCATCAAGCAAAGAATCTTTGTATTTCCAGGCTTTGGCAGGGATTGATCCTGACCTTGTTGCTCTTTAACCTTTCAGATGACTGTGCCTTGTCTCATAAACTGTCTCGGAATCATACCTCAGCTGCAACAAATCTCCCTCCACGTTGAAGCATCTGCATATTTAACCAATATGCTCCAATTCCAGTAGACTGTTTATGATGTAATTTTCTGCCTCCTGTGTCTAAAACAGAGGACTCAGACACACTGCTGTCCCATAGGGAAGCCCTCTTACTGCTTAATTTTTAATCTTCATATATTAAAAACCCTCTGGTGCTCTTTCCAGGCAAACTAAAAGTGCAAGGCTGGTATCCACAGAAATCTGCCAGTCCTGACAACTGGGAAAAAAAGAAAAAAACTTGCCATTTCCTAATGAAATGGGAGAATTTCCTGATGCCCTCATGGGACTTGTGACAGGGGTGCTTCATGCTCAAACCCATTAGGGGAAGGGGAGCATGCACACAGGCAGGTGCAGGAGCCAGGGAGAGCACTGTTTGGCTCCAGGGCAGTGGTAGCATCCAGGAGTGTGTTACAATTTAATGCTCTTTTAGCAGTTACCTGTCCACAGATGACTAAGTGTTAGAGTCAGGGTGACAGCCTTTTACACCCTGCCCTCTTGGTACCCAGGTCCTTGTCTGGTGTCCAGGAAAAATCAGGTCACACGTACTTGAAAAATGGTGAATGCAGGGATTTTATCGAGTGATCGAGGTGGCTCTCAGCAGGATAGATGGGGAACTGGAAAGGGTATACAGTGGGAAGATGATCTTCTTCTGGAGTTCAGCCATCTGTGGTTGATCTCCGCTCTGACCATCCCCAGTTGAAGTCCTCCTGATGTTCAGACACCCCTTCTCTTCTTTCCTTCTCTGCTGCTCTGCCGCTCTTTGGTTCCTCTGCTGTGGAGCTTGGAGTTTATATGGGTACAGGATAGGGGTGTGGTGAGCCAGAGTGGTCTTGGAAAAGGCAACATTTGGGCGTGAAAACAGGAATGCCTGTTCCCATTTAGGGCCACATGATTCCAGGCTTGAGGATGGGGCCTTTACTGGGGAACCACCTTCTTTTACCCAGTATTTCCTTGCCTCCTGTTCATATCAGTAATTATTAACCTGTCTTGTGAATGACTACAATAGAAACACATTTTAATCATTGTTACTGATGCTCTGGAAAGCACTTTCTCTCATTAGGGTGAGTACCCCCAAAATGACTGAAAGAGTTCTTCAGCCTCCACATGATCAATAGTATAGCTAAATGATTCTCACTTGTGGGGATTGTGCTGTGAGACGTTTAGCAGCATCCCTGGTTTCTATCCAATAGATTCCAGTAGGATTCTCCCAGTTGTAATGACAAAAATGTCTCCAGATTTACAAAATATCCATGCAGTGGGAGCAAAATTGCCCCCAGCTTAAAGCCACTGGTTTAAACACAAAAGGATTTAATGTATAAAATGATGTACTTAAAATGTGTTCCAAGTTATAGTGAATCAAGCTCCATGGAATCTTCTGAAGATACTTCTCAGGACACCACAGAAACTGAATTTCCAGAAAATAGTGGGAGATCAGGATGCCACTGACCTAACTCTTAGATGACTTGGGGATAAGGATGTCATAGACCCGACTCCTACATCCAAGACCACCTGGTCACCATCACATTTTTTTCCCAGTGCAATAGATAACTCTCTCTCTTCCTTTAACATCCACAACTTTAGAGACTGCACGCTGTTCATCTTTGCCTACAGTCTAGTAACCAGCTAACACAATAGCTACAATCCGGCAAAACAGCTCACCTGGAATTGGATCTTCATGCAAAGGGCACAGCACATGGAACAGAATAAGCCCCCACTCAATAGAACTGTGTCTCTACAATAGAGAGATGGCACCGACTAACATCACAGATCTAAAGCCTTACTGATGAGATATTTCACATTCTTTTTGTGTGTGTGTACACTAAATCTTCCAAATCTGCCATGTATTTTATGGTCAGAGAACCTTTTGTTGAGCGGTTAACATGTTAAGTACTCAGTAGTATATAGCATATGGAACAGCCTGGGTCTAAATAATTTAAGGTCATCATTCCTTAAAAGAAAAGCTTCATGCTGTGGAAAAAGTATATCGTCATTAGAGTAGTTGTTGTAACAACAATAGCTAACACTAATATGGTACTTATGATGTGTTCTGTTCTGAGCACTTCACAGAGATAAACTCATTTACTCTTCTCAATAATGCTGTGAGGATAGCGATATTATTAAGAGATGAAGATTGAAAGGCATGGGAATATTTGATGCCTGTCCAAGGCCACAATAAGACATAAATCTCAGAACATACTTAAAAAATCAGGAGAATGGAAGAGAATATGGAAGGTAAATGTACTAATTGCCTGAGTTTTATTTTGTTTTTCTTGTTGTACAAAAGGAAGCAATGAAAGTTATTTTGTTCCGAAGTTGTTAATAATATAGGATTAAAATATGCTAATTAAGGAAATACAAGTAACATTAAAATACTTTCAAAATGCTGGAAGAAGTGCATGTGGGAAAATGCTAATTACCTGAAAATGAAATTAATGCTAAATAACTGCCCATGTACAACTGAAGCCATCTTACCACCACCAGGTGTAAGAATCCCACACACTGTGATATGTAGCAGAACCTTCCAGGAATAGCAAGAACACAAAAATCATATAAACACACTAGTGGTTGTAACCATCATCATACTATTCCATCCTTCACAAATGACAAAGATATAACAAAAGTTAAATGCTGAAATCAGAGTACAGCATTTTAAAAAAGGAAACACACAGAGCCTACCACAGAAATAAGAGCAATGTCTCAAACATAATAAATAGAAATCACATATTCATTAAAAAGACTTTCATAATGAGTAAAAAAATCAAAATATACTACAAAATAAAATACATACCAAATCAAAGTAATGAAAATTGTTTTAAAATAAAAGGATGGACAACAACATACCAGAGAAATAGAAAAATATTGTGATTATATAGCATCAGGCCTGGTATTACTGACTGCATTATACTGTATAAAGAAACAATGTATAATGTAGCTTTGAAATGTTTAAAGCAGTGCTTTTAAAACTTGCTTAATTCATAGACTAGTTTCATAAGTTTTTGTTATGCCTTCATGAAATTTAATTTGTAATTTGCTCTATGATTTCTTTACATTGAGTTCTTTTAAATTAAATATATGCATCTTAAACAGAAGCAATATATCACTATCAAAATACAAAATCATTCTCTATTGCAAAAAATAGAAGGTAACCTATTAATGGGAAATTTCCCTAGATGTGCTAGTGTCACTGAAACTCTCAGAAAGAAACAGATAAAAGGAGTTTTGAAACTAGACTATTTACAAAGGTTTGGACTGGTGGGGACAAGTATAAAGAAGTTGACAAGGAATAGAGTGATGCCCTGGAAATAGCAGCCCCTGGGGACGGTTACCCACCCTTGGCAGGAAGGACACAGAGTGGACAGTTTTTCAGGAGGCATGGCTCCTAGAAGCTGTTGCATTTGGAGAAAAAAATGTAGCCAACCCTAAGTGGCCCAGAGAGAAGGATCCAGCAGTTCTCAAATCTCTTGCCATTGCCCTGTTCGAACATACGTGTCTGCCTCCTGGGGCAGAAAGCAGAGGCAAGAAGAATGGAGAGTGGATGGGTGTGGGCAACTAGAAGATTCTCAAAACAACTCTATTCTACCCAATATTCTTACCAAGTCTTGCTCTTCTCTAGTAAAAATATACTAATACCACCAAGTTCAGATTTTCTTCTATTATAATGAGACTTGAAGATAAATGAAACGGAAAGCGCTGCCCACGATGGTCATGCCATGCCCATGTACAGTTGAAGCCATCTTACCACCAGTCATAAGAATCGTACACACTGAGATACGTAACAAACCTTCCAGATAGAGCACAAACACAAAATCACATCAACATACTATTAGTTGTGAACACAATCACTCCATTTCATCTTTTACAAGCACAAAGATACAAAACAAAAGTTAAATATAGATGAATCTGAATAGCATAGCCTGTAAATGTAGATTATATTTTATAGACAGAGAATGCAGCTACTACTTATGTGTATATGGGTTATTTACAAATATTGACCACAAATTAGATTCCAAACAAATTCAAAATTCTGAAGAATAGAAATTACACATACATAATTGCCCATAATCTCTGACAACAATGTAATATACCTAGAAACACGTAACAAATGAAAAAACTGAAACTTGACTAATTTGAATTTAAAAGAAAATATTTTCTACTGAGTAACTCTTGAACCACAGAAAAAAATGAGAAGTGCAATTGCTAAATAGCTAAAACACAATGATACTGAAAACTCTCAGTATAAAAAATAGGGAATGATGCCAAAGAATTTGTTCAAAAGAAAATCAGAATCATAAGTGTTTTCCTTACCAAAAACAAAGAATGAAAACAGAAAAATAGTGTATTCAACATAAAAAATATATATAAAATATAAAGAGCTAAGGAAAGCAGACAAGCAGATCAATATAAAAGCATGAATTAATTTGTTGGAAAAGACAAAAAGAAAAATTGATAAGTATATGAAATAATTGAAAAAATAGAGTCAATAGAGAAGAAAGCATACATTGGAAAATAGGAAAACAGAACTGAAAAATGTATAAAATAATTCTTTTTAAAATAAGAATAAACAATTTTATTATAAGGAGGAAATAATAGATCAATATATAACCTTATGATTAGGAAAATGGAAGTGATTAAAAGAATATTTAACAGAATTTGCTCAAATCTATGCTAATAAATTTGAGAATGTGAATAGACCATTTTCTATAAATATCAAAGTACTATACTGCAAATTGGTCCCACAAAAAAATAGAATTCTTCAACAAACTCAAAACCAAGGAAGAAATTGAGAAAGTTGTCAAAGATCTAGTTCTCAATAAAGTTTCAGACAATTTCATGCATGAATTCATACAAACCTTCAAGAAACAGATAATTCATGAGCTTTTTAAATTGTCCTAAAGCAGAAAGTTAGAATTAATGCTTTCTAATTCTTTTTACAAAACCACCATAGCACAAATACCTAAGCTTAACAAAAATACCACTGAAAACAGAACCTATAAACCAAACCCATGAATATTGATTGAAAAATTACAAAATATCAACAAATAGAATCCACATAACATTTTAAAAATAATACATTGAACTAAGTGGGTTTTAGTTCAGATATTCAAGAATAATCCAATGTTAGAAAAATATCATTTTCATTCAGCATATAAATCAGAAAATAAAAACGATATGATCATATCAATAAGGCCAAAAACACATACGATACAATTCAGCATTCAATCCTATATTTAGTAATATCTATATCATTTATTATAAAGTAGATGTAGCTGCTAAAATTTAACATGTGATATATAAATAACATTTCATAAATGAATGAATCACAATAATTTGTTCCTGCATCTACAGCTTTCAATCTGAATAGAAGAGTCGCTTCCTCCTGAACAGAAAATAGTAGCCTGGATAGAAAAGCATGTATGTCAAAATTGTGCAAACACAGGCACAAATAGGGCTCACCCAGGTATTAGCTAGGTAATTATGTCCAATTATGTAATCTATTCAAGACTCAAAGTTTTGTAAAAGTAACATGAGGGCAACAAAACACATCTTGCCAGGTTATTTTCAGGACTATAAAAAACAAATGCAGAACACAGTACAAAGCAGGTACTCAACTAATGCTCTCTTCATTGCCTTTGTTGCTAGCTGAGGTGTAATAATTTGCACAATTTGCATTTGAATCCAAACTTAAAAGATAAGTATTTTCTTATAAGATCTCTACCCCTCTACCACATCCATTTAGGGAGAAGACATAACAGGTCAAAAATATTTTTTCCTTTATAAAATCATTCTTGCTTATGTGAAAAAGAATGTATAAAATGAAAATGCATAATACAGAATTAAAGTTTCTCATAGTTAATTCTCTGTCATAGGCTTCATTACATTTGACATATATTCCTCTATGCTTGGGATCCTAGTTGGAACTGTACCCTTTAAATACATTTTTTAAACAAAATTGTAAAGTCTTCAACAGAAAAATACTTAATTTGACAACTTCATTTCACACATTGCTTTACAGTTACTTATCTATTTTACAACACCCAAACTGGCTGTGTCTTTGATCTGATCCAAAGTCATATAGTACATAATATAATCTGTCAATATTTAAAAACCTAGGTCATTGGTCAAATGTGGAAATGTTTCAAGAGATTATGACTGTGCCAACCTTATCCCTTCTCATCATGTAAACAAACAAATCAGTTGGAAGTGGATGACTCTTAGTGGTAGCTCAGTCATAAACATTTTCAAATATGAAGGACCAGAAATAAAAACAGATGGAACAGAATCCCATCAGATGACATACAGGTATGCTTAATTATTAGTCTATATAACAAAATATTTTAAAGTTGCCCAGTTTTCCAGTTAATTTGATCAATATCGATAACTATAAATTGGAGGTTCCTCAGTGGCAAGTAATACAAATAAATCATTGTCTCATCTTGAATTATCTCATTGAACTGTCTACAATTGATGAGATTAACCATGTAATTGCCAAGATTCCAATTTCCACTGGGCTAATGAAAACCTCAACACACTGATAATACCTCAAAGTTTTTGCCTGTCCAAGTTTTTAATGTTGCTTATGGTTAAAGTTGGCCACAATTACATTCCAGACTATTGTCTAAAATGCTTATTGTTGTTCTTGTTTAGCTGTCTAATTTATTTTCATTAATATGCTCTTAAAGCTGTTACAAAATGCTTTTTCCAAGCTAATTTGGGAAACACATTTTACAAAGAGCAGGTAGTTTCAAAAGCATCATTCTAAAGTTGATCTTTCATTATTTCTCTAATAAACAACATAATTGGTAGGGCCAAGGCCACCTACAGATCCGTATTTAGGCAAATCTTGTATATTCAAGGTATAAAACTTCTCTCTGAGCCCAATCTCATTATCTTATGGGAAAGTATTGAGAAAGATCAAAGTTACAAGATTTTTTTTCCCCTTGCTTTCTACCCCACCTCCCTACTTTCACAAAACATCTTTTATCAGGTCATGTCCTGGAAAATCAGACATAATTGCAGTAACCTTAACAAATAAAGGGAAGAATCTGTCATATCCTATTTTTATCAACTTCGTTTTGAAAGCTTTCCGTGTGTGGCTTCTTCTATTAAATGACTTAATGCATATGTGCTCTGCAAGAGGAGAATAAGCCATGTGTATGCTGTCTGCTGTATCTAGGGGTGTCATTTGGAGAATCAACTTCAATTAAATGTAATTACATTCCCCTTCAACTAGAGAGGCATGAAAAGGACCCATAAACTTAATTTTAATTGTAAGCCAATTACATTGTGAAGACGCAGAAAAAATATTAAATGAGTATGACAGAGTCATCCTGCATGGATACTATACTCTCAGACCTCATGCAAAGAGAATTACTAGGAGTGAATTTAAATAAAAATCCATATTCAAATGTTCCCCAAAATATTGTACCCATTTTTTTAAACTAATACCCATATTTCCAATGAGAACACAATCTAATGTCAAAAGACATCATAGTTCATTGGGAATAAAGAATGAAAATTCCATGAATTCAGATCATGCAAGGGAATAGACAGACAGGGATTCTTTAAAACTCAGACAACCAGCCTGCTCTGTAATCATGGCCAAAAATAACAAAGTTATTTTTATACATACCTTTCAATTATTTAATAGACTTTTGGAAAATAATGCTCATAATTTTAGAGGAATGTGATGTTATCATTGGCCAGACCCAACTTACAGAACCTCTCCTACAACTAAAGGTGGAGACGGTGTCAAAGTGCATAGACCAAGAAACAGGGCAGGGTGCCCCTACAGGAATATGGCACATCGTGAACACAAGCGAGGCGAATGGATACTAAGTAACACAAACAACAGATTTCCATCATAGGCATTCTAAAATTATTTCTTAGATTAAGACATATTGGTGGCGATTTTAATTACTGTGCTATATTGCCTGTCCTCTCTCCAAGGCACTTTAATGAAACTGGTTTATTTTATGAGATTAAATGAAACAGTCTTCTAGAAATAGTCCTCATCTTCATTGTGAAGGTATTATTCAGGACATTTTTTTCGTATATTCCACACTGTTCTTTTTCTTTCTTTTTTAGAATCCATGTGAGAAATTTTTATCTGCTCTTAGCATCAAGAATAGTTATGACTCCTCTGAGAAATATGTTCAGTTTCATTTTCTAGAATCCTGGGGCTTGTGTAACTAATCATATTTCCCTAATGTTTTCCTATTTTTAACTCTCTGAGAATACTAGCACCCTTAGCAAGGAAATGTACAGGAAACTTATGTATGCTTTTTACAAAATTGTTATTACACAGACTTACTTTTATTTACTTTTAACTCACTGTTTGAATTCAGTGCATTTTATATTTTCTTGTAAGATATAAAATTTGTTTCATCAAATGAGCAAAGATATGAATACATCAGGAGTAACAAACTCAGTAGCTTATGGGAATCAAGCTAGTGATGGAAATGGGTCAAGCATCCCACATGGGAAGGGCATCTGGTTCTCTTTCTAATGATACACTGGTTCCTCTGATCCAGCCAATTAGTGTCATATAAAGGATTGAGACCCATATGGCCAGATCTTTTAAGAAAAGGTAAAACTCCATCCTAAACCCATGTTCCCTTCAAAAATAGATGTGGATAATACAGAACTATATAATCTTCCTTAACATATTTTTGTCTTCATTAAAAGCATAACAAATAAGAAACATTTTATTTATTAAATCAGTAAAGAAAATGATGGAAAGGGTATTTGTTAGCTCATGGAGTCATTGAAGAGTCCACAGTGCCTGGTTGGGAAAATGGGCAAGAACCAAGGATGCGAGTCTGAGCACAAACTTGACTGCAGGAATGGGAAGCCCTAGTTCTGCCACTCTGGACATTCATCAACATGCTGCTGGATCAGCTGCCACCAGCACCCTGCACACTGGATTGTCTCCACCTTTGAAATGAATCCCAAATGCACCCTGCCTCTTACAGGAGCATTCAGTAGACTAAGCTTAACTGCATGTTTAAAGCAAAGCTGCCAGAAATTGGTGAGAACCTGCACCTGGGCTTTGATCCTTCATTGCAGGAGGGTTTTCTAAACATAGGACGGAGATTCACAGATGTGGTATGCATAAGAAGGGCACATCTCCACCATGTGACCCAAGTGCAATATCCAGCTAACAGTTTTTTGAAACGAACAACAAACAACCTATTTTATGTTAAGCAGTATTTTTTTTTTCTTCTAAAACATCCAGTTGACTATTCTCTTAATAGGCGATGAGAACAGTTTTATCTTTGGGACTAGTAGTTATTATCCATTAGTGTTAGGGCTCTTTTTGAAACTTATGTGGCATTATTAACTAATAATATTCCCCTTATTGGGGTGATTAAACAAAAATTTAATGATCTCTCTGTGAGAGAGAAAAATAAAAATACCTACATAATGAAGCAAAAGTCTTTCAAATACCCTTAGAGAAAACCAACTACAAGGCCTTAGTGACGGCCTCCACATGCTATCAAAAACCAGTAGCTCAACCTTATTAAGTTAGACTCACCTGGAAAGGTTAAAAGTTTTAAAGTACAGATTCCCAAGCCATCCCAGAGATTCTGATATAACCTGCCTGGGTTGGGGCCCAGCCTTGGTATTTGTTAAATGTTTTTCCAGGTATTTTCAGCACTGAGATCAGCAATGTTCTGATCCCAATAAGAAGGAATTGGTACCATAGATAAAGGGGAAAAAAAGGGGAAAGGAAACTTCCTTGAGAAGACCGCAAGTAATCACCTTTATAAAAACATTTATCCCACTGGCATATTATTAGAGCCATTTATTTGCATCAAGGATGAGATGAGAAAAAAGTTTATATAATTTCCACAGGATTGTAGTACTATTGAGGGCTGATATAATAATGATGATGATAATAATTGTGAGCTCAACAGGAGAAAGTACAGTGACCAACTACGAAGGCCGGCCATGGGTGCAAGTAGAGTGATTTACCACGTACTCCAAGTATTTGCCATTCTTAAAGTGTTTTCTTGAAACATGCTACTCAGTATGTATGATCTCTGATTAAAACTATCCACTTGACTAGCTCTGACATAGCAGAGAATCTGGCTCTGCGAGGAGACAAGAAACAGGTGAATTATTTGCAAAGTAGAAAGAACTAAAGCAGTGGCAACAAGTCAAGACAATGAGACCAAACTGGACTAGTAGCCTCTGTATTCCTCTCCTCCAATCACCTGGCAGTTAATTATATACACAGTCAGCCCTTCTTATCCACAGTTCCACATCTGCATCTGGAGATTTAGCCAACTGCAGGTGGAAAGCACAGTGATGGTAGGATGCAGAATCTGTGGATAAGGAGATGGACTTTTTGTATCCATGGGTTCCACAGGGCTGACCACTGTACTTGAGCATCCTCAGATTTACGTATTGTTGGGGCTCCTGGAACCAATACGTGTGTATATGTGTGATATGGTTAAAATACATATTTAGTCTTCATCCCCATTTCCTGACAATATAGCTTCTAAAATGCTTGGAATCTCTGGAGTGATGTCTTCTGTACACCAGTGGTGAGCTGACTGGCAACTGGCAGTCCCTGAGCAGCTTCCGGTTGGGCTGGTAGCAAGAAACACTAAGGCAGGATTAAAGGGTTGGGGGTTTCAGACCCGCCACAACCTTCAGGGACGGGAGGAGGATGAAAGCTAAGTTGATCGCCAACTATTTAATCAATCATTCCTACTTAATGAAGTTTCCATACCCAACCCTTCAACCTGAAACACAAAAACAAAAAAAACAAAACACACAGGGTTTGGGGAGTTCACGGATAGCGGAACACCCAGAGGTTCCCGGAGTGCAGTGCACTCAGAGATGGCATAGAAGCTCCAAGCCCCTTCCCACACACCTCGCCCTATGCATCTCTTCCATCTGGTTCTTCATCTGTATCCCTTATAATATCCTTTATAATGAACTTGTAGAGGTACTTCTGAGTGTTTCCCTGAGTTCTGTGAGCTGCTGTAGTAAATGAATGAAACCCAAGGAGGCGGTTGTGGGAAGCCTGATGTATAGCCAACTGGTCAGAAGCATGGGTGAAACAACCTTGAGCTTGTAATTGGCATGGGAAGTTTGGGGGCAGTCTTGTGGGACTGAGCCCTCAACCTGTGATATCCAGTGCTATCTTCAGGTAGATAGTAGTGTCAGAGCTGAATTGAATTAGAAGACATCCAACTGATGTCTGCTGGAGAATCTGTGGAATTGCTTGCTTGGTGCGAGAAATCCCCGCACTTTGGTGATTAGAAGTCACAGAAACATTTGTGTTATGTTGAGTACAGAGTAGAGTAGGAGAAACTATTTGTTCATTCCTGTATTATAGTATGAATTTAATTTGTATATGTCATTAATATAAGTAGATATACATGGCTCATTAGGTAAAGAGCAAGTGTTCATTTGAGAACATATATATCCAATTTAGTAAGTTCAAGGAAATATATGTGCTTGAATGAAAACTGGATCTTTACCCAATATATAAAATGTATAATATTAGAGAACCAGTTTTACTCAAGAATTCTTGATGAAGCAATAAATATTATTAATTTTATTAACTCTTGACCCTTACGTACATTGCCTTTTAGTGTTGTTTGGTGAAATGGGAAGTTCCCATAAAGCACACCAAAGTATTGGTGGCTATCACATACCAAGGAAAAGGACTTGCAGGGAAAATTAGCCTCTTTTTACCTGTAATGCCATTTTTAACTATAGTATATGATAGGAAAATTATGGTTACTCAAACTTGTGTAGTTTGAAGGTATATTTTTGAAAGTGAATGAAAGGAGTTATCACTTTAAGGGGAAAAACAAACTGTTTGCCACCAGTGATGAAATTGGACTTTCAAGTGAACATTAGAATTTTTAAGTTGTGTGTGCCACCATGAGCCTGGCAACTTCACAATACTTAAAATACTTTTCAGCTGAGATACCTGGTAACATTAATGAATGTGAGTTTTTTGTATATTTGAGAATGTATTAGATCAATATTTGGAAAAATGCATGATGCAGTGAACCAGTAGTTCCCAAATGACCCCTGTGAGATGCCATGCATGGGAAAAGGACCCCTTCATAGTGGAAGATAGACCAAATGGATTTTACCATCATAAAGTACAAATGCATTGATATAATTTTAGATTTTTCACCTAGCAACTAATGTATAACTGCTCACCTCTTGTCGAATTTCACTGTGCTATCAAGCAAAGTACCAACAATGAATCTAAAGAGACTTAACATTCTCCCTCCCAGTGGCATGTCATGGTCACTTTGCAAAGACAAAGACAGCCAAGGAGAACTAGAAGGAAGCAGAAGAAAGGGGAGAGTAGAGTACCCTGAAGACAAACTGACTAGCTCCACCTTTCTTTTTTTTACCAAAAGAAGGGCCCTGTGATAATGGGAAGTGTCTATGAGTGCACTTTTAAATCTTGTACATTCTTGCCTTACCTTAGACCCAGCCCTATTCTCCCCTATATTATTAATTTCTTTTTTCCTGTAACTCATCTTTCCTTTACATGTGTTTGAAAAGCAAGGTTTATCTCAGTAATGCAAATGATACACCGAAAACATTTGTCTTAAGTGGAACTTAACTCTCAAATCAATGCACAGAATTAAGATAAATGTATCTTTCAGTCTATCCATATAACACCCAAAATCACTGACATTCTAACAGAGGTGCATCTATTGTTTTTCAAGTGTCTTCCTTAGCTTCATTTTAATTTCTCATGTGTTGTTCAAAAATTAATAAAAACCTTCAATGTGAAAATTCTTTCTACACTAAGAAATTTTCATTACAGTCTTTGGTGAATGTGTTTGATCTTGGAGTAAGATTAAGTGAAAATAACTAGCCAAACCAGTCACCTCTCCTTGACCATATCCTCTCCTACTATAATCTGTTCTCCACCGCAGCCAGACTTATCTCTCTGGAAATTTTATCCAGTGATATTAATGCTCTGCTTATAGTTCTCTTCCTTAAACTCATTGTTTATTTCTAACTCAGGACCCTTGCACATGCTGTTTTCTCTGCCTGGAAAGCTATTCCCAGAGATCTTTAATGGCTGGTTCCTCTTTATAAATGCTGTCTTGACAACCTCTCCATCCCCCCCGCCACCCAGTCTCAGGAATCACCCCTTTCCAGAGTGCAGTAACTGTGGCACCACTCTGTTTTCTTCAGATCACCAATCAATATCTGAAATTATTTGTGTACTTATTTTCTCTGCCTCTAGCATTAGGTTTCACTCATCACTTATGGAAGATTGATTGCAAAAATGGCTTTGATTATTCCCCTTCCTGTATCTTTACCCCTTACAATGTGGCTTTGCACCTCATCTTTGAAGAAGTAAAGTCTAGTCCCTGAGCCCTGAAATCTAGACTGGTTTTTAATTTGCTTTAGCTAACAGAATGCATAAGAACTGGTAGTAGGTGACTTTTGAGCATAGGTTCAAGTACTTTCCACTTCCTCTTTAGTACTCTGGCTTTACTAGGAGATAAAACTCTGGCTAAGTTGAGGATGAAAGACCATAGGAGAGAGTCTAGTTGTCCTAGGAGGGGCCATTCTAGACCCATCAACAGCCAACTAACCCCCCAAACAAGCGAGAGGGCCCAGCCAAGATTAGCTCAGCTGTGCACCCTATCTGTACCTGAGTGCAGATCTGTGAGTGAACCCAGATGAGAACGGCAACCTAGGTGCCCCATAGGCTGATGAGCAGTAATAGATGCTTATTGTTCTAGATAGTTTTTTGCTGTTTTTGATAATTATTCACAGAATTAATGTGTCAAATGATAACAGATTCACCACTCTATCCCAAGAATCTTGAGTAATTCTTGGCATATAGAAAAATATTTTGATTTTTTTAAAAAAAAGTTAGTGGATATTTGAAAGAATGAAGAAATGAACTAAAAAATAACTTCTTTATATATTAGTCCAATTACATTTTCCCAACTTGGTCTAGAACTAACCTAAACAATATAATAAGTTTGCTCATGCAATTAATTCAGTTCTTCTGGGCATCCACACCAATTACTGGAAAAGACAAATAAAACATTAGAATAGACATTGCTACTAAATAAAAGGTATTCAAATATTTATATCTACTCACTCTGCAGTCTATAAATACACCTGTCCAGACAAGCTTTATTGGTGTTAGATGAAGCAGATTGCAGCTCAGAGACAACCGTTGTTTTCTACTTTCCTTTGAGCCACTGCTGGCTCATACTGAATGAAGATTTTCCTGTTTTGTTTCTGCCTAATCATTTACTGTAATGCCAAAGGGAAGAAAATAAATCTTGGAAACTTTGACCAAATCAGTTTAGTTTTTCCATTATCACAGCAGGAGAGGAAAGTGCAGGGTTTTCATTTTTAAGGATAATGTCTCTTAAAGTGTGTGCAATAACAAGCTAGGCTGAAATAATATTAAAGACATTGGAAATGTTTTTAAAGGGATTCAGGGCTACACTGGTTTCTGGCTTTAGTCAGAAGTTCATTTGTTGCCTCCTTTCATCTTCTCTGGACAGTTGCAAAGGAATTAAGTACTCTTATAGATAGACGCCATTGACCAATTCAGAGAAATGCCTGGCTTGAACTTTTCCAAATGAAGTTACCATTTAAAGATTCTTCCTTGTATTTGGGAAAAAAATGTTAAATGCAAGTATTATTTGTTTTGAATGTAATGTTTTAATTAATTTCAACTCATAAGGCACTATCAATGTAATTAGAACATTGGACTTTGAATTTGTAATTAGACTTTGAAATTAATTGAATATTTATACAGAAATGAGTTTTCTGTGTGTGCCAACAATCTTCACCTACCTAGGTGCCAAAAATTGTTTTCTTTCGTTTTTCCCTCTCTTCCTTCCTCGGTCACTTGTTGGTTTCCTCCTCCTTTCCTTCCTGCCTGCCTCCTTTTGTGAGCTCTCTCCACTCTTTCTTTCCTTCATTACTTCATTTCTTCCGTCCTTTTTCTCTTTCTATACTCCCTTCCTCTTCTGTCCCCTTCCTTCCATCTTTTCTTGCTTGCTTGCTTGCTTTCTTCTTGTCTCTCCCTCTTCTCATCTTTACTCCTTCCGCCTTCCCCTCTTGCTCCCCACCTGCCCTTCCAGCCTCTCAGTAGCCTCTTGGTGATGGTAAGGAGGATGACAAGGATATTCCTTGTTTTAGCACATTTACTCAGATAATTCACAGCATGGGTCCAGCATGTCTAATTTATTCTTTTTCATGAGCCAAATATAATCACTGAGAGAGAGAAAAAGAGATTGAGTGTGGTCAAAGATCATTCAACTTCTAACATTCTCAAATGCAGACTGAATTATGTCTTCTATCTGTTAGAATTAAGAAAAAAAATCATGTTTGGAGTACCTTTTCTGTTACAACTTTCACATTTTACATATTTAACAGTTTTAGGCTAATTAACAACACGGTTGTGTATATGTAATTTTGATGTAATTCTGAAACATATTAGGACTTACCTTTGTTAACTATATGAAATTTCAATTGGATGCTAGATGCTGTTATTTGATCAATTTGTGATGTATACTTTGTATCTGTACCCACTTATATTAATCAAAACAGGTGTTTTAACTAAATTGGTATACTAGTTCAATTTGACTTCAGTTTCATCGACTTTATCAGTTGACTGATAATCTGATTTAATCAATGTCTTCTTTCTTCTGTATAACTTTCCTCAGGATTTAGAGCTAGCTTTGTTATTGGAAGTCCAAAATTAATCTACATTTCAATAAGAGAATGAGAAAGAGCACAGTTAGTATACTTGTTAAAGTGGGCTTGAAATTAAAATGACTAAACTCAAAGCAATTATAACCTCACTAATAAGATTTAAAAATCACTGTGAATGTTAACCCAATGTGGAGGTGAATCTTATAAAATATTTACACTTATGCCTTACTATAAAGAGTTACTTTTTGATCTGTTGTAAGCTAATTTGATAAATTTTAAAATCATAGAAATGTTCAAACACTTAATGGTTTATCATAGTAAGAAACATTTCTATCCCCCAAAATTAGAAAAATGCCTGGGCATGACACCATTCATAGTGGTGTTATTTATAATAGTAGAAATTGAAATGAACACAAATGCCCCACAATAAGAGAATGACCCAATAAATTGCAGTAACATGAAATTGATGAAATTTTATAGAACCAATAAAAATAAAAATGATGATGACTATGCAGGAACATAGAACATTCCTATAACAAACTGTTATTTGTGTTATCATTAAATTTGTATGAGGATCATAGAACCATAACTATTTATTCAATATGTACTCACTGAGAATGCACTGGACCCTGTGCTAAAAGTGGGAGACATAAAACTGTCAGATAAAACGGAGGGAGATATGATCTCTGCCCTCTGCATTGGGCAGACCCAGAGGAGCACCCCCAACTTCCCACTTAGGAGCTGTGCATACTTAATCTCTTTCAGTCTGTTTCTTTCTCATCTGCAAAATGGGGATGAAATGAGTAACCACCTCTACAGGGCATCTTTGAGTATGTAACTGATATTATGTGTATTTGTTTAATCCATTGCTTGGTGTGTTAGTTTGCTAGTTTGTAAACTGAGTGGCTTAAACAACAGGAATCTGTTGTCTCATAGTCCTGGAAGCTAGATGTCTCAGACTCAAGCACTAGTGGAGTTGAGTACTTCTGAGGGCTGTGAGGGAGAATCTGTTCCATATACCTCCCTTGGCTCTCATAATTTGCTAGCAATCTTCGATGTTTCTTGGCTTGTAGAAGCATCACCGCAATCTCTCCCTTCATCTTCCCATGACATTCTCTCTCTGTACATGTCTGTCTTCAAATTTCCCCTTTTTATCATGACACCTGTCAGATTGGATTGGGGCCAACTTTAATGACCTCCTTTTAGCCATATTACCTCTGTACAGATCTTATGTCCCAAGAAGGTCACATTCTGAGGTACTGAGGGTTAGAATCCCAACATAGCATTTTGGGGAGACACTAATCGATAATACTTTGTATGGTGTAAGTTTTCAATAAATGTTAGCTACTATTATTACCAATATTGTTAAGACTAATAGTCTTATGACATTATAATGGTGTATGTGGCAAGACCTGACATGCTAACCAAATAAGATGAAAACAGTAGATTAGTTGGATGATAAGAGTCTAAGTTATCAAGTATCTTTTTACATTTTTCTTATCATTTTTATAATGCCCACCCATCCCCCTGGAGTTTGCACTATTTAGGGAGGGGAAAAAATCTGCACAGTCTCTTAAATATAAGCAACTGCCATTCATCCATAAATACCATTTCACTCACTTCCCACTGATTCCCACTCTCAAGTAGAAACATCCATAAAAAAGTCCAGCTCACTTTTGGAGAATAAAAAAGTCTCTCTTTTACTCTATTTTGTATTCTGTCTTGTCTTAATCATTGCATGAAACAGTAGCCTTTTTACCTTCCTTTGTGTTCCTTCCTAGTATTTTATTTCAATATTTATGTCTTTCTTCTCCAGAAAAGAAAGCATTGTTTTCTAATTTCTCTCATCTCTCCTAACTGCTGTGTAGTGATTATGACATATGGATTACCACCTATAGATTCTTTATAGCAAGAAGGTCCTCAGGCCAAGTGACAAAATCTTTGACTTTCTTAGAGTTATTCTTTTCTCTCGCAGTCTTTTTAAATATTTATTTTCCTTCAGGTAACTTTGGCTGTTGGATTTCTTTCTTCCTAGTATGTCACAACCCTTGGCATAAAAACTCAATGTTTTATTTTCAAAATAAAGTATATTGAATTGTGCAGTTTTCAGATTAAGGGAAAGAAAGATAAAAGTAAGCATTAACTTGGAGTATTTGATGAACCATTTACAAAAATATTTTTTATGGATGATTCAGCTAAAATTGAATACATAAGTCCACATGAAAAATTGTGTCCACAAAAATATTTAATTTCAAGTCATGAAAAGTCCAAGTAAGTAGATTAATATAAAGAGAAGATGTCAGGTCATGTAACAGAAAAGTCCAAGATACATCTCTTCAGGTGAGGCTAGATCCAGCAACTTTAGTCATGCAACAGATGATTTTTCTCTTTATCCCTCTGTTCTGTTTTCTAAATACTGACTACATCCTCAGACAGAGACCTATTTGGAAATCTCAGGACATCTCCTCACAGTTACTAAACAGTAGCTGTAGGTTCAAAGCGCTCATCCTCCTTTCACACACTCAAGAGAATTAGAACGAGTCACCTATTTGATTCTTCAGAAAAGAGAGGTAGTGTCTCCTCCTTAAATGTTTCCTCACAGATCATTGGCATCGATGTTGCTTGACTTACGCATCCAGCTCTGAAAGGCTATGGACAAGAAGACATTAACATTCTGTGTGAGCCACATGACTGAGAATGAAAGAAAGGTCCCTTCACAAAGAAAATTCAGGGTGCTGTTCTTAGCAGGAATGGGAGTGGGGCATTGCTGCCAAATAGAAAACAACAGATGTCCACCTCCAGAATATATTTAATAGTGGAAACAATTTTTTTTTAATGATCATAGCCTTGTATTTTATAGAAAGGTGATCTATACCTTGCCTGAGGTGTTCAACAGACAAGTTTGTTTTATATAGTTTAGTCAAGATTTCAAATGTAGTGTTCTGTACAGCCCAAGAGGCAAGGACTCCTTCTCCTAGAAAGTGTTCTTTTCATACCTCACTCAAGAGGGGTTTGCAGAAGGGGCCCTGAAAAGCCAGTTTGGGTAGCTTGATCCCATTACCCTGTTCATGGGTGGCTGAACCAGGGGTAAGCTGCCGACCTAAAATGAGCCATCAGATTCTCTAGCCTATGCATTTGGAAATGGTGGTGGGGATGGGGAAAAAAAGCTACCTAATAAAGAACTTATCCCATTTATAATAAACAGAAGCATACGCCAATAAAAATACAGGCAAGGAAAATAAATGGGAAATTCACAAAATTAAAACTTTAAAAAGTTTGTATTAGCAAGGTTCATACAAAAAATAGAAAGAGTAAGAGCAACTTACTGAGAGATTTACTGCAAGGACTCAGCTTGGGCAACTGTGATGTCTGGTTGGGTAGGTCTAGAATCTGGGGAGCAAGTTTTCAGGAAGCTGAGACTCTAAAACATGGGCTGAGACTCTGTCCTCAGGCAGTATTTCTTCTTCAGGGAGCCTGAGCTCCTTCTCTTGAAACCTTTTATGTGATTGGATCAGGCCTGATCAGCTTATCTATGATAATATCTCTTACTTAAAATCAACTGATTATGGACTTATCTACAAAGTACCTTCCCAGCAACACTTAGACAACTATTTGATTGAATAACTAGGAACTGTGGCCTCGCCATGTTGACACATCAAATTGTCCATCACGATATTCAATCACATTGATAACCTAGGAAGGGAATATGAAAGTCACAAGCATATTACTTTTACCTAATAAATTAAAAATTGTCTTAAAATACTAAGATTTGGTGTTACTATGAAAGAAAAGCAAAAGACACATCTACTGGAGACCATAAGTTGTAAGCTCTCTGTCTAGCAGTGGTGGCATTCAGGGACACCAACATTTTAAAAAGAAATTTAATGTGAAAGAAAATAGAGGATAAATTAGGTAAATTATTATTTAACCATAAGATAGAATGTCACATAACTATTAAACATTGAATTAAAGGACAATATTTCATGGTATAAAAAAATGCCCTCAATATATTAAAGTAGGAATATTAAAGAGGTAGTTGATAAATATCATAGACATTCAATTTTGTACAGCAATAAATAAAAAGGGTAGAAGTATCTAAATCAAACTAGAAGAGTAATTAATTCTAGGTAATGGGTAAATTTGTGGCTTTTAGCAATTTCTAATTCTTACAATAATCATGCTCTTGTTCTGAAGTTAGTTAAAGTTGGGGTTTGTTAGAATATTGGGGAGTTAAATAATGCCACAATATAGAGAATCTTGAATATAAAATGCATTTGGAGGTTCACATACACTCATCTACTTTATCACTGAACCATTAACTCAACAAATACATTCTAACCTTTCATTTTATGATAGTCACTGTTTTAGGCAATAAAAATAACATAGTGAGCAAAGCAAACTGAGGCCCTGCTGTCATGGAGCTTAGCAGGTAAGACAGAAAATAAAGAATCAGATAAATACACTTGTAATTGCATTCTATAACAAGTGCACTGAAGGAAAGAGTGCTCTGAATGTACCAATATTTATATTAAAATTTTAAATTATTATATAATGAAAATATGTAGTGTGTGTTCGTTTGGTATGCTTGTGCATGTGCGTGCTGTGTGTTGTGTGCTCTCACCAGCATCAACATCTCAAATTAGCACTTGCAGAATGAGATTCCAGGAAAAAATATCCAGAAATGCCTAAAATTGCTGAAACTCTGCAAAAGAAATATTGAAAAAAAAATGCACCATTGCATAATGAATCCTGAGTAATTGGCTGACGCTCTGAATGGCACACCCACATACATTTAGAGTTTTCCGCTGGGCTCATATCATTCATGCATTTTCCCCCAGAATCTGAAAGATAAATCTGACAAGCTCTGGATAAACACTGGCTAAGGCTCTATAGTTTCTGGGTATGGAGAGGTGACATGACTTATTCTCTGTTATCATCGGGTCTCCTATTAGGCAGCTTCAGCAAAGACTCTGGATAGATCAACATGTCAGGCTGGAGGCTTAGTGATAATTCAGACTGGGGTTGAGTTGAAGCAACTGCTCAGGCAATCAGGAGAATATAGCCATGCATAGTTCCTTTCAAACTACAGGAAAACTGAGAAGAGAAATAGGGTTTTGAACTCTTAGGTATAATGAATCAGACCACAAAACTGGAAACTTGCCCACTAAATTAGGCCAATTTTATTGTTCCCCCCTAGATGAGATCAAATAATGGTCCTCATGGAGGTGTCAGAAATAGGATTGCAAACGAGAGTCCATATGCAATCAGGAAAAATAGATCTTGCATTAAGATATCTTGGCATGCATGACTATGGTGATGGCTTCCTCATTTCCCCCCAGATACATTTTGAGTGAATTATTCCTCCTCATATAGTTGTAGCACAGGGAGAGATCATATTCTTAGAATGAGAAAGGAACTAGGTTTAGCTACCTACTATGACTTTTTGCCTGTGAAGACCCATCTGTCTGCTATTGATTTAATAACCAAACAAAGTTTCAGTAACTTGGTAAAATTTTCATTTGCTATCTGCATTAGGTGGAATTCTGAAATGGCCCCCAAATTCTCCTTGGATGTGGATGCCTTAGCATCATACCTTCTCCTTGAGTGTGGGTGGGCCTGCCCTAAGCAAGTGAGCCCTTTAAAAAGAGTCTCTAGGGTCAGAGACCAGAAGTTAGAGACATTCGAGGCAGCAGAATATATTCTCCTGCTGGTGTTGAATAAGAAAATTGCCATGCTGTGCAGTGAACCATGTGGTAGGGAACATGGAGAACTAAGGGTCAGCCCTATAACTGCAATGAATTGAATTCAGCCAACAACCAGTGAGCCTGGAAGAGAGGACTCCTGGCCTCAGATGAAATCACAGCCCTGGCTGACACCTGAATGCAGAATTGTGAGATCCTGCACAAAGAAACCAGCTAAAACATGCCAGAAAACTGCAAGAAAATAACTTCGTTTTGTTGTTGTTGTTGTTGTTGTTGTTGTTAATTGTACTTTAAGTTCTGGGGTACATGTGCAGAATGTGCAAGTTTATTACATAGGTATACGTGTGCCATGGTGGTTTGCTGTGCCCATCAACCTGTCATCTACATTAGTATTTCTACTAATGTATCCCTCCCCTAGTCCCCCATCCCCTGACAGGCCCCAGTGTGTGATAGCCCCCTTCCTGTGTCCATGTGATCCCATTGTTCAACTCCCACTTATGAGTGAGAACATGCAATGTTTGGTTTTCTGTTCTTGTGTCAGTTTGCTGAGAATGATGGTTTCCAGTTTCATCCATGTCCCTGCAAACAACATAAACTCATCCTTTTTATGGCTGTATAGTATTCCATGGTGTATATGTGCCACATTTTCTTAATCCAGTCTATCATTGATGGACATTTGAGTCAGTTCCAAGTCTTTGCTATTGTGAACAGTGCTGCATTAAACATACGTGTGCATGTGTCTTTACAGTAGAATGATTTATAATCCTTTGGGTATATACCCAGCAATGGAATTGCTGGGTCAAATGGTATTTCTAGTTCTAGATCCTTGAGGAATCACCAAACTGTCTTCCACAATGGTTGAACTAATTTACACTGCGTAAAAGTGTCCCTATTTCTCTACATCCTCTCTAGTATCTGTTGTTTACTGACTTTTTAATGATTGTCATTCTAACTGGTGTGAGATGGTATCTCATTGTGGTTTTGACTTCCGTTTCTCTAATGACCAGTGAGGATGAGCTTATGTTTGTTGGCTGCATAAATGTCTTCTTTTGAGAAGTGTGTGTTCATATTCTTTGCCCACTTTTTGATGGGGTTGTTTTTTTCTTGTAAATGTAAGTTCTTTGTAGATTCTGGATGTTAGCCCTTTGTCAGATGGATAGATTCCAAAAATTTTCTCCCATTCTGTAGGCTGCCTGTTCACTCTGATGATAGTTTCTTTTGCTGTGCAGAAGCTACAGTACCATTCAGGACATAGGCATGGGCAAAGACTTCATGACTCAAACACCGAAAGCAATGGCAATAAAAGCCAAAATAGATAAATGGGATCTAACTTTGTTACTGAGTTACATTATGAGCTAAGTACGTGAGATTGCTTATGCAGAAATAGAAACCTAGTAACACTATCTATGCTTCCTTTCTGTTTTTTGGGTTTTTTTTTTAATTCAGTTAAATGAATTATTTCTTCCTCCATGGTCAAAACTCTAATCATGATGTGTCCAGAGACTGCAGATTTCAGTACAACATAAATGCAAAAATCATCCCCAGTGATCTCTTTTAAAAATTTAACACTAACATTCACACTGAGATAATTTCTTTGGCTTGAATCTCATAAATAAAACTAAAAATATTACAGAAGTTAGCATCTAGAACTTGGTATCTGAAAAACAATATTAAAGATTAACTCGTATTCATTGCTTGTTCTTTGCCATTCATTGTACTTTTTTCTTCACTACATTTTCTCATTTAATCCTCCCCCAAAATGATAAAAATGGGGAGATACTGTATAATTTATGGGTGAAAACACTAAAATTTAGAAAATAGGTAACTTGCCAAGGGACACACACGGCTGTAAATAGTAGAGGCCAGATCGAAATTCCCCATTCAGCTGCTACGCCAGCACTATATATTAACGCAGGCTTTGTCTTTTAGCCTCCTATAACCAACCTCTTACCCTGGAAAGTGACTGCATTGTCATAGCAAATGCCTCTTGCCTGACTAAACAACAGATGTTGAGAGTTCTTCCTTTTTGCTTTTTCCTCCATGCTTGCTTTAGTAGGATCTAGATCTCTGGTCTCATGAAATGGTTCGCTTACATTATCACCACTTCGTTACATGTTTACTTAGTTACAATTAAAAAAAAAAAAAAAGGACAGAAATCCCCCAGCTGGTCTGGCAATTTGCAACTAGAGAGGTGCCTGATACTCTCTCTGCTTAGCCTGCCTGGCCTCCAGCAGCTCCGCTGCTGGGCTCAGACATATTTTGATTCCCTAGTTTCCTACCGAGTCAGAGTCAGGTGCTGTATCACTTCCCAGCATCAATAAAGCAGGTCTAATTTCCCTAAGTTGATGAGGGTCTGATAGATCCAATGACCTTTTGTTGGAATGTCATTTACAAGTATGATTAAATTATTCTCCATGGCTGAATTGATACCTACAGCTGATATATCTTCCTCCGGAGGCAGCAGAAAAACCCACTGCTTCACCCTCTCATGCGCGGCAGAGATCTTCTGTAGGCAGATTACAGATTTTCAGCTTTGAGTTTGAAAAGGTGACCCTGGTGGTGATGACTTTTTTTTCAAATGTGTTTTAGCCGATACCATTTCTCTCCAAACCGATTAACTATATCTCTATAGCTATACCTAAAAAGGCTATTTATTTAATCTGTTAGGGGAAATAGAAAAAAAAGAAAGGATGCCAGTCAAATTTCTTGAACTACATCTTCTTGGGAAGTAAGAAAAGTGACATTTTAGAACACTGTCTATTTGCTATGTTAAACATTGTATTTTTGTTATTTTGACAATAACATATGAAGTATAATATTTGCATTAAACTTATATTTTGAGCCTACTGTGTGTCAAACACAGCTCAAATAACTAGAGATACAGTAAGTTCTGCCCTCGTCGAACTTAACTGCATAGGAGGAAACTGAGGCAAGGAAGATTAAGTAGGCTCCCTGTGTGCACAGCTCGTGCCTAGAATATAGTATGTGTTCAATAAGTGTTGAATGAATAAAACAGAATCAAGGTTGACCCAGGTCTGCCTGCCTCTACAACCCAAGCTTTGTTCTCTACCATATGAGAAAAAGAGATGAGCATAAGAAATTCATAAAGTAAAAATATTCAAGGGGAAAGATGAGGCTTCAGAGTTTGCTGTGAGCTGCTAGTCTTGACCTCTGACTGCACCTCTTGTGTTAATTCTACACCATGCACAGAGCTAAGCTTACTGCTACATGTGTTGTCAATAGATGGTGGTTCATAGGCCAAATTCAGCCCACTGCCTGTTTTTGTAAATAAAGTTTCATTGGAACATAGCTAAGCTCATTTGTTTACCTATTGTCTACAGCTGCTTTTGTGCTAGTTTGAGTCATTGTGACAGAGACTGTATGATCTATGAAGCCTAAATGTATTTAGTATCTGGTCCTTTACAGAAATGTTTGCAGACTTCTGTAGGAACTTGTCAAAATAATCTTAACAATTCTAAAAGACAGATACTATTACTATCCCTGTTTTACGAATGTGGAAAGTCATGCAGTTAGTAGGTAATTATGTCAGTATTGGAGACCATAAATAAAGTCTTTTAAATAAATTATTACACCACCTCCCCCCCACACACAGAGATGCCTTCTGGGAGATGAGAGTGTGTGTGTCTAAAATGCTCGTGAATTGGAGAGGATGTGTGTTAGCTACTGGGCTTCCAGAGTTTTAAGCACTGACAACTTCTCTCAGCTCTAATCCCTCGATGTACAGCTGGTGAGCTGGCTCAGGTTCTTGACTTCACCACGCAAAACAATTTGAGAGTGAGTCCAAAGGAAAAGTTAGCAAGAGACTTGATTGCACAGCAAAAGTGCACTCTGCCAGCTGATCAGAGCAGGTCGCTCAAAAGTGAGACAGCACTGAGTGACACTGGGGAAGCCCCCTTATGGTAGTCTGACCTGGTTATTCATAAAGGGGTGCTGCTGCTAAGCATGTTCTGGGCTGTCTTCTGGTGGCATGTGCGCTGTGGTTGAGCATGCTAGTACATACGTCACACGTCTCATTAGCATCATAAATCCCCACCCAGGTGTGGGTTCTTCACTATTATAATGAGCACAGGTCAGTCCAAGGACACTAATTTGAGGATTTTCCCTTTTGCTCTTCTACCTCCTTGCTGGAGGATGTTCTAATCACAAGCCCAGGATATGGCTCCTATTGTGTTGGGTGGCTTGTTCTCTCCATCTGTTTAGCAAGTCTGTTCACCTTTAAGGGAAGCTATGACCATGCCCCCAACCTACCTCCTGTGTAGCTGTGAAGCCCTGTGCTGAGACTTACCATGAACTTCTTTCAATTCCATTTTTATGCTGGTGATCATGGCATCTCATGCTACATATTCCCTTCCAAATGATGATGTCATCATCGATTGGAAAAGAAACCCGGAACCTTCAGAAGCAGACAATGTTTTGGTTGCCCTCAATTATTGGACTATCTTGAAGAGATTTTATTTTGCCTTAAATTAAAGGTGGTATCGCCATTTTCCACATAATCAAAAATGTTTCCATGTTTAATTTTTATTGTAAATTGAAATTTTACAATGATACTGAGTTTTTTATACCTACATTTTCTTTCATGATGCCTAAACGTTCTCTTTGAAATCTATAAAAATTTTCAAATTGTCTTCCAATAATAAATACCATTTGGTAACATTCGGTAACCTTTACAATATAAGGCTGTTACAACTCAGCTCCAGCTAATAATTGACATTCAGATGTGTAAGCCCGATATAGCCAGATCTTCTGTATTTAAAAAAAAAAAAAATTTTTTTTACACATGTTGAGTCATACAAAGTTTGATGGCAGGCAGCTTCAGCTTGATGGGCACCAGGCTGTTTTCACCACAGTGTGCTAAACTGCATCCCCAGATAGCCCAGGGCTGCATAACTGAACTCACAGCTCCCAAATCTGGATGCACAAATAAACTATTGAATTTGGTGTAAAAAGAATTTAAATACACACTTAAAATAATGTATGTCTTATAATTTTCAAGAAATAAGAAATAAATTAACTTTAGTAACACTCCGTAATGCAGAGAGACACAGACGCCCCTCATTTGGATCCATAAACCTGATGCTGCTGTGTCCCCTATGATTTGCTGGGTATCCCAAGAAAGACTGCAGTTTCCAATGGAGAGACGCCAGGGTAGGCTAGATGCATAATGAAACTAACCGAAAATCACAAATGACCAGGTGAGTGAGTTTTTGAACAATAATATGTCATTTCAATTAAGCTAACCCCTTCCCAAATGGGGAAGTAGCATAAAAATATTTATATAAAGGACTATAAACTGAAGATAATGCTAAGGACACAAAAAACACAAGCATAGAAAGATAATGGAAAATGTGGCATTACACAACTCCTATTTCAATTGCTTGGTAAGCAATATAGTAAGAAGAACAGCAATCTAAAAAGAACTAGCCAATTATCGCAGCACCATTTGTTGAAAAGGGTGTCCTTTCTTCACTTGTTTTGCTTTGTCAAAAATCAGTTGACTGTAAGTATTTGGGTTTGTATCTGGGTTCTCTATTCTGTTCCATTGTTCTATGTGCCTATTTTGATATCAGTACCATGCTATTTTGGTGAGTATGGCCTTAGTTTCAGATCAGGTAGTGTGCTGCCTCCAGAGTTGTTCTTTTTGCCTTAGTCTTGCTTTGGCTGTGCCAGTTATTTTTTGTTCCATATGAATTCTGGAATTGTTTTTTCTAATTCTGTGAAGAATGATGGTGCCATTTTGATGGGGATTGCATTAAATTTGTAGATTGCTTTTGGCAGTATGGTCATTTTCACAATACTGATTATACCCATCCATTAGCATGGAATGTGTTTCCATTTGTTTGTGTAGTCTATGATTTCT
This sequence comes from Mandrillus leucophaeus, assembly GCF_000951045.1. Classification (NCBI taxonomy): domain Eukaryota; kingdom Metazoa; phylum Chordata; class Mammalia; order Primates; family Cercopithecidae; genus Mandrillus; species Mandrillus leucophaeus. The sequence goes on from NW_012101920.1 coordinate 5,031,901, forward strand.
TTCAGCAGTGTTTTGTAGTTTTTCTTGTAGAGGTCTTTCACCTCCTTGGTTAGGTATATTCCTAAGTATTTTATGTTTCTTCTTCAGCTCTTGTGAAAGGGGTTGAGTTTTTTATTTGATTCCCCACTTGGTCACTGTTGATATGTAGAAGAGCTACTGATGGGTGTACATCAATCTTGCATCCAGGAACTTTGCGGAATTCTTTTATCAGTTCTAGGAGCTTTCTGGAGGAGACTTTAGGGTTTTCGAGGTAAATGATCGTATTATCAGCAAACAGTGAGTTTGACTTCCTCTTTACCGATTTGGATACCCTTTCTTTCTCCTGTCTGATTGGTCTGGCTAGGACTTCCAGTACTATGTTGAAGAGGAGTGGTGAGAGTGGGCATTCTCGTCTAGTTCCAGTTCTCAGAGGGAATGCTTTCTGCTTTCCCCTGTTCAGCATTATGTTGGCTGTGGGTTTGTCATTGATGGCTTTTATTACATTGAGGTATCTCTCTTGTATGCTGAGTTTGCTGAGAGTTTTAATCATAAAGCAATGCTGGATTTTCCTGAATGCTTTTTCTGCATCTGTTGACACTATCGTGTGATTTTTGTTTTTAAGTTTGTTTATGTGGTGTATCACATTTTTTGACTTGCATATGTTAAACCATCCCTGCATCCCTGTTATGAAACCCACTTGATCATGGTGGATTATTTTTCTGATCTGTGGTTGGATTTGGTTAGCTAATATTTTGTTAAGGGATTTTAGCATCTATGTTCATCAGGGATATTGGTCTGTAGTTTTCTTTTTTGGTTATGTCCTTTCTTGGTTTTGGTATTAGGGTGAAACTGGCTTCACAGAATGCATTAGGGAGGGTTCCCTCTTTCTTTAGCTTGCGGAATAGTGTCAAAAGTATTGGTACCAATTCTTCTTTGAATGTCTGATAGAATTCTGCTTGCTATAGCAGCACAATTTGCAATTGCAAAATTGTAGAACCAAACCAAATGTCCACCAATCAAAAAGTGGATAAAGAAACTGTGGTATATATGTATGTATGTATGTATGTATGTGTATACACACATACACACACACACACAATGGAATACTACTTGGCCATGAAAAGGAATGAAATAACGGCATTTGCAGCAATCTGGATGAGATTGTAGACTACTATTCTAAGTGAAGTAACTCAGGAATGGAAAGCAAACATCATACTTCCTCACTGATATGTGGGAGCTAAGCTATGAGAATGCAAAGGCATAAGAATGATAGGATGGACTTTGGGGACAGGGTGGGAGGGAGGCGAGGGATAAAAGACTACAAATAGGGTACAGCATATACTCCGGTGAAGGATGCACCAAAATCTCACAAATCACCACTAAAGAACTTACTCATGTAACCAAATACAACCTGTACCCCCATAACCTGTGGAAAATAAATATAGAGATTAGAATAGTGTCTGACTTAAAGGGTTCAACAAATGAGTCAACTAGTTAAAAAGAACTAATGAACAGTCAGCCACAAATTTTCCAAATTATTAAGAATATTATTGCTATGTCACTTTATTTTTAATTTTTAGAACATGCTTTTATGTATATAATGCCTTGAAATGTTAGTCAATGAGAGTAGTAGATGTGTATGAATGTATGAAGTCAGAATGCCTTCTTGAGATTAGGGAACATGATTGAAAATATAACACTATAAAATACTCAAAAAGCTATTCAGTTTACTTTGAGGTAAAAGGCATTTTTAAAATGGCAAATCCACATGGTAGAAGCAATCCAGGTGTCCATCAACAGATGACCAGCTAAGCAAAGTGTGGTGTAGATACACAAGAGAATAGTATTCAGCCTTAAAAAGGAAGGAAATTCTGACATATGCTATCACATGGATGAACCTTGAGGACATTATGCTAAATGAAATAATCCAGTCACAAAAGGACATATATGTATGATTCCACTTCTATGCGGTTCTTAGTCAAATCCAAAAAGACAAAAAGCAGAAGAGTGGTTGTCAGGGGCCAAGCAGTGAGGGAGATGAGGGGGTTGGTGTTTAATGAGCCAGAGTTTCAGCTGGGGAAGATGAAAACATTCAGGAGATGAGTAGGGTAATAGTTGCACATCATTGTGAATGTACTTAATGCCACAGAACTGTACACTTAAAATTGTTAAGATAGTAAATTTTATGGTATGTTCTTTTTATCCATCCCCACAGAACAAACTTTTGAAAAAATACACCAAGACTGTGTATTTGGAATCACTAATGACATGTATACATTCATGGGGAAAAACATTTAAAAATCCCTAAAAATAAAAATGACAACTCACATGGCTCAGTCCCCTTATCCTCACATCATTGTAGGGAAATGGAGGACCAGCCTTGAGGCATTGCTGCTTTTCCCTTTCTCCAAACTTGTGCATTTCAGAGTGAAAATCAGCACTGAGACTTTCTTAGCTGTCTCAGCTTATCTCCTCTACCCACATCATAGAAGAAAACTGAAGTGAATCATTTCCAATAGTTATAAAATGAAAAACAACAAAAGTAACCTCCCAATAAATATGTGACTAGTGCCAACATATTTCCAGAACTGCAATGCACATCTGCGAAATATGCCTGCTTCATTCTAGGAAGCTAACATAACAGCTGTACAATAAAGAAAGATCTCTGATAGCTTCTACCATAAGCTTTCTAACTTTAGAGAACATACGAAGTCTAACACCAACTACATTCTTTCATAAAAAGCATCATCACCTAGTTACAACTCATAACTGATTGGCTCCTTACCATCTCATCTCATCTTTCTCATTAATAATTTTAGCATAGTGGCTAATTCTTCCTGGCTTTTAACCTTCACCCATATTAGTCAATATTGTTTTTACATTTATGGCAGTGGTTATTCATACTTGCTCACATTTTATCAATTTCTCTGCCTGCCATTGTTTATTTTTTGGAATTTTTACCATATATGATTAACATCTTATAAAATTTACTATTTTTAAATGGGCCATTTAGTAGCTTTAATATATTCAGAAAGTACATCACCATCATCACAATCTAATTGCAAAACATTACTATAAAAAAATCAAGTACTTATTAGTAGTCACTTCCCATTTTCTCATCCCCAAGACCTTGGCAGTCCCTAATCTATTTCTATGAATGTGCCTATTTTGGATTTCTACAAATGGAATTGTATAACATATAGCATTTTGTGGCTGATTTATTTCACATGCCTCATGTTTTGTTACTAAACACATTTTAGCCTGTATCAGTAATTCATTCCTTTTTATTGCCAAATAATATTCTATTGTATGGTATACTATATTTTGTTCATTCAACAGCTGATGGACATTCAGATTGTTTGAATATATGTTTAATTCTTGTTAGAAACAAATGCTCGGTGCCGCAAAGAATAATAAGCACTCCAGCAAAAGTTTTCTCAGCAAGGCAATTTACTTCTATAGAAGGATGTAAATTTCTCCACGGATGGAGAAATGGCAAGAGCACACTGAATAAAGAAAAGCAGGGGTTTTTATATCTAATGCAATTGGTTTCTACTACTGTGTCCTGTCTCCATTGGCTGGAGCTGGACTGCACAATCTAAACTGGTCCTGGTTGGCTAATTTGAAGGGTGCAGGAAGGGGGTTACACTGGCAAGAACGACAGTTTTGATGGGAAAAACCATTGTGGTGGGAGGGGTAATTTACAGGGTGAGCAGCAGATATGGAACGTGGGCTCTATAGATTAGAACTGATGGGGAGATGTTTACTGAGACCAGGATAGGGAGACATAAAGAATAAGAAAGTTCCACCTTAAAAGCAGGAAACAAAGAACAAGGGAACTTAGACAAGCTAAACCTTTGAAGAAGAACTTCTTACTGTATTTAACATTCCCTTGGGTATACACTTCTGAGTAGAATTGCTGGCTCACATGATGACTCTATATTTAACTTTTTGAAAAACTGCCAAACTTTTCAAAATTGGCTGCACTATTTTACATTCTTAACAATGTCTCCATATTCTCAACACTTACTATTGCCATATTTTTATTATAGCCATCTTAGTTAGGTATGAAGTGGCTTTGATTTTGATTTGTATTTCCCTAATAACTAATGACGTTGAGCATTTTTCATGTTCACTGTTGGTTTTTGCATCCAGTGTCTTCCTTCAGCATTCAAATTCCTTCCAGCTGAAGTATAACCTGTAACAGTTCTTTCAGAATACATCTTGGAGAGGTGAACTTTCTTAATTTACATATATCTGTAAATATCTTTTTGTCTGTATCTTTTGACTATTTTTTGTTGTTGTTGAGACAGAGTCTCACTCTGTCGCCCAGGCTGGAGTGCTGTGGCTGGATCTCAGCTCACTGCAAGCTCCGCCTCCCAGGTTTACGCCATTCTCCTGCCTCAGCCTCCCAAGTAGCTGGGACTACAGGCGCCCGCCACCTCGCCCGGCTAGTTTTTTGGAATTTTTTTAGTAGAGACGGGGTTTCACTGTGTTTGCCAGGATGGTCTCGATCTCCTGACCTCGTGATCCGCCCGTCTCGGCCTCCCAAAGTGCTGGGATTACAGGCTTGAGCCACCGCGCCCGGCCTCTTTTGACTATTTATTGACGTAACAAATACAGTACAAATTATAATCATGTAGCTCAATACATTTTCACAAATTCAGAAAAAAACACTTGAATAACCAATACCTATAAGAAGAAATAAAAGTTTAACAGCATCTTGGAAGCCCCACTGGGCCACTCGAAGTTACTGCTCTCTCTGCCCACCCCAGAGATAACGTTTATCCTGGCTTTTGCACCACACACCAGTTTTCCTAGGTTTAAACTTCAAATAATTGGAATAGTATCAATCTTTCCTAATTGTTTTAGTATATTATGTGCTGTGGGGATACATATTCTCTTTAGTTGTATCTATTGACTATTTCTTTCATGTTAGATTATATTCTTATGCAATTTGCAAATTTTTTAGTGACCTTATATTTCATAGGGTCATATGTTATTTTCCTCTTGGATTCCCACGTGCCCTGGTTTAGAAAAATCCACAGAAGAGGTTGTTTTTAGACTGACTGCACTGACCACTTGGAATGGCCTAGGATTATATATTAACTGGTCTGGCTTCAGATTTTCCTGCCTTAGAGTTAGTGAAAATGCAATGCAACACCTGTGCATCTTGCTTGAGATTAAAACATACACACCTCTGGCAGATCCTCAGGATTTTCCATAACTTGTCCTTCATAAGACTTTTTTTGAATTGAAGCAAATCTTTTTTTTGCCCCTTTTGTAAATTCAAAACCAGATTCTTTGTATGACAATGCAGATATTAAACAAGTATGTGGGTTAAATGACAAATAACCCAAAGACTCTCAGTTTTTATCAAAAGCTTATTTCTAGTTAGCACATCAATATATATTTTTGCTTATGTAAGACACTAAATGGGATCTGAATACTTAAAAGGATAGATATATTCTATGAAGACATGCAAATACAAATAATTCACTATCAAGTTTCCCTGTGGGCAGGTGTATTGAATCCAAGTTCCTCTTCTTGGCTTCTTGATCCCACCCCTCCTTACCAACATTTCCTTTTGCTTCTCAATCTGCACAATTCTTCATAGTTTGAGTTCTTGATAGCCCTTTTCCCTGTAGCACGTTCTAGATTTCTGGCCTTGCTATTGACAGCCCCACCTCTGAAAAACCAGCTCATTTTATTCTTTAACTATACTTTTTATAATATCCCTCAGGCTATATTTTTTTCTGAAGAACTATCATTTTTTTTCTAACACTTTGTCTATGCTAAGACCATCAGTGCTTCATAAAATGTAGTTTAATTATTCATATGTAGCTATAACAGTAGGATCTGCTTTATATGCTCCTGAGCTTTGCATAGCTCAGGGTAGGCCAGTATACTTCTTAATCCCTTAAGTGAAGATTTGGGATCTTGTTCTCAGCACCATGTTGTATGTTTAGTGGTCCTCTCTGACCCTCTAGTTATCTCTGCAGAGTTACTGTAGTGATACACCTTTCACGAAATGAGCATTGTTTCTGGGTCAACCAGTTGGATCCTTGGTACAAATAGATTTGTCTTTATTTAAATTAAGAATGAGATGCTGGACGTAAAGATACAGGTTCTGAGAACTTAAATAGCATCCTTCACAGCAGTCTTTCTTGATTAACTTGCCTAGAACTGCTAGGTGGCAACTTCCAAATTGGATCCTCTCTTTCATCTTAGGATGCTCTGGGGTCAAGATCTTCTTGTTTCTCATCTCTCCTACTTTCCCAAAACTTTCTTCCCCATGCCCACTTATCCTTCACACTGTAAATTTTATTATTCTCTTTACCTTTATCCCCTTCAATTATGAATCCCATCATTCAGCTCATTAAAATATGACTTCAGGCTTGGCACGGTGGCTCATGCCTGTAATCCCAGCACTTTGGGAGGCCACGGCAGGTGAATGATTTGAGGCCAGGAGTTCAAGACCAGCCTGGCCAACATGGCAATAACCCATCTCTACTAAAAATACAAAAATTAGCCAAGCGTGGTGGTGCACACCTGTAATCCCAGCTACGCGGGAGGCTGAGGCACGAAAATCACTTGAATCAGTGAGGTGGAGGTTGCAGTGAGCCGAGATCACACCACTGCACTCTAGCCTAGGTGACAGAGTGAGGTCCTGTCTCATATATATACACACACACACACACATATATATATAATATATAAAGACATATATATAGTCTTCAAAATGAAGATCCTGTATCCTATATAACTTCAAAAGTGAGATATATATATCATATATATGAAGTATCTCACTTTACTTCAAAAGTGAGATACATATATATATGATATATATATATTATATGAAGACATATACGTATGTCTTTAAAAGTGACATAAATATACGATGTAGGAACTTTAGAATATACAAAATTCTCTTCTTCAGGGTAAGAAAATCCTGATACTCAGCCTAACCTCCACTACCTATAAAGGAAGAATTGGTTTCACTTTCAGAGAAGGTCACCTTCATCCTCATGAAGAACTGTCAAAAATAGCCTGCAAAGAGTCCCAGATTAAACACCTTCTATGTAGGCGACAAAAGGACAACAAAAATAATCAGTTCATGGCTCACGGGCTGATACGGGATATTAACAAATGCAAACATTGTAATTGTTAATGTCATTCATTAAAGGCCATCGTGTGCTGGCAGGATGCTCCACATGAAACTGACTATGCAGATGGTATATCACTCCATGTCACTATATGCTCCCTACAGATAATAACTATGTTATAATTATCCTTGCAAAATCAGGACTGACCCCCACCCAAAGTTCAGATGGCAAGGCTGACAAAATCACACACACACACACAGGGTATGGAAAGGCTGATTACTTACATAACTGAGGTCTCTGGGAGAGCAGGGCAGACCTCTCAAGGTCAGAAATGGTTTGCAAGGGCCAGGAAAGGTGACTGGTTTGGATCTCTATTATGATTCACGGTGGGACCAGGGTGAGCATTCCATATGGGCAGGGGTTTCCATGGTTTGGATGTCTCACTGGTGCCAAAGGAGAAAGCACCCAGGCTTTTTTTTTTTTTTTTTTTTTTTAATGAACTTGTACAGATGTGGCTACAAGGGAAAGCAGAGGGGTGAGGCTTAAAATCTATCAACAGTCAGACAGCAAAAAATGGAGTCAGACTCCTCATTACAGAGCATTTGTTGACAGTTCTTCATAGCTGTCATTTTGCTTCCATCATGCTAAATATTTTGTAGTCCACTCAGTAAATGCTTCTAGGTTGACTGTTTGGATCACAAACCTTATTTTTTGTCTAATGTCAAGAGGAAACTCTAAAAGCATAAGATCTTTGTAAGGGCATTAAGCTCAATCCCAAAAGTGCAATGCTTTCAGAAAGCCAAGCTGACGCTGGTTGAGTCCATCCAGCTCTATCCTGCTAGAGCTGCCAGCACTCTCCCTCAGTTGTCTGAAATATGCCTTCTTCTGTAATTGGCCTTGCACCTCTGCTCCAAAGGAAGGTTCAGTTCTGTCTACTCATTGTCTTCTAAGTCTTACTTCCTTTGGCAGTATCTAAGGTTAGGTCAGCAGCATGTTTTCTATTGTAGTAGGTGACCTCATCCCCTAGGACCCTACATGAATTGTGATCTCAACAATCACTCTCTCTTTCCCTTTGCGTCCCCATTAGCACCCCTTGGTTGATTTGTGCCAAAGCCTATTGTCCTTTAAGTTATGAGGAAGAAAAAGGAAATCTGATAAATCAATTTCCTCCTCAACAAAAAGGAAAATATTTTATACTTCTTAACTGTGCTTTGATATGCACATATTATAGGCTATATCAGCTATCCACTACATACTTAGAAATTTAGCTAATTGTCATAACATAAATTAACATTTTATGGCCATGCAAAGAGAGTAGAAATGGATTTTAGAATGTCAAGTATTTATCACTAGTATGTGTTAATACAAATATCTAACTTAATTAAAAATAGGGCATTTATATGTATATATGTGGGTGTGCGTGTGTACATGAGCATGTGTGCATGCACACACACACAGATATGTTGGTTTTGTGTAATGCAACCACATGAATTAAGTATACATAGGATAGAGTCACTGCCCTGACTCGTAAATGAAACCCTTATTAGATAAAAAATGAACTAAAAAATTTTATCAACCCTGAAATCTGCAATCAATGATATTTGGTTATAAGCAAAATAACATGAATGATAATCTAAAATTTCTGACCAAATAACACTGGGATAATTGCATTATTACCTCTAGTACTCTTAGAAATTTCATTCAGCAGTTATAATATTGTTGGGGGATGAGTAAACTTTTCAATAGCAAGTACTTTACCATTGAAGAAATGCATTCTGGGTATTTCCCAAAGTACACCTGAGATTTAGATTATTTTATTGATAGTTTTTGAGAAGAAAATAATAATAAATCATTTTGCTGGTTGTTCACACCAAACATTTTTAAATGAAGTTGGGCATTTTAAATACTCTCTTTGGATTTAGAGCTCTCTAATTATATTTGAATCAGAGAATAAAATTCCATTAAAATAATTTTAATTTCCAATATTATGCACCAAGCATCTGATTTTTCATGAGTTTGCCAATGGAAGTTCATTCTGCTGGTCAACGTTCCCACTCATATAAGAATAATGCCTCTTATCCTTGAAGCCTCCTGATTGCTGCAAGCAGTTAGGCTCTGAAATTTAAAAACTGGTTTTGTTTTTTTGTTTTTTTGTTTTTTTTTTTGAGATGGAGTCTTGCTTTTTCACCCAGGCCGGAGTGCAATAGCTTGATCTCAATTCACTGCAATCTCCGCCTCCAACCTCCTCCAGGTTTAAGCGATTCTCCTGCCTCAGTCTCCCAAGTAGCTGGGAATACAGGTGTGCACCACCACACCTGGCTAAATTTTGTATTTTTAGTAAGATTCAGGGTTTCACCATGTTGGTCAGGCTGGTCTCAAACTCCTGACCTCAGGTGATTCACCTGCCTTGGCCTTCCAAACTGCTGGGATTACAGGCATGAGCCATCACACCCAGCCTGACTCATTCTTTAATGGAAAAAGAAAATACACATGTTATTCCCAAATGCTACCGTCAGCAGTCAACCTATCAATGATTGACATATTTTATTTTCTCAAATACAAGAAAAGCAATCCTTAGTATCTAAAAGGTGATGTTGTATAGTATATATGGTATTATCTCGTTTGTTTTTTCAAATTAAAATAATTTTTAGTGAATGATTAAAATTTACTAAACCTCTCTATAGGCATGCCTAGGGATCTGACTTGTTCCATATCTAAGTACATGCCCCATATATTGACACAATTTTAGAAATGGCTTTTAGCTGTTATCTTTGGGAGAAAGGATTAGTAGAGACTCATTTTAACTTTTATATTACCACATTGAGGAATACATAATCACATTTATCAGATACAGATCTCAGTTTATAAACTCAAGTGTGAAAGAAATCTTTTCTCAGAGTGTGTCTTATTTCCGCAAGGGGACACACCTGTTGAAGTGGCATTTGCAGGATGAGATAGCAATCTAGATTTCTGTATTTCCTTTCTTTTGTCTTGGTGTATGCAGACACCCTGTTCCCATCTGGCCTTTATATACTGACCCATGAAGCCATGCTGTATTATCCTCTTCCTGTCTGTGAATCCCTTCACCCTCACTGGCTGACCTTAAACCAAGTTATTTCTGCTCCCAGAGGAAAACATTCTCCATCTCCTGCTCTGCTACAGTTGGCAAAAGGAACTGTGAAGCCAAACTGCTCAGATATACTGTAATGATTTACAACAGACAAGAGAAGGTCAGGTGGTAAGAACGACTGGGAAGGATTTTACAACTGGACATTGTAATAGTTGGGAAGGCCACTTCATAGTGGACAGTCAAGGAGGGCTTCTTGGAAATCATGCTGTTTGCACTAGTAGTGTCCATTGCTGTCTCCATTAAAAAATTATGAATTCGATCATGTGTTATGATTGTAGAACATGATCAAATTCATTGAAGAGCTGATAACTTGGCTTGAAAGGGGTGCAAAATGGAACAACAACTAGCATCCAGGCAGCAGGTATCAATCAGCCATCACATCTCGGGCTGGCCTCCTAGAAGAAATTAGTTCCATTGTTTGTTTTCTCCATCCCTGTGAGACCCCATTCAAGGCTCAACATTCATGAATGCCTTAAAGGCATTGTACTATGTATACCCGCTAAACAATCAATTTTATACATAATCATAACGTTGGTTTGAAACATGGGTTCCTCTCCTTTTTTCAGTGGTGTGCCAGGTAAAGATTCCAGGGAAGTGTAGTTAGGGAGAATTGCAGGTGGAGAGGCTCTGCCTCACATCATCAGCTTCAGCTGTGATTTACATTCATATTAAATGTTAGCTTGTGTGTTGCACACCCTGAGGCTTTTTACTCCACCTGGGGGTGGAAATTTGCATTATTATGCATTTCTGACTCTAGATATAGTGGGGATTTTATTTTTGTCTCTGAGAACAAGCTAAAATCAAATCTTACTTAAATAGGGGCCGACTATGCTGCTTAGGAGAAGCACAGAGAGAAGATACGGCAAAGATGGGGCAATGAAAACTTGGGAATGAGGCAGATATCAACATTCGATACATTATTGTCCATTCATTTCTTCTCAGTCTTACAATATGTAAGAATTAATTAAGCCAGTGCTTCACATTTCTTCTCCTTGCCTTATGAAATAAAGTTAACAAAATCTGTGTATAACAAGTTTTCTGACAACAAAACCCATTCCATACCAAGTACATTGAGTAAATATCTATGTAGGAAAATGTATGTTAGGCAGTGTCATCATGTCCTCCTACCAAAGACCAACACCCCATGTAGTATTTGAATTATTCCTTAAAGCCACATTGTCACCAGATTCTCTGGTATTTGTGTTTTATTTATTTGTGAAATGGGTATTTTGGTGCCTTTTCTTCCCCCTTCTTTTTTTTTGAGATAGGGTCTTACTCTGTTTCTGAGGCTGGAGTGCAGTAGGACAATCATGGCTCACGGCAGTCCTCCTGCCTCAGGTTCCCAAATAGCTGTGACTACATGTGCACACTACCACCACACCTGGCTAATTTTTTTTTTCTTTTTTTTTTTTTAAAGACAAGGTCTCACCATGTTGCCCAAGCTGGTCTCCAACTCCTGGACTCAAGCAATCCTCCTGCCTCAGCCTTTCAAAGTGCTAGGATTACAGGCGTGAGCCACCAGGCCTTGCCAGTGCCTTCCATTTTTGCCTGTAAGTTTAAAAGGATTTAGAAGATTTAAGCTTGAAAAATCAAGCAGAGATTTGGCTCAGGTAAGGTTTTGGTTTTGTTTTGTTTTACAAAACAATAGGGTCAGAGAAATTGAATATTCTCTCTCAGGGTAACTCCTACCAGCAGAGGCAGTTGCCAGGACAATAGGGGCTGTTTCTACACTGGCAAATAATATTGTGTAAAATTGCCTTGGTTATTGTTGTTGTTTTCTACTACTAGGGCAACAATCACACGTAGTTACTTTTTCTTCTACAATGTACATTGAGCTCATATTATTTTAGAAATGTATTTTACTTTGCCTAATTCTAGAACCAGTTACTTACATGTCTGCCTCTCCCTTAACTCCTAACAATGAGGCAGATAGCATATTTTTGACATTTCCCGATCCTTGTGTTACAGAATTTTTGGGATGTCACTTTTCTGGTCGGAAACCTCTATGGCCAGTAGCACCTCTGCCTGAGTTTTGCTTGGGCCCCCTGGGCTCGTTCTGCCCACTCAGCCTGGCAGGCTGTGCTTGGCTACACTACCAGTCTCAATCCCATGCCTGCCAAGGGTGAGTCAGGTGTGGAGTGGCAAGGGGTATGTGAGCAAGTGTAGCGTCCAGCCACTGTGCGCTGGCTGTTGCTGAGGGGTGGGCAGCTCCAGTGCCAGCACAGGCACCAGCTCTCTGCAAGGCTGCAGCTGGACAAGGCTCACCACAAGCAGCTTCACCTGCTGGCACCAGGGAATGCAGCAGCACCTGGAACCTTCTAGGGGACTCCAGGAACCACAAGGTCCCAAAGAGGGAGTCACAGCCCTGACTTTGGGAGCTCCCAAGTCTGGGTTCCCTGATGGACTGCAGCTCTTCTCTCCAACCACAATGTGGCAAGCAAGGGGCATGTTTCAGCCCTGTTTGTGTTACAGTTCTTTTAGCCCCACTATTCGGTAGGTCCCGAGTTTTGTCCTACAACCAGGAAGAATGAGGAATGAAGACAAGTGGAGGGTGAGCAAGACATAAAGGAGTTTTACTGAGTGATAGAACAGCTCAGAGAAGACCCACAGAAAGTAGCTCCTTTCCACAGCCAGGGTGTCCCAACAAGTGTTCAGCTCCAGCAGGGAGAGTAGCTCCTCTCTTCTACGTAGGTCATCCCCAATGAGTGCTCAGTTCTCAGCAGAGAGTGTAGCTCCTCTCTGCAGCTGGTCACCCTGACATCTGCTCAGTTCTTTGGCTGAGCCCAGGACTTTTATGGGCCTCAGACGGGAGAAAGTGGACACCATTGGTTCACGGGTGGCCATGGGCAGGATTGGCAAAAGCACCACAATTTCCCACCCCAGTTTGTGGGACTGGCAGCTTGGCCCCCAGGCTTCAGGCCCTAGCTAGCTCATTGGTACCCAAAGTCCAGATGGGACCAACGTGGCAGGGGCTGGTTTGTCAGCACTGCCCCTAGCGTGTACATATTGGGCCAGGCTGCAACTGTGCCCAGGCTTGGTTCTGACTTTGCTCCAAGACTAGAGCAGGTGCCAGCAGCAGGGAGAAGTCCTGCAGTGGGAGAGGGCACTTCCTAGCTCATTGGTGCCCAAAGTCCAGAGGAGGCAAAGGTGGCAGGGGCAAGTCTGTCAGCACTGCCCCGAGCTTGTGCATACCTGGCCCCAAGACTAGAGCAGGTGCCAACAGCAGGGAGAAGTCCTGCAGTGGTAGAGGGCACTTTCAAGCCTGTGAGGGCAAGGAGGGCCTTTCCAGGCCCTCAAAATTGCAGAGATGGCGGGGTCTGCAGTAGTAGTTCGGATGACTGCAGGTATACCGAGGGGGAGGGTTGTGGGTGAGGTTCCTGCCTACTCCATGGGACAGGAGGCCCAGATCTGCAGTTACTACTTGGGCTGCTGTGGCTGCACCTGGGGAGCTCCTACCCCAACATGGAAGGGGCAGGTCTCCCATTTGTCCCTGATTCCCTCCGGCTCTGTGGAGTGTGCAGTCCTGGCTGTGCCTCCTCAAAGCCTGGGGCAGGGATTCCAGGTCCTTGCTCGGCTCCTCTCTGCCTGCCCCCCTGTTAGTGGCCGGGCCCCATTGTGGTGGCCCCTAAGGCAATGGACTGGGAGTGCTGGGGGTTCCCACCAGCTCTGTGTAGTACAGCACCACCTCTGGCTCAGCTCCACCACCTGCTCGTGCCTTCCCTGCACTGGCCAGTGTGATGGCAGCAGCCATTCCAGGCAGTAATTAAGATATTATTTGGAATAGGTGAGAAAAATGAATGAATGGATAAGGAACAAAAGAATCTGGGGGTAGGTGAGGAATATAATCTGTAAAACTGAAATTAGCATTGCTATAACATAATGGATATTTCACTATTATAATTTAGGAACGGAAACATTAGATCAATTACTTCCTTTATAACTGTTAAAAATAAACTTGGGAAATCCTAAAAGAGCTGTAGTCTTAGACTGTAAAACTCTTAATTTTTATAGGATAATAGTTGTTCACTCTAATCACTAAAAAAAGGCACATATATGTAAGAATATATTTTTAATCTTATGGTGATTGTTAATTTACTCTTATTAGCACATTAGTTCAGTCACTTCAAAGACTCTAAGGGCTAATGTTGCTCATGTATTTGCATCTAATTTTCACAAAAGTTATAAAAAAGGGGAAACAAGAAGTTGTATCCTCAAACTTGCAGGTTGAGATTAGACAATATAATTCAGATATAGAAGTAAACAAGGTTTAATTTTTCAGAATAGACCTCATCCCTAAAATTTATAAATAAAAAAATCACAATAGTGTGACAGAGAAATTAAAAATCCTCTTTGAGCTTAGAATAACCAAGATTCCATTCATCATGAACATCTCCAAAACGCCAAGGGAAAATAACCCGAAAGTCAAAGCAAACGCAAACTGAAAGTAAAACCGAAAAGAAAAACCAAGCCGCCGGGGGGCCTTTTTCGCCCTCCCAAAAGGTTCTCAGAGGACACACACAAAAAAAAAAGCACACTGACACACTGAAAAACAAGAACAGAGAAAATATATAGTGTCAAAAAACAACAAAAATCACACTGAGAGGGCGCGGTGTGTTTAAAACCACACTCACATGGACACGGAGAGGGCACACACAAACACCCCTGTGATAGACACGTGTATAGTGATAGAAAACAGAAAAAAATGTCGGGGGGGGACAAAAGCCACAGAAAACCAAAAACACCCACACAACAAAACTATATGCGAGATGGAAAAACACACATTCCCCAGATCACAGAGTGAAAAACACCTCTCTAGAGAAAAGAAAAAAGCGTGTGCCCCAGAACACCGGCGATATTTCTATACCACACACCCACATAAAAAACATAAAAAAACTTAAAATGATATATTATAAAAAAAAAAAATAAAACACACACAACACCGGGAAAAAAAAAAAAAAAAAAAACATTGACACATATCGAGAGAACAACAAAAAAGATGGGGGCTCGAGAAAAAGCCCCCCACAGTCTGTTTGCCTGTTTTCCACATTGAGATGCAGAAGACAAGGACACTCATGTAGCTGGTGTCATCCTCACCTTCTCTGCATGCCTTTCCGTCCATAAAATTCAACAAATATCAGTCTAGCAGCCCTTCATTAAACACTGCCTACCTATAGAGCTGAAACCAACATTTACATTAATCTTTATCCATTTTACTAGGACTTTTTAATTAATGCACCTCTAAGTCAGAAGGAATAACTGCAAAAATGAATTGATGTGTGATATTCTAGGTTTGGTGGATGTGTCCTAGAAAATGTCTTAGGGAAGACATCGTAGGGAATCAGGAGATGCCTTTATGTTCCTTGTTAGTTACCATGTACAAATTGTGAAAACAGTTTCCTGTATAATTCCTGGTGACCAAGAGTTTGCATTTCTCTGTGTAGACACAGATGTAGTAATGCTTGTAGTCCTGGTCACAATCATGCTCAGAGATGTATTTATAGTTGTAGATGTCTCTCAATAGAGAGCCAGAAAAGAAATTATGTCTTACCATATGTCAGATACTGTGCTGGCTTGCAACCCAAGATCATGTTCCTTCTACAGGAAAGTAATGTGATTGCAAACAGGACCATCTGATGCTCTTCATCATTTCTTTACCAACGGGTGTTTTCAACACACCCTCCGAGAGAGTGGTAAAAGTAGAATTTCACTCTGTAGATCCCCTCAGTTTCCTTGGAATTCATTCTCTTTGTTTCTGTAGTACCTCTAACCCTGTTTTTCTTCCTTCTTCAGTGGCCACTGATCCTCGCTGGCAGTGACACCTTATCTCCCTCACCTCTAATGCTAGTGGACTCCAGCACTAAGTATGCAAAACCCATTGTCTACATTCATTTCCAATGCGGTTTGATCAAATCTCAGAGCCTTAAATCAAATCTTTGTCTTTACCAAATTATATTTCTTGCCCAATACTTATTTCCTATTTCCTTAGAGTGAAAATTTATATCTAATAGCCTACTCGAGATCTCCACTGGCATGTGTGGTAGGAATCTCAAATTTAATATGTATAAATTAAACCCATGGTCTTCCTCCCCATATTTCCTGCTGACTTCCTATCTCTGTGACAACTCCACGGTTCCAGTTGCTTCAGCAAAGTTTCCCATGACCAATCCTGTCAGTTCTACCTTGCCATTATACCCATACTCCAGCCACTCCTTACCACCTCCACTGACAGCTAAAACTAGCACAACCACTTCCTAAAAGGAGTGAAAGACCCTCTACCAACTGATTCTGCTCCCTTCCACACACAAAGGAAAACACAGGGATCCTTTTAAAATGCAAATACAATGAATTTACTACTCTACTCAAAACCACCCAATGGGAAAAACCAAAGCCCTGCCTCATCTAGACCCAGCTCCCCACTCCCTACCCATTCTTCTTTCTCACTGACTCCCGTCCAGCCACATTTTCTTCCTAGAATGCTCTTTTCCCTCCTGTGTGTGGCTGGACTCCCTGGCTTCCTTCAGGTCTTAGCCCACGATACTGGCTCAGTGAGAATTTCTTTTTTCATCATCTTCAAAATAGCAGTTTTCATCCTAGGAACAATTCATCTCCCTTCACTGCTTTATTTCGCTATTTCTCTTCTTCACACCTACTACCACAGTCTGACACACTTTGATAAATAGATAAGATATACACAAAGATGTAGTGTAGTTATAGTGTAGATACAGACACGTGTTTACTGTTTCTATAGCTCTCCATTACAATGGGAACAACATGAAAGACAGGACTTTGTTTTACCTACAATTATATTCTCAGCCCTAGAACAGTACCAGATATGCAGCAAGTGCTAAATACCTAAAATCAACAGATAACGGAAAGCACACATATTGCTTACCCTTAGTTAAGTCCTTCAGCCTCAGACATCTCTGGCTTCCCATTGTGTTGCTATTTAAAAATGAATATTGAAGGAGAATTTCATAGGATACAGTGCCTCATCCTTCCATGGACACATGGGAAACAAACGGAAAAAAGGCACCATGATGAAAGAATTGGTATTGATTCAATTCATTCTCAGACTGCATACCACACAGACACTTTTATAGGGGCAAAAAACTCATTTATATCTTAAGCATCTTGTGCGAATGGACTGGAAATTCAAGGTGAGTGGTGCCTGAGGGTATGTATTAGAAACACAAACATATGGAAATATTCTGTGTGTGTGTGCACGTGTGGCGTATGCATGATCCTTCCCCTTTATAAAAGAAAAATCCAAGCTGCTTTTGAAATTTGGAGAAGGGGTTAATGTCATGCATCTTTACATCAATATCCTGGGTGAATTTCCCCTTTGGGTATATGACATCCTTGAGTCAGATCCTTCTATCAGAGAATGGGAAACAACCATTTCCAGCTTTATTTAGAAATAAATAAATAGTAGAGAATAGCAGTTAAGGTATAAATTAATCCTGTCTCTGCCGCTTCCTAGCTGTGGCTTCTCCACCAGTATGTAGGAAAGATTATAGGTTCTACCTCACGAGTTTACTGGAAGATAAATTAACTAATTCATTTTCAAGTGAAGTACTTGAAAATGTATTTGGCAAATAGTAAGCTTAGAATTAATATCCTCTTTTTAAATTCGGGACTATGAACAATGATCTCTATGTAAGAAAATTCTCATTCATTTTAGATATTACTTGTATTTATTTAACAAAATGCCTAAATACTAAAGATCCAGAAGTGAATTCTATAATGCCTTCCCTTAGAATGCCTTCCCTTAGGAGTGCAAATCTTGATAGAGAAAGGGGTAACTTACTTTCTTTTGATAGAAAAAGGACAAGTAATTATAAATATATACAGCAAAAATTATTGCAGCACTGAAGTCAGGTTAAATTAGTTTTAGAATTTGACATAATCACAATGGAATAGTAGCTGCTATCCCCACTTTATTCTTTTACAGAAATAAAATGTTTAGTTAAAAATTAAATAATCACAATACAGGAGACAACACATATTTTAAAGATGATCTGGGAACAGAAATAGTAGCTAGTTCAGGAAAGATGCATCTAAGCCTACGCTGTAAACGAAATGTCAAAGCTAAGAATGAAATGTGACATTGACAAATTAATTTTTAAATGAGTAAGAAAATCAATACTTTGAACAAAACTGTGTTTGCAAAAGGATGTCATTAGAGTTTTAGAGTTTCATATAGTCATATTTACTTCTAAGCTCAGGTAGAAATTAAAGGGTAACAGATTGTAGATCTATAAGCTAAGGTCAGAAAATGGAAAGGAGAAATGAATTTTTTTGCTTTGAGATGGAGTCTCCCTCTGTTGCCAGGCTGGAGTGCAGTGCTTGGCTCACTGCAACCTCCACCTCCTGGGTTCAAGCATTTCTCCTGCCTCAGCCTTCCAAGTAGCTGGGGTTGGCCAGCATGGTCCTGATCTCCTGACTTTGTGATCCACCCACCTCAGCCTCCCAACGTGCTGGGATTACAGGCGTGAGCCACCATACCCAGCCCAAAATGGATTTAAGTGCCTGCTAAATTTCAAGGAGACCCTGAAGACCAGGGGCCTTTCCATTAAAGCAGGGTGAGGGTTTCATGGGGTAGGGAAATTTGGGTACATAGTCTTCTGGTTTATGCTCCAAAAGAAGTTTGCATCTTGAAGAGGAACTTGAAATTGAGATATCATCACTGTATTTATGCCTCTTTGATGGACAATCCCAGAAAACATCAGAATAGCAATTTCAGAGAACTGTGTTTTCCAACCTTTTGATATGTTAGTCAAAGTCCAACTTTCACAGGGTGAGGATAGAGAAAGAAAAGAGAAGCAACAGAAGTCAGGGAGATGCTAGAGACCCTCCAGGATGTGTGCTTTTGTCCATTCCCATTGGCTTCAGATGTCCCTGAATAAATGGACAGACTAAACTGCTGTCCTTATCCAAGAAGACAGTGTCTACCCCAAGAAAGTTACAATCTCCAACTGCAGTTGGAGTATGAAATTCCTTCAAAACAATTTGAATGTTGGAGAACTCAGTATCTCAATTTCCATGTTGAACACAGGTTCCAGTAAGGTAACAGATCTTGACTTTATATTTTCTAAAATAATTTACACTTTGATGGGAGGAGAGGTGATTTTGTTTTTCTGTCCTGAATGTTGAATAAATTGAAGATTATTTGTCATGGAAATTGGCCAATGATTTAGGGGTAATATATAATCTGTTAAACACGAAACAAGATGCCATTATTTCAAGGGAAATGATATTCCCACCCCAGAGGAAGTTTTTTTTCTCAATGTCTTACTCAGGTAAAAATATCATTTTTTATTAAGGCTGTTTAAAACAGTAAAGTAGGCTAGATACAAACGATCACTTTGAAAATAAGATACTCTCCCATCTTGAGTTGAAATTTGCCAGGAAACTCATTTTATAAAATGATCTATGGAACCATTCTACAAGAATATAAAAAAATTGTAAAAATTTAGAGTGCAATAAAAACGTAATGTTTTTGTTGTCTGTCTCATACTAATTTCTACATTTATTTTTATATCAAAGAATATTCAATACATCTTGAAACATGAACTCCTTCACAAAGGGTAGATAGAAGACACTAGTAAACCCTGAAGAGAGTTTTAGGGTGGTTGAGCCATTTTGTATGGACCCCTGAAATTTAAAAAGGGCTTGATGCATGACTGGTATCAGAATCAAAGATTACTACCAAGAACAGATTTCTGGCTAGTTTTTAAATCCATGCTTCCCTTTGATAAACAGAAAAAAAAAAAAAAAAAGATATGCTCTTCTTTTAAAGCTATTGAAATTTTAGGATTGGTTATGATGATTAAATATGAATTAAAGCAAAGGGACAAAATGCTGTTTATTTCCAAACTCTTATCTCCCAAGACTATAATCACTCTAAGGGGAATAGGACTGGACCTGCCTTCCACAGCCCTCTACTCACACAAATCGCTACTCATAGACTTATGCATATTCACCAGCTCTGCGTGTTCTAATGCCCTCAGCAATTTGAGGGGACATCAAAACAGGTAAAAATTACTGAGACCTGACAGCTGCAATAGGTCACCACATTAAATTCATGCGGGTCATCTCCAGTGTATCATAATATTCAGAGAGAAATGAACTCACCCTCACACTTTGGTAGAGGCATCCTTCAAATCTTTTACCATCTGGTTTCATAAGTGAGTCTGACTCCTTGGACTATTTTAGCCTCCACACATATCAGAACACAGATTAACCAGTTGTAAAATACACATTTTTCAAAAGTCTTTGATTATCAGAATCAAACCCAAAAAGTTGTTAAAAAAAAAAATGGGGTGAGGAGATTAAAGGAGAGAAAGATGAAGTAAAAGTCAATGATGCAGATACTTAAAAATGTGGTTCATTAATTGAAGCTTGAGAGCTCCATGCCTGCCCAAAACCATTTCAGGATTATCCTGATGAGCAGGAGCTCAAATTTGAGTTTAATTTAATTTAGACAAATATATTTGCATATTTTTTTCCTTGTAACTGAGTCTTCTTGAAAATGTAGAGCATTGCATAAATTTAGACAATGATAATGATTTCAGGATGTAGTGAAGATGCAAAGGAGGACATTAGCAAATGGGGAAGGAGGCAAAGGGAAGAGCCCATGACCCAGAGAGAAACTGGGGCACCTGTGACAACATAGCTTCTCTGTGAGGACAATGGAAGCAGAGATGTGGGAGCTCCCAGGGTCCCGGAGAGAAGCAAATCTATACAGAGGTCACTTTTCTGCTGCAGAGCCACATTTTACATCAGATAGACAGGCTAAAACAAAAAACTTAGGACCTAAGACAAGGGTAGAAGGCAGTTTGAAATGATTCCCAATGGCCCTATCATCTGGCATTCATGCGCTTGTGTAATGCTCTTCCTGAGTATAAACTGGAGCCAGGGACTCGCTTCTAATGAAGAAAATGCAGTGATCATGAAGGACTGTCACTCCTGGGGTTAGATATAAAAGACTGTGGCTTCTATCTTGGTGACACTCTCTCTGTCACTCCTGTCAGTTAAACACTTTGGCGAAGCCACAGTTTGTCA
>NW_012101920.1:5053229-5071993 GCF_000951045.1 Mandrillus leucophaeus
AGTATGAAATTCCTTCAAAACAATTTGAATGTTGGAGAACTCAGTATCTCAATTTCCATGTTGAACACAGGTTCCAGTAAGGTAACAGATCTTGACTTTATATTTTCTAAAATAACTTACACTTTGATGGGAGGAGAGGTGATTTTGTTTTTCTGTCCTGAATGTTGAATAAATTGAAGATTATTTGTCATGGAAATTGGCCAATGATTTAGGGGTAATATATAATCTGTTAAACACGAAACAAGATGCCATTATTTCAAGGGAAATGATATTCCCACCCCAGAGGAAGTTTTTTTTCTCAATGTCTTACTCAGGTAAAAATATCATTTTTTATTAAGGCTGTTTAAAACAGTAAAGTAGGCTAGATACAAACGATCACTTTGAAAATAAGATACTCTCCCATCTTGAGTTGAAATTTGCCAGGAAACTCATTTTATAAAATGATCTATGGAACCATTCTACAAGAATATAAAAAAATTGTAAAAATTTAGAGTGCAATAAAAACGTAATGTTTTTGTTGTCTGTCTCATACTAATTTCTACATTTATTTTTATATCAAAGAATATTCAATACATCTTGAAACATGAACTCCTTCACAAAGGGTAGA
Organism: Mandrillus leucophaeus; assembly: GCF_000951045.1. Classification (NCBI taxonomy): domain Eukaryota; kingdom Metazoa; phylum Chordata; class Mammalia; order Primates; family Cercopithecidae; genus Mandrillus; species Mandrillus leucophaeus. The sequence continues at coordinate 5,053,837 of NW_012101920.1, forward strand.
TAGAAGACACTAGTAAACCCTGAAGAGAGTTTTAGGGTGGTTGAGCCATTTTGTATGGACCCCTGAAATTTAAAAAGGGCTTGATGCATGACTGGTATCAGAATCAAAGATTACTACCAAGAACAGATTTCTGGCTAGTTTTTAAATCCATGCTTCCCTTTGATAAACAGAAAAAAAAAAAAAAAAAGATATGCTCTTCTTTTAAAGCTATTGAAATTTTAGGATTGGTTATGATGATTAAATATGAATTAAAGCAAAGGGACAAAATGCTGTTTATTTCCAAACTCTTATCTCCCAAGACTATAATCACTCTAAGGGGAATAGGACTGGACCTGCCTTCCACAGCCCTCTACTCACACAAATCGCTACTCATAGACTTATGCATATTCACCAGCTCTGCGTGTTCTAATGCCCTCAGCAATTTGAGGGGACATCAAAACAGGTAAAAATTACTGAGACCTGACAGCTGCAATAGGTCACCACATTAAATTCATGCGGGTCATCTCCAGTGTATCATAATATTCAGAGAGAAATGAACTCACCCTCACACTTTGGTAGAGGCATCCTTCAAATCTTTTACCATCTGGTTTCATAAGTGAGTCTGACTCCTTGGACTATTTTAGCCTCCACACATATCAGAACACAGATTAACCAGTTGTAAAATACACATTTTTCAAAAGTCTTTGATTATCAGAATCAAACCCAAAAAGTTGTTAAAAAAAAAAATGGGGTGAGGAGATTAAAGGAGAGAAAGATGAAGTAAAAGTCAATGATGCAGATACTTAAAAATGTGGTTCATTAATTGAAGCTTGAGAGCTCCATGCCTGCCCAAAACCATTTCAGGATTATCCTGATGAGCAGGAGCTCAAATTTGAGTTTAATTTAATTTAGACAAATATATTTGCATATTTTTTTCCTTGTAACTGAGTCTTCTTGAAAATGTAGAGCATTGCATAAATTTAGACAATGATAATGATTTCAGGATGTAGTGAAGATGCAAAGGAGGACATTAGCAAATGGGGAAGGAGGCAAAGGGAAGAGCCCATGACCCAGAGAGAAACTGGGGCACCTGTGGCAACATAGCTTCTCTGTGAGGACAATGGAAGCAGAGATGTGGGAGCTCCCAGGGTCCCGGAGAGAAGCAAATCTATACAGAGGTCACTTTTCTGCTGCAGAGCCACATTTTACATCAGATAGACAGGCTAAAACAAAAAACTTAGGACCTAAGACAAGGGTAGAAGGCAGTTTGAAATGATTCCCAATGGCCCTATCATCTGGCATTCATGCGCTTGTGTAATGCTCTTCCTGAGTATAAACTGGAGCCAGGGACTCGCTTCTAATGAAGAAAATGCAGTGATCATGAAGGACTGTCACTCCTGGGGTTAGATATAAAAGACTGTGGCTTCTATCTTGGTGACACTCTCTCTGTCACTCCTGTCAGTTAAACACTTTGGCGAAGCCACAGTTTGTCAACTGCTCTATGGAGAGGTCCACGTGGCAGGGAACTGAAAGAGGCCTCCAGCCCACAACAAGGAAGGAACTAAGACCTCACTTCAACAGCTCACAAGGAATTGAATTCTGCCCTCATGCAGAGTGAACGTGGAAGGGGATCCTGCCCCTGTTGAACTGCAGGATGACTGTGGCCCCCACTGACACCTTGATGGCAGCCTTGGGAGAGACAGACAGAGAACCCAGCTAAACTGCTATCAGATTCCTGATCCACAAAACTGTGAGAGTGTTATTTTTAGCTACTAATTTGGGGAGGTAAGTTGCTGCACAGTAATCGGTAACTAAAACAAGCTTTCCCATGTGCCATTGCTTGTCTATACCTCACCTTCACTTTTCCTCTGCATGTTATGATAGGCTGACAAGTGCTCATTTCTTCCCTGAAAATGTCGACTTCCTAATCCCCAGAACCTGCGAATATGTTACCTCCCATGGCGAAAGGGGCTTTGAAGATGTGATTAAGGATCCTGTGAGGGGCAAGTTTTCCTGGATGACCTGGGCAGGCCCAATGTCATTACATAGGTCGTTATATGAGAAGGGGAAGAGGGTCGATGTCAGGGAAAGAAAATGTGATATGGAAGCAGAAGTTGGAGCCATGCACTTTGAAGATGGAGATAGAGATGCCAGGAGCTAAGGAATATCATCTGCCTTTAGAAACTGGAAAGGTAAGGACATTGATTCTCCCCAGAGCCTCCACAAGGAACGCAGCTCTGCCAATACCCTAATTTTAGCCCCCAAGACCCATTTTGGACTTCTGACCCTGGAATTTCAAGACAACAAATTTGTGTTGTTTTAAGCTACTAAATGTGCGGTAAACTAGTACATAAGCATATACTCTGTCCTATTATTTTCATTAAATCAGCTCACTTTTGTATATACGTCTATTGTAAAAAGGCTCTGATACTACGAGTTTGGAGTGCTGATTGTATCCATTCCTCCACCATATATCATGAAAGTAAACAGCCAATGAAATTTAAAGATTTAAAAGTGTGCCCCTAACATCATGTTGTGTATAAGAAGCGTGAGGATCTTACTTTAGAATGCAGCACAGAAGGAGAAATGCCCCATCAGGCCTCTCAGAACTCAGTCCTTTGGGCAGGATAAGGCTTTGTGTGCTCAAGTTCATTTTGGCTTTGAGTACAACAGATTTGGAAATGGTCACTAACAACCACAAATCCTCCAGCTGAATTTATCTATCTAATTAGGCTTTCAAACTTGGAGAAAGACTTCACTGGGTCCCAATCTGCTGGCTACGTGTAAGACTTCCTCTAAAAGAGCACAGATATTTTCCCCTCATCATGAAATTGACCTACACTGGAATGTTGTTTGCTGTCTGTGGAAATTGACCTACACTGGAATGTTGTTTGCTGTCTGTGGACTCACTTGAAGAGGGAATTGGTGCTGTACTCAAAACCATGGTCCACAGATGAGTGAAATAAGCCCATCAGGGCTGGTAGCTTCATGGTGGACCAGTGGTTCTCAACCTGGGGTGATTGGTTCCCCAGGTGACACTTGGAAATGCCTGGAGATTTCCAAGAGTCAAGACTCAAAAATGATACAGACATTTAGTAAGCAGACTCCAGGGATGCTGCTATCTATCCTGTGATGTCATCCCCCGCTTCACACATTCACACATACACAACAAATACTTATTCAGCCCCAAACAGTATTGGTGCTGAGGTTGAGAAACCCGATACAAACGAATACAAATGCTAACTCTACTAAATTACTAAAAACTCAGGGACAGATGGGATAAGATAATCTGGTCCTCTGGTATTATTGTAGACTATCCTTTAAAAGCATAAAGGGTTAAATACAAACAACCCAGGCAATTACATCAGGACCAGGAAGGTAGAAGAAGAGAACGGTGGCAATAACTTCTCTGCAGTGTCAGGTGCCACTTCATGTCCTATCTGTTCTCGGCACATCAAAATCAGGGGAGAGGTAAGCGCAGGGTTAAAGGGATTGCCAACTTCACAAGCCCTCCCCATCACCATCATAGCACAAAGTCAGAGACAAAAAGCGAAAAGAGAAGTCCCAACCCCATGAAGGCTAACATTTTAAAATAAATGAAATAAATGCTATATGAAGCAATTGCAGACAAACCAAGAATGCTCTTCAGTCAGAATAGAGCTCACAGGAACCAAGGCTGCAATCCTAACATGGATAGGACAGAAGAGGACATGGGATATCCTGGGACATTTTCAAGAATTAGCAAACAACAAGTGATCAGAGTGCCAGAAAATATAAGACGTCCCACAAACCAGCAGAAAAGCAAATCCCTTGTTCAAATACAGCAATCCTTCCTAAGTAACAGAAGATCACTAGTTCATGAAGAAGCACTCTATAAAGAATAGATCTGACAGCAGTTGGCCCAATACTCCCCAGTTGCATTTCTTTTTCCTGTACACACAGAAAAGCTAAATTTCCAATTCTCCCGTGCAGTTAACTTGGCTTCATGTGACTTGATTCTAGACAATGAGATATTAATGGAAGTGATGTTCACCATGACAGACCTACTCTTAAATGTCCCCTTATGTCTAGTCACACTCTTTTTCTCCTCTGTATCAACTAGGAATTCAAAGAGGTACAGATGATGTCTTCACCCTTTGAGGAGAACAATCCAGGAAAGCCTAATGACCTGCACTTGTCCATGGCATAAGTGATGAAATATATTAAGTCACTAAGATTTACAGCATATATATGCTATATATATAGGTGTGGCATGAGCCACCGCACCTGACTAGAGATTATCTTTTATAGACATCATTGGCTCTAATATAAGACCTTTGGCATATATATATGCATATATATACACACATATATATGCTGTAAATCTTAGTGACTTATTATATATATTATTATATACTTATTATATATATTAACATATATATAATATATATGCATATATATAGAGAGAGAGATGCAATTTCACTCTTGTTTCCCAGGCTGGAGTGCAATGGCGTGATCTCAGCTCACCGCAACCTCCGCCTCCTGGGTTCGAGCAATTCTCCTGCCTCAGCCTCTCGAGTAGCTAGGATCACAGGCATGTGCCACCACACCCAGCTAATTTTGTATATTTAGTAGAGATTGGGGTTTCTTCATGTTGGTCAGGCTGGTCTCGAACTCTCGATCTCAGGTGCTCCGCCTGCCTTGGCCTCCCAAAGTGCTAGGATTACAGGCGTGAGCCACCGCACCTGACTAAAGCTTATCTTTTAGAAACATCATTGGCTCTAATATAAGACCTTTGGCATTCAAAGCCTTAACATATTAGTTTGAACTGTTTGAAAGTATATTAACAAATTACTACAAATTAGGCAGCTTAAAACAACATGTATTTATTATTTAAAGTTTCATGGATCAGAAGTCTGGGCACAGAATGACTCAGCCGGGCCTGCTGCTTAGGTTTCACAAGGCCAAGGTGTGGGCCATTCTGGGCCAGGCACTGAAGAAGATTCCACTTTCAGACTTATTCTGTTGGCCGCATTCAGTTCCTTGTGCTTGTGGGACTGAGGTCCGTACTCCCTTCCTGTCAGCCAAAGTCCCACGTTTACACCTGAGGGTGCACACTTCCTCTTCTGCCGTGGCAGGTGGAGTTTCTCTCACTTTTCAGATCTCTCTGACTTCTCCTTCTGCCATCCAACTGGAAAAAGTTCTCTGCTTTTAAGGGCTCATGTGATTAGGCAGAGCCCACCCAGATAATCCAGGACCATCTCCCTTTTAAGGTTCAGCACCTTAAAATCTGCAGTCATTTTTGACATGTAACATAACATTTTCACAGACTCTCAGCACTTAGGGTGTGGACATATTGGGGATCATTCTGCCTACCACAGGGAGTGATACCAAAGTTTCATAACCTGCAGTAAGCTGTCAGGTTTTCAGAGACCCATGTTTATATCATGATCCCTGATATCATGATCACTGCTATGCAACAGCACTTAGCTAGCATGGTCCAGGTCAACCACTCAGCATTCTCACATCCAAGCCCATTCCGCTTACTTACTGCTATTGCTGTGTGGTAACTCTTATGAACTGTTCCTGTGGGATTTTGCCCTTAGAGATTTGCAAGGATCTGAGATTTACCCACTGCCAATGTGAAGAATCAGTATTATTTTTTCACTTGGTTTATATATACATCATACGTATTGTCATTTGTCTAATAAATTACATTTAATTATCCAAGTAGAATAATCTCTGTATTAATACAAAGCATCTGTGGCAAATATACGGCATACATGTTACCTCCACGGCCTCCCATACCCAAGGCAGACATTGCTAGTCATTCATGGCACTCTTTTCTAGTGGATAAGCAGCTACAGAATCTCTGAAATTAGAGTTCCAGTAAGTCACTACCAATCAAGTGGAGCTAGCAGGACTTTAATATCGGCAACTCAGAACTTTAACATCGGCAACTCAGAGAAAGCTGCCCAGGTAAACAGAATTATGTGAATTGGCTGCCTTTTCCTACTTGTGTTATTGTTAATATTAAATTTTACAGATTATATACAAGATTTGTTTGTAAGGTTTTTTTAACTTATAACTTGCTTAAAGAAAAAAAAAATTCCTGAAAACAACCAAATGGGATTTTTTTCTTAAAGTCTAAATCTTTTTACTTATTTCAACCCCTCACTCTAATATCCCTGTAAAGTTCACAAAAGCCTCAATTCAGCCATAGATTCAGAAGCTGGATCACTTCTGAGCTCTACAGAGAACAAAATTCTCTTTGTTATGAGTGGGGTAGTTTTTCAAGATTTTTAAGGAACATTTTAAATGGCTCCAAACTTTATATAATAAAGCTTTATGATGAAATATCTGGCTATATTATGGCACTGACTCTTTTGCCTATTAAATCATATTCTCTTTACTCCATACCAGTAAAATGTTGTGCTATGGCTCTCTAACTTTAGCTTGGAGAGTTACAAACATGGTTGATCTATTTCCTGCACTTTGAGCAACTGTTCATTATACATCCCTCGGGACGTTGCATTTACATGAGTGTTTGTAGCTTTTCTGCTCTCAAGATCAAGATTACATGTGCAAAAGGATAGCAATGTTCTTTCAAGTTTCCTAAACGATACCATTTAGTGATGTGCGTATTATCTAGCATTGTTCAGAGGATTCAACAGAGTAGGATGCATTAACCTCAACTCACAGATCATGACCACAGAGAGATGGGAGATGTTAATTACCATGACTAGCTTAACCTTGTCCTATCTAACTAATAAGCTGATAAAACCATGATAACTCTAAGTTCCACTAACAAATAGATTCTTTATATGCATAACATATTAAAAACCAACTACTCCAGGCTGTCCTCTCTCCTGTCACCATTTGTTTTATAAGGTAATGCCATAGCCTACTGTTGATGGGTCATTAATCTACACTCATTAAGCCAGTGTGACTTTGAGGGCCATTGAGCATGGTGAATTTGCCCTTCTGCACCAGAATTAAATAAACATCGACACTAAATAAAACTGCAGTGATCTTCCAAGATCTCTGGTGGAGTAGTTAATAGCCCTTGGAATGTCTCATTTCCTTCTTGACATGGTGTGTTATGAACAGCTACCCATTTGGGGTGCTGTGTAAAACAGAATACAAGCTAGTTTAACACCTAACATTAAATTGTTGATCTTTTTTTCTTCGTTTTATCACTGTCTATGTTTTTCATAATTATTTCATACAAAGGGAATCACAGATCTCCTCAATTTACAGAGGGGTGACATATGAGGTTAAACAATGAAAATCATACATATATACACACTCACACACACACACATATATATATGGCTCACTAGTGCTTTATAATTTTGTGACTTGGTTGCCAACACTAACAAATATGAAGATTTTATATAAAAATACAAATTCTTTTGAAGAGTAAGAAGACTGGCAACACTAGACTTGTGGCTAAAGAGGAGACACACACCCTCTAGTTTCTTACGGAGACAATGGTTTTGCTCCTTAGCAATGCATACCTAATGTAATTAATGACTTTTATACTTGCATGTTACCTATACCTAGCCTAAGTCCTTGCAACTCACAGTGTGGTCCATGAGTGTTGTTGTGTCAACATCGCCTGGGACATTACCAGACCTGCAGAATCCCAGACTCCGTCTCAGAAAAGATCCCCAGGCATTTCATGTGCCCTTAAAAGTTCAAAAAGTACTGAGAGAGATTCAGGTCCACCCAGGATGGAAGCCACATACTCAGTTTCTTTTGGGTTGTCTTGGCTTCTACCTTTGGCTTTTAGTCTCACTTCCACCTTCCTCCTCTACTTACTTTGCTCTTTGAATTTAATGCTACCATTGATATATTCTAGACCTCTCCAGTCTCCACTTGTCCTCTACAGACATTCACCGGATACTGATACCTAAGGGAGCAAAAACATCCTCATTCTACATTAATAGTGCTATTAAAACTAAGCAAGTTTTCATTAGAATTATAGGATCTCTGGCTTAAATGTGGCATTGTGAAGGTCTTATAGCCACATGGATCGTTCAGTGGGTTGAATGGTTCCCCTACTCACCAAGATATGTCTATGTCCTAATCCTTAGAATGTGTTAATATGGCCTTAACTGGAAAAAGGGTTATTGCTGATGTAATTAAGAATATAGTGATGAGATCATCCTGAAATATCTGGGTTGGCCCTAAATCCAATGACAAGTGTCCTTAAAAGAGGCATACAGAGGAGAGACATGGAGGGGAGAAAGCCATGTCAAGACAGAGACAAGGATTAAAGTAATGCAGCCACAAGCCAAGGAATGCTGACAGTCACAAGAAGCTGGAAGAGGCAAGAAACAGAATTGCTCTCAGAGCTTTTGGAGGGAGCACGGTCCTGCTAAAACCTTAGTTTCAAATTTCTGGCCTTCAGAACTGTTAGACAATAAATTTCTGTTCTTATAAGGCAACTGGTTTGTGGTGATTTGTTATGGCAGCCACAAGAAATTAATACAGTTCTCAAATGTGATTGCCTATCAGCATCACCTGAGTGGTAGGATGAGTGGTGAAAATTGCAGAAGGCAGAGAGTGGAGGTGGGGAGAACTCTTTACAGCTGAGATAGAAAAATAGCCCGCAGCATTGACATCATCAGGAGCTTCTTAGAAATGAGTTAAACATAGAGAATCTGAGGCCCCAGACCTACTCAGTCAGAAACTGCATTTTAACAGGATCTCTAAGTGATTCATAGATACATTTTTGAGAAGCCCTTCAATTTCAATTAGCAAATTTGGCAGTGTCTTCTTGATCCTGTGTTTGTGTTGATCAGAAGTACAAAGTGGTCCTTCTCCTCTGTCTTGTCTAAGTCTTTGAGATAATGTTCATAAAAACACTAATTCCAGAACAATTCAGAACCAAAAGACACTCAAATTCTAACTTATGGGGCGAGAGCCCTTCCAACTCCTTAATAGGACACTGTGAGAACAAAGCTAGATAATGCACCAAACGAGATGTTCGAAACTTGTGAACAAAGGCAAGGTCTGCTAATGCATTCATTTCCACTTACTATCACTACCCAGGCAAAAGAAATTTGTGTATTAAAGTGTTTATCTCAAAAGGGGCTTAATCTGACAATTGAAAGCAACAAAGGTGCACGAAATTGCTGCTGAGAATTTGAATGTAAGAAATTCTCACCTAGGTCTCAAAATAATAGCCTATTAAAATCACATTGGGAGAGTGGAGGCTTATGCAAGCTGGACGATTAAACAAAGTCCAGAGCCAGTGGAAGGAGGGAGGAATGATGAGGGAATAATGAATACATCTGCTGATCCTAAATTCAGAAATGCCAACCCTACAAAGCAATGCCTGGAATGAAAGCCTTTATTGTTTCCGGCTCTCCACAAAGCTGGTACTGCCCAGTTTCCATGGATAACAGTACAGCTGATAGACTAGGGTGGGGAAGGAGTGAGTTTCATACCATCTGCAGATTTTCATGCAATACAGAAAAGAGGTAACGATGGATGAATTAGAAAAATTAGGGAAACTTGAATTGCTCCACCTCAAGGGAACATTTCTGGGTATTTTGAAATCAAAATTTCTATGATGTATGGAGTGAAGGCTTTCTCATTTCACTTTATGTAGATGGAGGAAAAGCAAAATGTGAGTGAATATTGGAAGAGATTCAGTAATGCAAGTAAGAGAATTTTAAAACAAGGCCCACCCAGTTAGGTAATCTATGGAAATACAGGGACACAGAGGATGAAACAGTAACCACAAAAAGGTAAAAGCATGAAAAAAAGTGGACAGAATTTAATACTTTTGTACCTACTATGTAGTGAGTATACTTCATATTATCTCATTAATTCATTTAAAATGGGTCAAAATGGATAAATGTTATCTCTGTTGTACACATGAGAAAATTGAGGCCTAGAGAGGTGTTGACCAAGTCACACAAAAAGCAAAATCATGGGGGAAAATGGAAATGAATAACTCATGTTTCAAGAGTCCACAGTATGAGATACTGTGGGTTACAATTATTAACTGATCATTGAAATATTGAGTGATATCTGAAGCAGAATTCAAGTGCATTTGTAAGTGTTATTCAAAACATTAATAATGGCCTATATAGTCTGTGTAAAAAACATTCATAGGTTTAAATGAATGATAGAGTTATTACAGATGGCTTTTAATCCCCAAGGCACCTGGGAATTAGCATGAATCTAGAAATATGTAAATGAAGAGAGCAGCTAAAATTGGCAGAAGAAAATAATCTGTTTCGTATAATTGAATCTCATTCATTTATTCAACAATTTGTATTGAATGACTATTTTTGGTTGGCACTTTCAGGCAGCAAGGATGCAAAGGTAAATTAGACAAGGTCTTCATTCTCAGCATTTTCCTTTAGTTGGGAAAGCAGAGGTAATTTGAAAATTAGAATTCAATGTGAAAAGTGCTTTAATAGAGATAAGAAGCACAAAGCACACAAGCATAAAAAACAAAAAGAGAACCAATCACAGCATGATGTTCAATCGCCTTGGGAATTCAGGCACTCAGAACAATAGAAGTTTATTCCATCTGCTAATAAGACCAAATATCAAAGAAAAGAAATGAAAGAACAAGCCAGGGAAAAGAACCAAGATTCCATATAGAAATAATTTCACCCATGTTCTGTACTCCTCCACTTTCAGTTTGAATACCACAAGTTTTTTTTTTATGATTTAGTTAGCAGTTCCCTTTGGGCGTGTAATAATCTTGGCTGTTATGTATCAGCAGCTTTTTAATTGGTCTTCCTACTTCCATTTTGGCCAAGCTCCAATCCATACTTTCCACTGCAGCCCAAAGTCTCTTTTGAAATTGCAAATCAGAACAAGCCACCTGCCCTCTCTTTGTTTCAAACCTTCAGTATTGTCTCATTGCTCTTAGAACAACATGAAACGCCATACAACTTGGACAACCTCACCTGCTCTTCAACCCCATTCCTCACAGTCCCCACCCCTTCTACTTTCCAGCTATACTGATTCTTCCAATTCTGGGATCTGCGGTAGGTTCCTCACTGCCAGAAGTCTTTGCATGTGCTGTTTCTTGACTCCCAAGGTCTCCTGATCTGATCACCCAGTGAACTTCTCCTCATCCTGTATATTCCAACTGAAGATCATATGTTACCCTTAAAAAATCTGTTCCTTTATTATAACAAGATAGAACAGATTAGTCAAATCGCAGTGTTTCTAGAGCTAGAAGACCTGGGTTCAAATTATAGCTGTACCACTTACTAGCTCTGTGACCTTGATGTCAGCTTCTTCATTGGTAAAATGGGTAGCAAAATTAGTACCTGCTCCTAGAATAATTATAAAGTTATATGAATCATACATGCAAAACACTTCCCATTTCAAATGTAGAATTCAATCTCTATCAATCTTTTTACTATTTTTTCAAATATTACTTGTCCTTCTCTTAATTATTTTCCCTGCCTCTCTTAATGTTCTGCACTTTTTCTATGATGTATCTGTGAAGAATCTAATTTTACAGATCTGCTTGTACTCACAGTAAAATATTGGTTTAAGGACTCACATCTTGCTTCAACCCTAGAAAAAAAAAAGTCAAGTATTCTCTTTAAATATTACTTCCTTACCATTCTCTCAATTTTCTAGAACTGTATTATTCATGTGGAGAAAATGTTGAGGCTCAATGGAAAAAAGGGCATTGTTTAGACAACCACATCAGCACCCACGTCCCATAAAGGCCAGCTAGTAAATCCTGTTTTGGGCTTCATGGGTTAGGCTTCATGTTACAGGTATTCAACTCTACATTGTAGTGTGAAAGTGGACATTGACAGCATGCAAACATGTGGCTGTGTTCCAACAACACATGACACTTTACTTACAAAAACAGGCAGCAGACTCAACCTGGCCCATTTCTATACTTCGCTAGCCCTTTGCTTGGCACATTCTGGGTCACCTGAGTCTGGCCTTCCATTGCCTTTGCCCTGCTTTACAACTCTCTAAGGATAACTGAAAGCAACGCAACAAATTCTTGTCCCTGGACATGAGAATTCTGACTCATGGAGACTTAGTTCACTTGGCCCTCAACCTTGCACAGAAAAAGCCTGTTTCATGTCATGTATTTGTAAGTTCATTTTAATATCTCTTTATTCTATACAAATTTGTCTTTAACTTATTCAAACCAGTTGTAACATTTTACAGATTCCCTAATTAATAATAGGCTAAATCAGACTGGGCATGGTGGTTCACGTCTGTAATCCCAGCACTTTGGGAGGTTGAGGCGGGAGGATCACTTGAGGTCAGGAGTTCAAGACCAGCCTGGCCAACATAGTGAAACCCCCTCTCTACTAAAAATACAACAAAAAAGTAGCTGGGCATCATGGCGCATGCCTGTAATCCCAGCTACTCAGTAGGCCAAGGCAGGAGAATCTTGAACCCAGGAAGTTCTAATTTGATTGCACTGTGGTCATGGTGGCACACAAAAGAGAGGCTTGAACCCAGGAAGCAGAGGTTGCAGTGAGCCAAGATTGTACCACCGCACTCCAGCCTGGGCAACAGAGTGAGACTCCATTTTCCATTTCAAATATATAGATAAATCAATCAATCAATCAAATCTTTAATGTGTTCATTTTTCATCTGTATGAGAATTATGATTTGTATCTATTAATATTACGTTTCAACATACATGTGTTGGAATCTCTCAGTCTTCATAACACCTAACTGGTTTTTTCATAGTCTTAAACCTCTTTGTCATATATTATGGTGAATTCTCAGTAATACTGGCAATACTAATTCTCTTTTTGACAATGTCCATTCTAGAATTTGGCCATTCATTGCATGCCTTACTTGAAGGATTATGCTTCTAATGTTTAACATTTTATTTCCACATTTCCTGTTTCATTGCACCTTGTTTTATACTGTCTTATTCTTCCTCATGGACACAGTTTCTGCAGATAAGCCTTTGAATTTCTTAAACATACCTAAGAAAATAAGCTCCATCTGGGCAAGGCATCCTGAACAGTGCCTGACACATGTCCACACTCAAAAAATAGTTGCTGCCTTACATTAAGTTTTTCCAGACGGGTTGGTTTAATTGTTCTAATTGTTTATTTTGCAGGCTCCTTGGCATTAATTTCCTGTGCTTTATTTACAAAACATTCTGACATAGCACATCTGCACTTACTGCACATACATATGAAAACTTTGAGTGGAATGCATTATTTTTCACTTTCCCTTGGTGATCACACACATGTACACGCACACAAACACACACTACTTTTGTTTATGCCTCCACCAACCCTTTGAGTCTCCTATCTGGTATTGGCCTTTTAATGGCAATTTGAGATTCCAATTTTGTAGAGACAAAGAGGATATCCCATATCCGGCCACTGAATCAGGGGTGATTTCGTTCAAGACTTGGTTTCAAGGCTAAGACTGCAGTCTCATATTTCCCTAGGTCTTCAGCTTTCTGAAATCCTAAGCCTGGCAACAATCTGCAGAGTTTCTTCTAGTGGGTCTACAGAGCAGTCCCATCCCAACTGTACCCTCTAAGCCATAAGCATGCCTCTGTTTTCTTCGTATTTTTAACCTGATTACCTGGAGACACTGTCCTCCTAGCCAGGGCTGCCTGAATCCAGACCAGGAGCTCAGCATGAGATGTTCATTCTGTTTTCAAGCCTAGCTATGTCTTTGTTGGTATTTCTGGCTTGACATTTCATCTATCATGACTTTGTTTCCGAAACTGAGAGATTAAGTCAAAGTATGATAATACCATAATATTTTGACCACAACTGTGTTTATTATTCACATTGTATAACATGACTCATTTGCATATTAACAAAATAAAATAAAACTTTGCATTAACAGAAAAGTCCGCTAGTTACACTACTTAGAAAGACATAAATAGAACTGACGAAAAAAAAAAACTTAATGGGAGCTTGATACATTTTTTTTTCACGTGCCACCACGACCACAGTGCAATCAAATTAGAACTCAGGATTAAGAAACTCACTTACTACTGCATAACTACATGGAAACTGAACAACCTGCTCCTGAATGACTACTGGGTAAATAATGAAATGAAGGCAGAAATAAGTAAGTTCTTTGAAACCAATGAGAACAAAGACACAACATACCAGAATCTCTGAGACACATTTAAAGCAGTATCTAAAGGGAAGTTTATAGCATTAACTGCCCACAAAACAAAGCAGGAAAAATCTAAAATTGACACCCTAGCATCACAATTAAAAGAACTAGAGAAGCAAGAGTAAACAAATTCAAAAGCTAGCAGAAAACAATAACTAAGATAATTAATTTTAAAATAACCTTTAGAAAAGCTAATGAATATTGCACTGATATCTACAAACTGATAACTTTGCAGCCATCTCCAACATGCAATATTAAAATATTAAATATTTTTAAATCACTCTAAAAATAATTTTAACCCTTTTTTCCCATAATTTTCCAGTTCTAAAGACAATCCACTAGTCTGGTGTACACTTTTGAGCTATTCTACCACCTATTAAGAAGATAACATCTTAATTCAAAGGAGGTTCATACAAAGAGCAAATTGAGTGCTTAATGAGTTTGCAATGATTCCTTTCAAATAAACTTAGCATATCTGCATTACTGGTCATATATATGAAGAGTGAAGTTTGAATTTGTTCCTTGAAGCTTGTGTAGAAATGGGGAAAGCCGACATTTTTTTCACTGTGATGTCTGAAGATACCTGTGCATTCTTTGGGTTCTTCTCATCAAAACTCAGAACAACAGATCCTAGCCAGGCATGGTAGATCATGCTTATAATCCCAGCACTTCGGGAGGCTGAGGCGGGTGGATCACCTGAGGTCAGGAGTTTGAGGCCAACCTGGCCAACACGGTGAAACCCTGTCTGTACTGAAAATACAAGAAGTATCTGGCTGTAGTGGTGGACACATGTAATCCCAGCTACTTGGGAGGCTGAGGCAGAATTGCTTGAACCTGGAAGGCAGAGGTTGCAGCAAGCTGAGATCGCGCCACTGCACGCCAACCTGGGTGAAAAGGGCAAAACTCTATCTCAAAAAAAAATAATAATAATCCTGGAGATTTTAAGATAGGTAATATCAATTAGATTGGCAGAAACCCAGGCTAATTAACTTCCAAGGGACATTCGACACTATCTATCTGGAGACATTTTTGATTATCAAAGCGGAAAGAATATATGGTTGGCATTGAGTGGGTAAGAGGCCAGAGTTGTTGCAAAACATCTTCCAATGCACAGGATACCCCCCATAAAGATTAATCTAGACCTAAATGTCAGTAGGGCAAATGCTGAGAAACTCAGGGGCAGACTTTACAATTCCCATTTGAGAAGCATTTAATACATTTTATGTCTAATTATATATACATATATACACATACAGAGAGAGAAGATACGCATATATTTCTAAATTTGTGTATACAACATCACTGTGTATGTATATGCAGGGTGTTTTACTTTATAGGAAAACATGTTAAGTTGTTATTAAATGTAGGAAATTTCCTCCCACATGTCGTGGTTTATCCCACAAGAGCTTGCTGTGCTCAAAGATACTGTCTTGACTGAGCACTTTCTAATAAACTTGCTGGACCCTCATTACAATCCCAAGTGGGCATTATTATTATTCCCACAGTGCAGATGAGAATACTGAGATCTAGAAGCGTTCAGTAACTTCCCTGAGGCCATAGGACTGACAAGTGGAGGAGCCAAGATTCTCACCCAGTCTAGTTCATCTTATTTATTTTGCATTGTTTAATTGCTGACCCAATAAGGTCATTAAGGTCCTTTTCACTGTTGCCTTCCATCTTTTAGGAATGGTAAATGTATGTACTAGGTGGCCCTTCAGAAGCGGTGATATCTGAAACATTAAGAAAACTTCAGCAGTGAAAGGCGGCACACATCAAAGCCACATAAATGAATGTTAATGAGAAGAGTAAACATATAAAACTGCATTTTTTTTTCAAAAACAATTTCCAAGTCCCTACCAGGTGCCGTGCAGATAAAGCAGGGTCGCAGAAGTGCTTCTCTGCACAGGTTGAACAGGAGGTGCACTGAGCCACAGTCTTAGCCCGAGGTGTTTCTTATAGCTAAGCCGAGAATTATATTTGATTCATATTGGCTGGATTTCATTGCAGGATTCTGGAAGGCCCAGAAAACCCAAAAGAAGCAGACTCAGGCCGTGATCAGAAGAATTTTATTATCCAAGTTGCAACATGCAAATATCTTCTTTGCAGTCTGCTTTCCGCAAACATCAAGTGAAAAAAAAATAAGCAGGAAAAATGAGAAAAAAAAAAAAAAGCGGTACAGTTCATGCTTCACAAAGTCCTGTAGGTTATTACCATGTTTTAAGTTGTGAGTTGCAAACACAAGCTGTTCTTAAACAAGAACAAAAAGAAAAAGCAGATGGTTTCTTTTTACATCCTGTGAAACTGTTCCTGAATATAAGCGTATGTTCCCTTCTCCCCAGCTGGCATTCCCCATGCAAATGATCAGTTTTGGGGTTTTTTGTTTTTTTGTTTGTAATTTTGAGGAAAATTCTTGATGCCCATCCCCCATCCCACTCTAAATCCCATAATACCTAGAAATAAGCACAAGGAAAGGCAATCGCCAAAATATTTGTTCAAAGTAAGTCTTTTAGGCATCGTTGCTGTATAGAAGCATGTTTGAGCCTAAGTATCATCCTGACTTTACCATTATTACTATTATTTTTACATTATGTATGTTTTTCTCAACAAACATCTTTCTTGGTACTCAACTGTTTTTGCTATATGTGACATGGTAGAAAGAATGTGAGATTTGCAGTTATAAAGACATGGATTCAAGTTCACTTATTAAATGACTTACCTTTGGGAAAAGTATTTTAAATTTATTTTAAAATATTTTTATTCTCTGTAACCCTCAGTTTTATAATTTGCAAAGTGGAGACAGTAACATCTCCCTTTTCACAGAGATTTAGAAGAGAAATGTATATAAAGTACTGGAACTAAAGCTGACCCTCCATAAATGGTTACTATTTTGAACTCCCAGCAAACTGTTTAACCTCGAACCACTCACTTCTCAAAAATCTGGTTCTTGGACCAGCAGCATCGGCAGGACTCAGAAGCTTATCAGAAATCCAAAAATCTCGATCTCCTAAATTTTGTTCTGCATTGCAAACAAGCCCCCCAGATGATTCTTAATCACATTTCAGTTTGAGAGACACTGCACTAAATCTTATTTGCCTCATTCACATATATAATGAGAGCACTAGCACTTACTTCATAGAAGTATTGGAAGATGAAATAAGATAGTGTATTATTTGTATAGTATTGCATAAAGAGCCTAGAACATACTACCTTTTAAATAAGTGGTAGTTATTATTGAGCAGTTGCTGTTTTATTGGTATTGTTGATCTGGAAATGTATATGGGAACTTCAAGAGCCTTGAATGGGCTTCAGTTTTGCTCAATTATCTGCATTGTTTTAAAAGAGTTTCCTACAGATGTTAACTATCATCCTGGCTTAGGTGGACTGCAATTGCATTTGCTTCACTACACATATTAGCAGCCAAAAAGAGTGTCTCTCTTGTTACTACTTGAATTCTTCTTGTGCCTTAAGAGGTATAGGAGGAGGAGAATCCAATGTTTCTGAACAGTTTTGTTTCATAGCCAGATAAGAGCTGTTAAAGTCAAAAGCGCTACTTGCTCCAATATTAGTTATCTATGGCTATGTAAAAAAAACTATCCCAAACTTAGTACAAAACAAACAAAAAAAGCCATTTAAATCATGCAGTTTCAGGGGATCAGATATTCAGGAGAAGCCTAGCTGTGAAGATCTGGCATGAGATCATGCCTGAGATCACAGTCCATTTGATGACCAGAGCAGGAATCATCTGAAGGCTTGACTGAGGCTGGAGGTTCAGCTTTCAGGGTGGTTCACACACGTGACTGTTGGCTTGAACCAGCAATCAGAGACAGACATTGAGAGGCGAAGGAGAGAAAAGCTGTAGTGGCCTTTATAACCTCATCTCACAAGTGACACACCATCATTTCCATTGTATTCTACTGGTCACACACACCAACCCTGGTACAATGTGGGAAGGTACTACAGAAGGGTGTGACTACCAGGAAGCAGAGATTGCTGGGGACCATCTTCAAGGCTGGCTACCACAGTCTCTGGCCCACTAATTTATACGAAAGTAGATGAGTGTAATGAATAAGATGGA
>NW_012101920.1:5073843-5077676 GCF_000951045.1 Mandrillus leucophaeus
TAAGTATGACTGATCCCTGCCTTCTGTATTAGAACATATGCAGGAAATTTACTTTTTTGTTCTCAAAATGGTAATTCCAGGAGACAATAAAGCCAATATATTTGAAAAGAAATGACATTAAAATAACAATATAACTTTGGAATCAAATATTAATGTTTTTATAAATGTTTATTGTGCTGTTAAATTAAATGAATTCCATACAAGGACAAAGTAAACTATGTATATTCTGCCATGAAAGAAATGGTAAATCAAACAACTGGGTATTTAACAACCATTTATCTACTTTCAACACTTGCAATTTCCTCATTCCCAAATTAATCCCTAGGAGATGAAGTATGGAAAAATGTAAAAATGAATGAAAATACTCTTATGACATGGAGATTTGTGTAATTATTGGAGTCCAGAATTTACAAATTACATCTTGTGGTGACTGGTGTTTAGCTTGCTTTGTTAACCTTTCATTCATGTAAAAGCTGAATTAATTTTCCCTGAATGACACTGTTCTCTTTGGAAGATTATGTTTAACCACTTACATTAACATTCTAAACTTCTCTCGTATAATAGAAGCAAAATACACACAATTAAGGCAACCACACTAAAAGACCTATGATCCCAAGAGTTGACATATTTTTAATTATAATAATTTCTAGCAAATGCGTGTGAAACTTTTTTGACTTCCATTTCTTGGATGGCCCCAATCCAGTAAATTTTTTGCCTGCCAATAAATAGAGAAGAGCATGCCTGATTTTGCCTGCCAATAAATAGAGAAGAGCAAGGCAGTATGCTGTAGTGCACAAAAAGGTTTAGGTAGATAAATGTCCCAAAGAATCCACTGATACAACACAAGTCCCTGATTAATGTATGATAGAAGAATGTAACGCTGGAAGACATACTCAATAGTTTAGAACGCCTCCAACATTAATTTAGTTCAGCAAATATTTTTGAGAGCCTATAAATTCAATTTCACAATCTTAAGGTCCTTTTCTATTGAACTGATGTTGCAAATTTGTCGAAACACTGTTGTTAGAAGAAATGCTGAATTTCTTATCAATGAAATTGACTTTGCTATGACCATCATCTACTCATCCACCAATGATGTAGTGGTTGATGTCATAAGAAAAATAGTATTGAGAGCCGTGCACGGTGGCTTGAGAGGTAATGACAACCTGACCAAGCTCTAAGACAAAACAACCATTTCTGAGGGGATGCTTTCTCTTCAATATTCTACCAACCATCACGTAAGGAAGACGAGCTCTGAGTGGCTTGGCTACAGTGTCAGTGCCAGTGTCAGAAACTACAGCATGGGGCAGATAGATTCCTTTTTCTAAGATCACCACAGGTCAAGGAAGGACAGAATGGGAAGCAGCAGCTGAGATCACCAAACTCTCTAATTTAATGCTTAAGAGGAGTGATGCCCAACAAACAGAAAATGGCTTCTTCTCCAAATCCAGGAATTAAGTTGCAAAACTGGGACCTCAGATTTTATTCTCAGATTTTATTCTGTGAGACCATGATGCCTCATGAACGATAACGTGCTGAGGAATTCTCAGTCTTCTGTCTCTGCCTTTCCAGCCAGTTAGACTAAATCGAAGCCTATTATGTGGCCCCTAGTTTTCCTGCATCAGGATCTCTGGTGTGTTTGTTCAAGGTGCAGAACCCCAGAAGGCAAAGTCCTTCCACCTGCATTTTTAACAAGGCTAATTCTGATGCACACTCAAGCTTGATGACCACTGCTCTAGGCATAATAGAAATCCAAAAATCTCGATCTCCTAAATTTTGTTCTGCATTGCAAACAAGCCCCCTAGATGATTCTTAATCACATTTCAGTTTGAGAGACACTGCACTAAATCTTATTTGCCTCATTCACATGTATAATGAGAGCACTAGCACTTACTTCATAGAAGTATTGGAAGATGAAATAAGATAGTGTATTATTTGTATAGTATTGCATAAAGTGCCTAGAACATACTACCTTTTAAATAAGTGGTAGTTATTATTGAGCAGTTGCTGTTTTATTGGTATTGTTGATCTGGAAATGTATATGGGAACTTCAAGAGCCTTGAATGGGCTTCAGTTTTGCTCAATTATCTGCATTGTTTTAAAAGAGTTTCCTACAGATGTTAACTATCATCCCGGCTTAGGTGGACTGCAATTGCATTTGCTTCACTACACATATTAGCAGCCAAAAAGAGTGTCTCTCTTGTTACTACTTAAATTCTTCTTGTGCCTTAAGAGGTATAGGAGGAGGAGAATCCAATGTTTCTGAACAGTTTTGTTTCATAGCCAGATAAGAGCTGTTAAAGTCAAAAGCGCTACTTGCTCCAATATTAGTTATCTATGGCTATGTAAAAAAAACTATCCCAAACTTAGTACAAAACAAACAAAAAAAGCCATTTAAATCATGCAGTTTCAGGGGATCAGATATTCAGGAGAAGCCTAGCTGTGAAGATCTGGCATGAGATCATGCCTGAGATCACAGTCCATTTGATGACCAGAGCAGGAATCATCTGAAGGCTTGACTGAGGCTGGAGGTTCAGCTTTCAGGGTGGTTCACACACGTGACTGTTGGCTTGAACCAGCAATCAGAGACAGACATTGAGAGGTGAAGGAGAGAAAAGCTGTAGTGGCCTTTATAACCTCATCTCACAAGTGACACACCATCATTTCCATTGTATTCTACTGGTCACACACACCAACCCTGGTACAATGTGGGAAGGTACTACAGAAGGGTGTGACTACCAGGAAGCAGAGATTGCTGGGGACCATCTTCAAGGCTGGCTACCACAGTCTCTGGCCCACTAATTTATACGAAAGTAGATGAGTGTAATGAATAAGATGGAGAACAACGCAACTTCCCAATTGAATATTTCATATCCGGTTCAACTTGTCTCTCTTCCAAGAAGCTTCTCTGCCAAGTTATATTTTTCAATCATCTCCCTCCTATAAATGTTGACAGCATTTGTTCATGCTCTACTCTTTTAAAGATGTCATTTTGCTTGATTTTTATTTCACAAATCCAGTCTAGTCACCTTGAGGGCAAAAGTTGTGTCAAATTATTTTATGGATTAAAATTTTCAGTATGTGCTAAGTAGATAGTAGGCACTCATGATAATTATACTTTAAATGATTAAAATATAAGTGTTAGCTAAAAACTAAATTTTGTTGGATTAACTGGCTTAGATTCTACAGAATGGTCAAGGCAAAATGTGATTGTTTGCAATTAATTTTTTTTTTTTTTTAGTTTCACCAATAATCCTATACAATCATTTTTAGGAAAATAGGTCTTGGAAAGCACATTCTAAACCTTATAATGCAGTAAAATCTCAGTTTACAAGAATCCAACTAATTATACTCAGTAGTTTAAAACAGAACCAGAATCTACCTAGAATAAATTAACCACATAATTTTATCCTTAGAATGAATATAAATATATACACATATATATATACACATATATATATATGTGTGTGTGTGTGTATATATATATATCTCAAAATAATATTAGGTTATTTATTCTTAAGATGGGCCACCAGGGTATCTGTCAGAGTCAGTGTAAATTCAAACCCACCTCTTTGATCTTTCAAATACGTAGCCTGAACATTCTTTTTAAAATTGTCTTAAAACCTTATAGAACTCTTGGTCATTAAACTGCAGCTTCATGTTGTCCATTATATGCAAGATAAGAAAACATGCCTATTCACACTGAATCCTTGCACATATCTACTTGACGGTCTTGGCCTTGCCTTTCCCATTGCTACAACCTTCTTTCCCTAGATATCCACCACTCACAGAGCTTGCCTCCTCCTGAAGAACTTCACTCAAGTGGCACCATC
>NW_012101920.1:5079901-5166288 GCF_000951045.1 Mandrillus leucophaeus
CTCAGATTTTATTCTCAGATTTTATTCTGTGAGACCATGATGCCTCATGAACGATAACGTGCTGAGGAATTCTCAGTCTTCTGTCTCTGCCTTTCCAGCCAGTTAGACTAAATCGAAGCCTATTATGTGGCCCCTAGTTTTCCTGCATCAGGATCTCTGGTGTGTTTGTTCAAGGTGCAGAATCCCAGAAGGCAAAGTCCTTCCACCTGCATTTTTAACAAGGCTAATTCTGATGCACACTCAAGCTTGATGACCACTGCTCTAGGCATAATTGAGTCCTAATTCATTCTTTTATTAACTCTTTTCTGAGCCCTTGTTGTGAGATGAAGTATGTTAAGCACTGTGACAAACACAGATATAGAAAAGAACCTTTAGGCATTACTAATACACTTTCCTGGGTTTAGATTGTAAATGCATTATCTGACAACAGGATTACTATAACTTTTTTAAATCTCAGGGGGAAAAGTATGTACATGTGTGCAAGTGTATACCAAAACAAATACGTTGTGTTACAACTCTTTTGATGACAAGTCACCAAATACTAACTGGAGCAGGAATTTATTTTAAAGAATATTGATACCTATAAACCAGGCTGGAAATCAATGGGGCTTCAGGAACACCCAGAATGAGGAACACAAATGCTGTGAGAACACTCACTCCATTATTTATCTAGGTCTTTCTGTTGGTATATGCTTCATTCTTCTCTCTTTCCTGCCCCCTTTCCCCTTTCTTCTCCCCTCTACAAGCTGAGGCAGCTCCACTGACTTCCTGTTCATTTCACTTGTTCACCCCCATTCCCTACAAACACACACCGACCCATTTTTCAAACTCATTGAAGTATTTCTTGCCACAAATCATCTGCATTCACTATGCCCTCTGCCTGGCATGCACTTTGCATAACAGCTGCTTTCTCCATCATTATAATTCAGTTCAAATAGTTACTCTTAAGAGAGGACTTCCCTAGGTATGTACTACTGGGTATTTACTCTGTGCAATGGGTGGCTCACAAAATCCCTGAATAATTAACAATCAGTTTCCATTTAATTATTCATATTCTATTCCAGTGCTTATTTGCTTTATAGAATTTATCCAAACCTGAAAGTATCTTGTTTATCTATTAGTTTACCCTTGTAACTCCTGTCTTCTCCCATTAGAGTGTGGGCCCCACGCAGTGGTGGGCTACTGCTAGCTCATACAGGCTCATGAGAGCTGATTGTCAAATATGAGGAGTTTTGTGAACTAGTTGTTACCTTGAAGCTTGAAATTGGTCATGGCAGATATACTTGCAACATGGAAACTGGCAAATGCTATAAGTCAGGACTTTTTTTTTTAATGTTCCCAGTGAGTTGGCACACCACTGGCCCCATGAAAGCAGAGATCTTCTTTCCTTTTTCTCTCTTGCACTCTTAGCACCAGGTTGCAGTCAATAAGTTGTTGGATGAATGCATGCATGACTATTATTACTTTAGACAACTCCTTTTTGTCTCAAAAACAATATTCATAGGAAAATTACTCATTTGCTCAACAAGAATAAGGTGCTCATGCTTGAACAATTAACTATTTAAAAAGATACCAGGATCATGTTTTAACTCAATGCTGGCCTACACTGAGCTAGCTGTGGTGATGGAGGCAGCGGTACCATTTCTAGAAAAAGGACTGGGTAAAAAAAAGGAAAAAAAAATGATTGCTGCACTTATTTCTTCCACTGGATGAAGCTCTTCTTGAAGCTGAGATGATTTTGTATTCCACTTGGTGGTCTGCCTACTCACCAGCACACTTTAAGAATATTATTTATTTAGGTTAGAATGCAATTATGTGTTACCATTATCAAGTCTTATACTAGTATGCCGTGGACACAAAAATAAATTCAGAAAATGATTCTAAGACACTCCCCACTGGCCAGCAAGCTCTTTAGTAATAATTATCTGAGGATAGAGGGAGACTCCATTTGAAACCTTTTTTTCTAAATATTTTTTCTAAATATTCTAAACCTTAATTTCTAAATATTTGCAAACTATGGATCTGACAAAGGTCTAATATCCAGATTCTATAAGGAACTTAAAAATTAACCAGCAAAAACCTAAGAATCTCATTAAAAATGGGCAAAGAGGCCGGGAGTGGTGGCTCACACCTGTAATCCTGGCAATTTGGGAGGCCGAGGCAGATGGATCACCTGAGGTCAGAAATTTAAGACCAGCCTGGCCAACATGGTGAAACCCTGTCTCTACTAAAAATACAAAAAAAAAAAAAAAATTAGCCGGGCATGGTGGCAGGCACCTGTGATCCCAGCTACTCAGGAGACTGAGGCAGTAACAATTACTTGAAACCAGGAGGTGGAAGTTTCAGTAAGCTGAGAATGCTCCATTGCACTCTAGCCTGGGCGACAAGAGCGAAACTCCATCTTAAAAAAAAAAAAAAAAAAAATCCACATCCCAGATCAGTCAGAATGGCTATTAATAAAAAGCCAAAAAATAATAGAAACTGGTGAGGTTGTGGAAAAAACTGAATGCTTCTATAGTACTGGTGAAAACATAAATTAGTTTAGCCACTGTGGGAAGCAGTGTGGAGATTTCTCAAAGAACTCAAAACAGAACTACCATTTGATCCAGCAATTCCATTACTGGGTATATATACAAAAGAAAATAAATAATTCTACCAAAAAGACACATGTACTTGTATGTTCATTGCAGCACTATTTACAATAGCAAAGACATGGAATCAACCTAAATGCCCATCAGTGGTGGACTGGATAAAGAAAATGTACCATATATACACCATGGAATACTACGCAGCCACAAAAAAAGAATGAGCTCATGTCTTTTGCAGCCACATGGATAAAGCTAGAGGCTATTATCCTAAGTGAATTAACGCGGGAACAGAAAACCAAATACTTCATGTTCTCACTTATAAGTGGGAGCTAAACATTGACTACACATGGACACAAAGAAGAGAATAATAGACACCAGGGCCTGGTGGTGTGGGGAGCGGGGGTGGAAACTGAGTATTGAAAAACTACCTATGGGGTACTATGCTTATTACCTGGTTGATGAAATCATCTGTACACCAAACCCCCATGACATGCAATTTACCTAAAAAAAAAACCTGCACACAAACCCCTGACCCGAAAAAACAAATTGGAAAGAAAAAATTTAAAAAGAAACCTTTCCTCTAAAGCTTCTAGGGTTTATTTAAGGAAACTAGTGAATCTAGGGACACTCATCTGTTGCCTAAACCATTAGGAGAACCCCTCAGGCCAAATTCAACACGCATGCCCTCCATACTCCAATTTGTGCTAACAAGGCACATATTGCGGGCCCTTGTGAAAATAATGAGCCATTTTTGGTAAGTAACTTTATTTTTAATTTTTCCCTTGTCCAAATATGTAGCAATAACAAGGGTGATGCGGAGCCCTTTTATAATTCTGCCCCTTAGGTGAGGGATTTGGAATAGTCGTTAAAATCCAATTCTCTCTTTCAAAGAGTATAATCAAAGTACTATGTCTCTAAGTGGTTGCTTTACTGCCTGACAGAACATGTTATTTGCCTTTTTCTCCAAAAAGGCTTTCCAGCAAGTGCTCTTGGTAAAACGATCTTGACAAAGTTTTGGAGAGAAGAGTGATGCTCCAACATAAAACAGTCTGGAATTAAGCAGCCGAGCTGTATTCACAGTTGCTCTTCACATTCGTCAGAAACGTGGAGCTGATTAAATAGAGGTAACTTTTCTCTTCTTTGTTCCATTGATCGTTCTCCAGGCTTGGCCCGTAAGCAGGTTTTTCTGTGAATTGTGGTCCACTGGAAAAATCAGTTAACATAAAGATATTTGAAAGTTTTCTCTTCCATGGCCCCGGAGCAGGTGGAAGCACTTCACAGCAATGACAACAATCTTGGAAGGATAGTTTTCTGAAATTCACCTGCAATAAACTGCCTGCTAAAGATGGAAGGCCAGGAGGGCATGACCTGGGGATGCTCCCACCACCTCTCAGGTCTCTGAAGATTAGCGATCTCTCTTCCAGTTCTGGGGCAGTAGGCATTTGCCATTAACTACATTTTCTCAAACATATCTGGCAGCCAGGAGTCATTTTAGGAGGGTGCTATAAATTTTAACTCAGAGAAAGAAAAGGGAATCATGATGTTCAGTTTCTGGTAAAGTTTGGCACGTATTATCAAGTAAACTTCTCAGACTTGATTCTCTAGATAGAGAGAAAACTTGTTCTGAATAAAGGCTTTAAAATCTAGTACTAAGTCAAATGCAAAAATAATAATGTCTAAAAGTTACGTTCTTTTAGGACCCCATTAGACAAAGGAGAGGGTCTCCTGTTCAGAAACTAGCTGCGCTGTTTAATTTTCTTCTCCACCCCTGTGTTTCATATCCTTTTATTTTTCCGATAAGGACAAACACACCCCAAGTAAAAGGTTAGCCAACTCAAGCTGCTATTCTCACCCAGATGGTGAGAATCCCAGGGTCACAACAGCTGGGACAATGTAAAGGTTGGCGATGTTCCCTCTACGGTCACCAGAATTGTCTTAGGCTTAACCTTAGGCCAAGTCCATGCCAGGCCACCCTAACTGAATGACACTGTCTCCTGCAATAGAAATCAGGAATGAACATTTTCATGGTGGTCTTCCAACTTCACTGTATATTTAGAAATGTCTAAGAACATCAGAGAATTACCAATACTGGGCACCCCAGATCCTAGAAGCTTCTATTTAATTGGTCTGGGACTGGACTGGACATCAGTATTTTCTGTTTAAGTGGCACAGAACAAGTACCTTCAAGATAATTAGAATAGGAAAAAAAAAAAAAACTAGACTCACCAGGCTCACTTTGTGATGAGCCAGCTGTGCACACGGAAGGGAGGGGCGTCCACTCATGCTGGCACTGTGTTTGGGTGCATTTACTAAGACACAGGATACGATATTTCGGCTCACCCACACCAAGTCTGGGACACATTCCATATACATGGACACAGGAACGTATACATGAGTTGAAGGGGCCTGCTGGGGACTGTGGGGAGAATCCACTTTTTGTCCAAAGAGCCAGATGAGCCTCAGCCCCAAGCAGTGATGCCAGGCAGAACTTTGGCAGGTTGTCCAATTTTTAGGAGAACTAAGAATTGGATTTTTCTATGAAATTTATTGATTTCCTAAGCATCCGCTACAAACATACAATTTTGACAGGTTGCCTAAAATCCCACCAATGAGATATGGATCTGGATATAACAAAAAATGTTTCACCTGCAAGTACTCTCATACCTTGGAGTGAATTTGCTCAATGCCATGAGCACTGAAATAGAACCATGTAGGATAATAACAATAGAAGAGAGGTTATTTTGCATCAGGAGAAGGGGATGCTTGCTGAGGGGCACTGGGAAGCCAGGGATCGATGTGTGAGCAACTGAATACCTGAAAGACAGGCAGAGATGAGATAAACAGAAAGAAAGGAAGAAATAACAATGACATTGGCTATAAGAATAAACCTAATGCACCCCTGCTTTCCTGGAATTCACCTCTTTGAAGAAGAGGCAGGCAATATGCAAATAAATGTATGTCAAGTGATAAGTGATATTGAAGAAAAAGTAGAGCAAGGGAATAGATAGCGGAGAGTACTTTCTTAGACAGGGTGGTTCCGGAAGATCTCTTTCTTATGAGACGTGAAGTAAGTGAGGGAGCAAGCCAGTGATATTCCTGTAATAAGATGGTTCCTGGCAAAGGAAAGAGGAAGCGCAAAGACCCAGAGGTGGAAATGAGCCTGGGAAGATTGAGAAACAGCAGTGAGGTCAGCACGGCAGGGGCAGAATGTATGAGGGAAGATAGGGCATCAATTCAGAACAGTGAGGAGGGACACAGATGTGCAAGACTCTGAACCATTGCACAGATACTGGCCTTTACCCTAAGGGAGACAGGTAGGTGCTGGGGGTTTTGAAACAGAAGAATCACATGATCTGACATACTTCAAAAGGATCACTTTGCATTGAGAACTGCTCGTGCTGAGAACATGCCGTTCTCAGCTATGGGAAAAGCTGGGATCCCACCTCAGAGGATATGCAGCAATCCATTCAATGCAGAATGCCTCCAAAGTCAACTCATATTTCTGCTGGCAGAATACTGGGAAATGCAGACTAGGGAGGCAAAGACAGTGGATGTCCAATGCAGGCTTAACCATCTTCCATTAAACCAGGCAATTACTGCTTGCCTTCAGCCACATCCGGAAACTAACAGCAGAAGAGAGTATGACATTCTCCGCCAGCCCCATCTTAAGGAAAAGAAATTCCTCCACTCATGTTGCAAGGGTCTAAGGGTAGTGGAAGTCGGGGTGGTAAAAAGAGAATGATGGCTTTCCTCCGCAAACAGCCACAAATGTTTGAGTTATGGATAACAATTAAGTCCTAATTGGCAATAATGTAAACCACTTCTGAATGGATGTGGTAAATATTGAAACAAACGAGCTGCTATTTTTCAGACCTGGATGGCAGTCAGTCAAAATGAAAAGCTAATTTCAGCCTTGGAGGCAAACTCTGTATTTTAATCAAGTGTGACAGAGTGGGAACAATAAATTGGCATTTAAGGTGAGGGGCTATTTACTTCCCTGCTGCAATCCTTGTGATAAGTTGCACTGCCCCCCTTGCAAAATGAAAGCAAGCTATGGCTTTGATCCAGAGCATAAACATCTGGGGAACTGGCCAGAGGCAGAGTTCAAAAGCTGAAGGCAAATGGTCCACCTTCCCAGATGTCCAGTGCTGGAAGGATGCCTTGTGCTATGTGGTTGTCCTCGCAATCGCTGGCCGGTGTAATTAATCAAAAGTTTATACTGAGAATCATGAAAATAAAGGAGAGAGAGAGAGAGAGAGAATGTGTGTGTGTGTGTGTGAGAGAGAGAGAGAGAGAAAAGTGTGTGTGTGCACTCTATCATACTGCAACACAGCACTAAAATCTAATTATTAAGGATCTGAAATAGTAATTTAGTAACTGATATATTCAAGAATTATTAGCTAGGTGCCAATTACATCCAAGGCACTGTTATAGGCACCAAGGAATCAGCAGCAAACAAAACTTACAGTCCCTTTTCTCAAGTTAACTTACATTCTAGTGAAAATAACAGCTAAAACTTTGGAGTTCTATGCTGCGGGTCTGGACTGTTCTAAGTGTATGTGCATTGACATATGTATTTTTCATTATAATCTTATGTGTTAACTACCTTTATTACCTCCAATGTACAACTGAGAATGCTGAGGCACAGAGAGGTTCAGGAATGAGGCCGAGGTCACACAACTATGTCTGCTGGGTACAGCAGTAAGCCAGGCAATGACATTGTCCTCTTTAAGCTTCAAGTCTAGAGGGGAATCAAGCATGAAACAAGGAATTTCAAGTGTTTCAACTGTTACAAAGGAAATGCATGAAATTGGGGCAGGGGAGGGTAATAAGACCCAATCTAGCTTGAATTTTTTTATTATAGCAATAAAACTTGTATTATGGCCTCTCATAAAAATGCATCTGTTTTCCTGAATAACATGTCTGGCCGATTTGAGGACAATAGTTGGTTTTGTTCTTTGCTAAAACTGGCAGTCCAAAATCCTAATTTCCTCTCTCCATATTCATTTTAACCTCCCTCCCCCGAACCCTATAAGGATGTGCTAAACATGGAAGAGTGAGATGAATATTTTCTAACACATTAAACTTCTAGAACAAATGGTGTATATAATTTATATATGTAATGTTCTGAAGATTTCATATCTTCTGTGAGTCTGTCTCCATATAAATTATTTATATGTGTTAATATTTCAAGAAAGCCAGTAGGGTTCATGTTACTCTGAATCCCTCATTCTAATACTCAAGAAAGAAAATCAGCTTGTAAAATATTTACTTTATTAATCTTAACATATTGAGGGCACGTTATTAATTGTACAGGATTTAAGGGTATGATTTTTAAAAATGAAAAGAAAAAACCTGTCCCTCATAGTCTCAGGTGCTCACCAAGTGACATGATGCTATGTCCTTGTATAACTCCTGCTGTAATTCTCGAGAGGTGAGATGTAGCGAATCAAAAACAAAAACAAACCAAAAAAAAAAAAAAAACAAAAACAACTGACTTTCTAAATAGGCCTTGTTAATTACCTGAAGAAGGAATTGTGAGCTTTTTCACATTAGTGGGGACAATCTTAACACAGTAAAACTCCAAGTTTCCAGATCACATTCTCCAAAGGTGTTTTCAGATGGTTAAGTCCCACCCAGAAAATATAAAGTCATAGAGTAGGTCAGTTAGCCATGTCATTAAAAACATTTGGGAAGTCAATCAGCCTCTCTTCCTCCGATTCCTGAACTGTTAAAGGGAACAATAACTGTGATCTAGTTTAGATATTTGTCCCTGCCCAAATCTCATGTTGAACTGTAATCTCCAATGTTGGAGGTGGAGCCTGGTGGGAAGTGTTTGGATCACGGGTGGCTTGGGCCATCCCATGGGTGACAAGTGAGTTCTCACTCTGGGTTTCCACGAGATCTGGTTGGTTAAAAGTATGTGGTGTCTCCCCTTCCCGCTCTTTCTCTCATTGGCCCCTGCTTTCACCATGTGACATGCCTGCTCCCTCTTCCCCTTCCCCCATGATTGTGAGCTCCCTGAGGCTTCACCAGACTCTGAGCAGATGCTGCACCATGCTTCCTGTAAAGCCTGCCAAACTGCTTTCTTTATAAATTAAACCTCCTTTCTTCATGGATTACCCAGTCTCGGGCATTTCTTCTTTCAAAATCTAAAATAAAATTCAGGCTGGGCACATTGGCTCATGCCTGTAATCCCAGCACTTTGGGAGGCCAAGGAGGGCAGATTACTTGAGGTCAGGAGTTCAAAACTAGCCAGGCCAACATGGTAAAACCCTGTCTCTACTAAAAATATATTTAAAAAATTAGCTGGCCGTGGTGGTGGGCCCCTGTAATTCCAGCTACTCGGGAGGCTGAGGCAAGAGAATCACTTGAACCAAGGAGGCAGAGGTTGCAGTGAGCCATGACTGTGCCACTGCACTCCAGCCTGGGTGACAGAGTGAGACTCTGTCTCAAAAAAAAAAAATAATAAAATGTAATAATTTTTTAACTTTTAAGTTCACAGGTACACGTACAGGATGGGCAGGTTTATTACAAAGGTAAATAAGTGTTATGTGGTTTGTTATACAGATTATTTCATCACCCAGGTATTAAGCCTAGCATTCATTAGTTACTTTTCCCGTTCCTCTCCTTCCTCCCATCCTCCCCCTCGGACAGGCCCCAGTGTGTGTCGTTTCACTCTATGTGCCCATGTATGCTCATCATTTAGCTCCCACCCGTAAGTCAGAACCTGAAGTATCTGGTTTTCTGTTCCTGCGTTAGTTTGCTAAGGAAAATGGCCTCTAGCTCCAGTATTTCTTTATAGCAATGCAAAAACAACTTAATGTAAACTATATCCATCTCATAAGGTTGATAGTTCAATTGGTCAATATACAAAAACCCCTAGACCAGTACCCAGCACAAAGTTGTACACACACGTAAGTTGTTATGTTGTCATGTAATTTTTTTTTTTTTTTTTTGATACAGAGTCTCTCTCACCCAGGCTGGAGTGCAATGGCATGATCTCTGCTCACTGCAACCTCCTCCTCTCAGGTTCAAGAGATTTGCCTGCCTCAGGCACCTGAGTACCTTGGATTACAGGCGTGCACCACTACACCTGGCTAGTTTTTGTGTTTTTAGTAGAGATGGGGTTTCATCATGTTGACCAGGCTGGTATCGAACTCCTGACTTCAAGTGATTGCCTGCCTTGGCCTCCAAAGTGCTGAGATTATAGGCATGAGTCATCATGCCTAGCCCACTTTACATATATTTATTGGACACCTACTCTACTCTCTTCTATCTGCAAATGAGAGAGCAACAAAGACAAGTTCTTTACTTATTACCATATACTCTTACAGGGAAAACAAACAATAGATAAACAAGACAATTTCAGCTTTGGTTAATGGCTATTCATAAAATTTAAAAAGGCTTATGAGAAAGGATGCCTCCTCGGACATCAGGGGAGCTGCAGAAGCCTCCCTGTGGGGGTAACATTTGAGGTGAGAACTGAATGGTAGAGAAAGTCTTGGCCAGAAGAACAATTAGAAAGAAGTGTTTGACACAGAGAACAGCAGAGGCGAGAATCTTCCTCCAAAATATATTAGCTTGTATTGTGGAGCAAAGAAGCCCACTGGGCTGGAGGAGAAGGGTGAGAGATGAGGTGTCAGAGGAGACTGGGGACGAGGTCCAGATATGAGGACTGGCGAGAAGTTGGCTTCTATGCCAAGTATGCTGGGAGGCCATGAGACACCTGCAGGCTTGGAAACAACACTCTTCAACCTACATCTTAAAAGACAACTCTGGTTGTTTCAGCCATTTTCCCAGGTCACCAGAGGTAAACACATCTTTTCCAGACACAGAAGGGAGACTGTTTGAGGGATTTATTGAGAATGTAAATCTCACGGGTGTCAGAGCTAGAGGAGGCCTCTAGAAGGTGAAGTCCAACATCTTCATCTTACAGAGAAGGAAACATGCACATATCTCCCAATACATCAGGCTCAGACTTGAGAGAAATGTTGATTGCTTTGCAAGTGCAGGTGTTGAATTAATTCAAGGTGCGGCCTGAAAGCATAAGCTGCACCTGTGTTCCAGAAACAGGAGGAACCTTGCTAGGTTCTTTATTACCCCATGGAAACAAATGGGCTGCTGCTTCCTAAGTTTTCCTAAGAATATGTCTCCAGCCCCTACCATCAATAGTCAGTGTCAAGCAGGGTCTTGCATACACCAGCTGTGTGCAGGGACCCACCTGAGCAGAGATATAGAAAAAGAAAAGAAAAATGCATCAGGGCTCTGCTCCCCAAATTAAGTCTGTGCAGGAAGGACCCAGCCATTAGAGTGCAAGTTCATATGCCAGTTCTGGCTGCATTAGGGCATTGGGTCCTAATCTAATGTCATGCTTTCATTAGGTAAGCACATGATCTTCAGGGTGAGAAAAAGGAAAAAATTTAAAAGATCACACCCACATTCTGTTACTGCATTGCACCTCAGAAACCTGAGCTTGGCAGATGGGAGTTAAAAAGAAGCGCTAGCTGCCTGAAGCATGTCTTAATTTGTTATGTTGGTTCTATTTGTTTCTCATTTTAATGGTTCACTTAGCCAAACTGGGGCTGGAAAAAAAAAATCAATCTTTAAAGATGCCCAAACTTTTTTGAAAATAATTTTGAATTAAGGTATCTAGAGAAAAATGAGTTTGGATAGATTTTACTATTTAATTTACACCATCTAGAAGATTATATAAATCCAGTGCTGGAGTCCCCCAACAGGAAGATGAAGTACACAGTTGGGGTACCGACAAAGCTGGGGCATTATTTTTTATTGTGGGGGGAAGAAATAAATACTTTGCCATGTTCAAAAGTCTAAGTAATCATTACGGGGGGGAAGAAATTTGTTGGACATCCACTCATGCTTGTATTATTGATTACTCTGAACTTCATATGAAGTAGGAAGTTAGGTCATAATCCTAATAATACTGCTAAGGGCTTCTAAGGAGCTTAATCTGAGGACTGTCATAGACAATGGGATAATGTCAGTAAAGTGTCATGATTTCTTTCAAAGACTATGGTTGATAAATGTTAGCATTTGTCCTTTACCTGCCTTTTCTCTAAGCTCAGTCCACCTACTGATATAACATTATTCAAAACTTACCTGTATTTTTCATTTTATAGTTTCAAAGCAGTTTGGGGAAACCATCATCCTATGTGATTTTTACAATAAGCCTGCAAGGGAACACACACTAAGAGGCTCTGGCAATGACTGGATTGCTCATGGCATGTTAGAGTTATTTTTTTAATACAAGCTGAATTGCCTTCTCCCTTACTATAGGTTTCAAGGAAATAGGGTGATGGGGAGGAGGAAGTTGTGAGTCTATTTATCATAAATATGAGTAATAAGATCAATTTTAAGAACATTTTCCTATGACAGAGTTTTACGATACATATTCTCTAAGACACATTTTGTAATTCTGGAGTTAACACATGTCTTGGGGATAAAGGTTGGAGTCCTAAATTAAGATTAAGCAAGTCTGTGTAGTCTAAGAGTTTGGTGGCTCTGAAAAGGTTTATCTTCTTTACATGGGCTATGAGAAAACATGAGAAGATGATCTAACTTATGAAAAAGAATTGAGCGTAATCAAATTTCATTTTACCTGAAACCTTTGCCCCATATTTCATTCACAAGTTTTAAATACTCTGTATCCTTCTCTATCTTGTTTATAGAGAAAGATGCTGCACATCACTGCACCTGAATAAAAAAGAATTTGTAGGTCTTCAGGATTGCTTCCCCTTTGCAAAATCCCTTGCGTAACTTATGATTCCTTTCATCAAGGCTGAGTCACAAAAAGATAAGAGAGTGGAGACAGGAGAAGACAGAAATGGAGATTTCATTTTCTCTACTCAAAAAGAAGACAACTTTCTGATTCCACAATAGGAGGCCAAGGTGTTATGAACCTTGTTACACAGACAGGCTTAAGTGATTTTCCCAAAATCTCATAGCTGGAAAATTACCACGAGGGGATAAGAACTCTGCCCCTTCAACTCCACCTCTGGAGCCACGCCATACAGGGAAATAAATAGTCCCATTTAACTTGGATCTAATGGGTGATCTGTTGAAAGATAAATGTCCACTTTTTTAAGCTGACATGATCTTGAAACTGCGCTTGAAAATTATGATAAGATCCTAGTGTGGAAAACCCACCCCCTCCTGCGTCAGTCATTTCATTTTCATCAAACTGAAATGCAGCCATTCTTTGCCCTAATTATCCCCCCTTTGTCAATTCTGCTCTTTCACAATGGATCTTCATTCATTAATGTATACAACACTTTTTTTATTCCATTCAGGCAAACACATATAAGAGTGCTTACCAAATCCCAATGCTCTTCTGGGAACGGGGACTAAAGTGCTAAAGATAGGGCCAGGCATGGTGGCTCATGCCTGTAATCCCAGAACTTTGGAAGGCCCAGGCAGGGAATCTCCTGAGGTCAGGAGTTTGAGACCAGACTGGCCAGCATGGCAAAACTTCATCCCTACTAAAAATATGAAAATTAGCCGGGCGTGGTGGCACGCACCTGTAGCCCTAGCTACTCAGGAGGCTGAGGCAGGAGAATCACTTGAACTTGGGAGGCATAGGTTGCAGTGAGCCGAGATCACACTACTGTACTCTAGCCTGGGTGAAAGAGACTCTGTCTCATACATACATACATACATGTGCTAACAGTGGACAGTGGCCCAGCTTTCCAGAGTTTAGATTCTACTGTGACGAGAGAGGTAAGTACAAAGTCAATGAGACTGGAAGGACCCAAGATCCTTGGACAAAGTCCAAGGGGTCCTCTGATCAGGGGTCGGTGCTTTTGCAAGAGGAATACAAAAGCCTAGGAAGGTGGATGCACCTCGTCCTTGTCACTCTCTTCCTGTGATTCTTTTCTTGTTCTCTATCTTTAGAGAAGCAAGACCTAGAGCAGGCAAAATTATAAACAGAAAAGGAATAAACACCTCCGAAATATTTAATCAAACAAAATTGAATCCCAAGTTTAAATAACTAAACCAGATAAAAGCAGAGCTACTCAGATTGACCAGAGGGTGCAGGAATTTGAGTCAATCTGCTTGTTCTGTTTTCATTTTGCAAGGGGTCTTTGGCAGTGGTGTGGTTCAGAGGCGCATGGAGCTGTGAAGGCAATGGAGAGCCAAGTTATGAACCATTGACAACGTTGGTTAGATTTTAGACCTAGCCCACAAAAAAGACCAAAAATGCCAGGTCAACCTGTTTTTAAAGAGGCCTTTGGTCAGTGAAGCCAAAAGACTCTAGGCAGCTCAGCCTTACCCTTCAGGGTCAGAATTTCTCTTTAAGGATATGGGCCATGCATCTTCCACAGAGCTTCTCTTTTTTACATCTTCCTCTCCTTCCAGCATGGGAAAACTGTAGGTAACTGGTGAAGAAATAATTCAATATTCTACCCACATATATTTTCATCTCAACATGTCTATCATGCTTGGTATTACGTTTCAATGATTACTCATTCTAAAAATTTTAACATAAACGATAGACCTACAAAACATGCATACCTACAATAAATTTGGTTTACTCTCAACAGGCTTTTGATAAGTGATACAGATGGCTTTTAGATAATTTCAATATCTTTGGGAAGAGATAGGAACAAAATGGAAACAAAAAGGCAACGTGTAAGAAATGAACCAATTTAATTTTTTATTCTAAATCTGGAGAAACTTTGTCAATTTGTTCAGCATGGTATTACTCCACCTACCCCTCTCCTTGGAGAAAGATTTCTAAGAACTAAATTTTAGTACTAAGTAAGTCTGGATTCAAAGCTCCTCGGAGATCTACCAACTGTCAGCTCTGTAACCCAGAGCAAACAATTTAACTTCTCTTTGCTTCATTTGCTCGACTGTAAAATGGGATGACAGCAATGACCTCATAGAGTTGTCGTGAGCACTGGATTGAATGAGATCATGTAGGTTAAGAGCTGGGGCCAGGGTCTAGCACATGGTGAGCACTCAATAAATGGTAGCTGTTATTATACACCATGCACCTATTTTTTTTTTTTTCATTTTGACACTTCCTGGCACAGGACTTCAAATCTCTTCTGTGCTCTAGAATCAATCAACTGTTTGGGGGTAATAATTATTAAGCTTAATACGCAGATGTGGAACAGCCAAGTAGGATTAAATAGCAACCATGATCAAGCCTTGGGTCCACCAGACATTTTCACACAAATTATCACCTTTAATCCTTTATGCAGCCGATGAGGTACGTGTGGCCAAGTGGATAACAGAGTGGGAACAAGATTGTGTGACTAAATGCTGAGTCAGACCATGTCAATTCAAATTCTAACTGTACTTCCTAGTAGTTACTTAGCTTTTGGGAAATTACTTCTTTCATCAAATTTCATTTTGCTCAAGGAATATAACAATAATTAAAAGACATAATGCATGCAAACATATCACATGTTCCTAGTACATCAGTATGGAACAATGTTCAGTTTTATTATAGTAGAAGCTCTTTTAATCAACCTCCACTTAACTGACATGAGAATCTCCATTCCTTCAGGAAAACATAGTAACTTATTCTTACTCATCCCTGGAGCTCTCATCTTTTTGCACACCTGTGCCTCCACCGGGTAAATTCTATATAAACCAAGATCATTTATGGTTGCTTATTTCACTTGTACCTATTATTGAAAGTATATAATTTTCTTAAACTTTACATAAATTATTGAATATTAGTGCAAAATAATTTCTCTATAAAAATTAAGTTAAAATATTTGGAAAGATAGAAGAAAGACTGCTTATTTTATAAGGCAATTGAACTAGGTTTAAATAGAAAAATCACATAAAAATAGAACAGTCATGAACATAACTAAAAATCATATATATTGCTTCACAATATGTTGTTAAATTTCCTGTTAAAAAAGAAACTGGGAAATTACCAACATGTGTCATGGGTGTAGCTTACATAAGAAAAGTGCAGAACTCCAATAAGGAGACATATACTCAAAGAAAAAGCACTCTCCTTACAGAAAGATTGGCGAATGAATGAACAATTACATGTTTTACTATAAAACAACTCCCACTATGTTAGCTATCATTTCCATCTAATAGAGAGGAGTCACGCTGGGAAGAATTACGGCTCCCAAAGATGTTTACAGACCCTAGATGGAACCTGAAAGATTCCCCTGGAGAAAGCTGGAATTTAGATGCAGGATCAGAAGACAAAGTTAAATAAAGCACCACGTCAACAAAGAGCCCTCCCCTTGTAAAATTGCATGCAGTGCTAAGAGGCTCATTTTGGGACATGGTTGTCTCCTGTTCAATACATAGCAAATGATTTCCTTACATCCTCTTAAAGAAATGGGAAATATTGAATGAATTTATCTAACAGCCCACACACTGAGTATAAGCCATTTGCTTCACGTTGTTATAACTATGAATGTGCGTACCTTTTAATCACTGACGTCTCCAAAGCAACTCTCTAATTTTGAATTCCTTTTTAGCCACAGTTCTGATGATACCTTTAGATCTCCCAAGCCTTCTTACAAGACTGAATATATCACTCATTTTTAATACAGTATTTGAATACCCTCTGTTTGATTTTTTTCCTGCTAATCTTATCTTAACCTCCTCTCCTGAAGTACCACCTTTGCATTTCTTAAATCCAACATATACCTAATAAACAGAATTCAAATTTCCCTCATTTCATTGAGAAATCATATTTTTTTCAAGCACTTATTTTAGTTATGGGATTCGATACAAAAATCCCTAGGCAGAGTCCATCTCCTTCCCCAAGTTGAAAACAACAGCATTTGTTTTATTAATATTTAATATTTAGTGTGCACCAGCCAAATATACAACTCTGCATCAACTTCCACTGTTACACACTGTACTCTCATGGGTATTTCCAATCTAATGATGTTGTGATCAGATTTTCTTCCACATCAATTTATTTATCATACTTGGCACAAAGCCTAGCATTAGCTCCAAACCTACTCCAAGAGGCAAATCCTTTTTTCTCCGGCAAAAGGTATTTTCTTTTTTAAGACAGCCAAGAGAGGAGATGGAAGAGGCTATAAAATAATTTCATACTTGTAAGTTGACTTATTTTTTAGCCAAAATATCCTTTAAAATTCAGAGTTCTCATTTTTTAATCAGCAGGTCTTTCTTATCTGTACCAATATTTCTTCATCTGCTTACATCACGACTTGACTTCTCCATATATTCTCCAGCAGTCCTCAGAGCAAAGACATTTAATTTCTTTAATGGTTTGCCAATCCTTGTTTGCAGCATAAGTGCAAATATTTATCTACTATTTTTCCTCTTATCTCCCCAGTCCAGTGCCACCCTCCCCTGCCCCTCATTCGTGTCCCTTGTGCCTTAGGAAAGCCCACGACTTCTGGGATTTTGTCACTAGGTGTTGCTTCAACACTAGGTACACTTGGTTTTCCAGCCAGGAAGTAACTTGTGCCACATCTGCACATGTATAGCCAAGCACTAAGCCACAAATTTGTGTTTCTACTTGCTCTCTTATATGAAATCCTCATTTTCGAAAGCCACTTTTACTGAGCCGGGTAGACACTATTTATGATTTTCACTTCTCAAAACTGTTAGATTGAAAATAACTCAAGAATTATCCATTAACCAACACATTCCCCAACTTACAAATTTAAAAAAAGCAAAAGGATCCAGACTGATTCTGTCTTTCCATTCTTTCTTTTTTTTCTCCTTCCCATTTGTTCACCCCTTCCTTTCTCCCTTTCATCCTTCTTTTCCATTCTAGAAATATCTACTGGGCGTCTCCTTTTTGCCAGGAACAGTTCCAAGTGCTGAAGACACAGTAAGGTATAAGGTAGGGGGTCTCCCATCTCACAGGACTTACATTCTGGTGGAAGAGGTGGGCATAAAACAACAAATTTAGTATTTGTTTAGGACTGTGATAAATGCCACTTAGGAGGACAAGATAACATGAAAACATATTAAATAGGGGCCTGATGCATTATGGGAGTTGGGTGTGCTCCTTAGGGGATGTAGGCCTCAACTCTGCAAAGAAAGATCAAGCAGGAAGAACATCCCAGGCAGAAGGAAGGGAACCTGTGAAGCCCCGAGATGCAGCAGGTCTTGATCCTTCTGAGAAACTGGAACAACTTTAATGTATCTGTGCAGCACATGGCAGGAGGTGAGACCAGAGGGATAGGCTGGAAGCCAGTCACTAAGGTCTGTGCAGCACATGACAGTAGGCTAGACCAGAGGGATGGGCTGGAAGCCAGTCACTAAGGTTAATGATTGCGGATTTTAACCTAAGAGCAAAGAACAGCCACCTAACAGTTCTGGAAAAGTCCCTCTAATTGCTGTGTGGCAAAGGAGCCACTAATTCATAACCAGCAGATAATATACAAGAAGGCACTGCCACCTGTAGAATTCTATGCACCTACAAGAGATGACAGCAACGGTGAGGCAGTATCATTTTTCCTCTTCATGACCCACGACAATGGCCATTTCTTTGATAAATTCCCTGGCCTGGACCAGACAAATTGCTGAGTCTGAAACCTTGTTCAGCCAAGTGCACAGCTCGGTGTAATGGGGACTGAAAGTCACTGTTGATTGCTCCATATCCTTAAACAAGACACAGGTCTTTCAAGACAGCAGATTACTGGATGTCAAAATATGCCCTTTCATTATACTTTTTTGTTCAAAAGAACTTCAAAAGTATATCCCCCACTACTGAGGCAGAAGTTCAATCACTGCACCTGCCCCACACACCATAGAGCTTGTCCTCCTTGGGAGGCATTAATAGCAACAGAGTCAGATTGAAGCAAATGGCATCTAGGGACCTTTGAAAGAGGGTCTTTGTTCTCCTACAGCAAATATATAAGCAAGACAGGTAAGGAAGGGAATAAATGAGCAATCTGCAAAATAACAAATATGGTCAAAATGCATATGAAAAATATTCAACCTCACTAGTAATTAGGGCAAAGAATGTTCATACAGGAACAAGACAGCATTTTTCAGCAAATGTTTTAGAAAAGGTGAAAAATAAATGACAAACTCTGGACCACAATAGGTATGGGTTCATATATCAGCACAAATTTTCTCAGTGGCCATTTGTTTCTCAGGGGCTGATTTGTTCAAAATCCTCAAAATGTTCATTTCTTTCCAGGTAGAAATGACACTGCTAAAAATGTATACTAAAGAAATTAAGATGTGTTCAAATATGTATTTACAAGGGCAGTTATTGCAGTGCTACATACCATAGCAAAGACGCAGTGAATATCCCGCATATTCAATATTAGGTTAAATGAAATATGATAGAGTCATATGATGAGTTAGCATGCATTTATTCAAAATCATGCTGTTGGTGAATATTCATGGCCGAAATGTTAACAATACTAAAAAGGAGACAGGCTATAAAACAATATGCATAGCATGATCCCATTTCATATAAAACATGAAAAGAAGAGACAGACGAGGCTGGGTCAGAGGGACATCAGCAACATCTTGCCAGTACCCATCTCCAAGGAGTGGGATTATGGAAGATTCATTCCCTCATGATTTTTCAGTTGTTCAAATTTTCTTAGATGAGTCTGTCTTGCTTATTTAATAAATCTACTTAATACTAATTGTTGCAAAGGATGTGCAGAAGCATATCCATCTGTGTATTTCCAGCACATAGGATATGCATTCATTAAATGTCTACTGAACAAACTCAAGATATTCAAGAGAAGAAAGTCAAAATTGCATGTGTTTGTGAGTAGTTTTATTCTAATTGAAAGCTTGTGATGTTCTATAAATATAATATCATTCCATGAGAATTTTGTAATGCTGCCTCATTATAATGTATGTATATATCATAATGAACATCCCAAGCAGAGGGAAGGGATGTGTATGTATACACTGATTTGGGAGGAAAAAAAGGATATTATTGTTAAAAGCAAATAAATTCCCAATTGAAAATGTAGGCTTCTCATAAGACATAATAATAATAATGGCTCAATACATTGAAGAGCTCTTATGTATGCAAATTCACTTTCAAGTTCTTTCACATTTATTATCCCCAGTATTTTGTACAGGGTTAAACTCCTTAGGATTCTGGCTGCATTAGCATTTTCTCTTTACACTTTCAAATAAAGAAGTATATATGGGCCAGTTAAAATTCTGTCTTCTCCAACACTGCATGCTGTCACTCATATGTGGAATTTTAAACATTTAATATCCTAGAATTAGAGTAGAATGGTGGTTACTAGGGACTGGAGCAACTGAAAGGGGAGCGATTGCGGAGATGTTGGTCAAATAATACAAAATTTTAATTAGATAGGAGAAATAAGTTCAAGAGATCTATTGTACAACATGGTGGCTACAGTTAATAACATGTTATATCCTTGAAAAATGTTACAATACCACAACCTTAGTGATAAGTTGTGTTCTCGCCACAACAATGGTAACTATGTGAAGTATTGTGTATGTTAGTTCGCTAATCATTCCACAATGTATTTAAACTGCAAAACATCATGTTGACCAGGATACATATAATTTTATCTAATTTCAAAAATGTTTAAGTAAAATTAAAAGTAAATAGCAAATCTTCAAATATCTCAACAACTGCAAACTTCTCATTCACAACTTTTCAAGGATTTCAGTTTCAGTAGGTGCTTAGACATTTCTAAACTCTACTTCATATGCTAACTTCTTCAGTTTGAATAGAAACCCAATCAACCACAGCTATCAAATGTGAGAAGAAAATTCTACCTAAGGTCTAGCACAAGGGGGTTGCATTGAGGTCCAGGCCACAGGGAGAATGGGAGAAAGCATGTCGGCGACAGCTAAGAATGCCTGGAATTACACTGTGCATTTATAATTTTCATAGGAAGTGCAAACTAACAGACGTTGATGTCACCCAAGCGAACACAATTTTTAGATAAGCATTACTTGAATTCATCCTTATAACATAATAAAATAGTTAAAGATAATAGTCTTCTCTCATGTCGCATTTTTGCTTAACAAAATGAATGATAATTGTGAGCTTTTATCTGACAATAAAGGTTACTGTATTTCTCACTCAAATTGAGCATTAATCTCAATGGGTGTCTTCCCCCCGCCCCACCCCACAACATATATCCTTGTGCTTTCCCTATTTCTACCCTACTTCTGAATACCCACAAATTAATGTTGACTAGATGATGAAAACTCTCTCCAAAAGGTTTGAAATACCAGCACCTTATCCAAGGCTTAATCTCGCACATTACCATCACAATCAAACAATTATCTGAACACACCTTAGATGCTTTCTACAAATCTTTTCAAATTCTACTAAATAGTTTTCATTATGCTGCTTTCAATTCACAATAATTAGGCAGCATTTTGCAATGTTACCTATTGGCCTCATTTTTTTCTGCTTATGTGCTAAAGAATAAATTCAAAACAGATCTCTGAAATGAAATGATGCAGCTTAACAGTCTACAGGTATACGGTGAAGGCATTTAAACTGATGTTATGGCCCCAAGCGCCTTTTTGCATTAACTATTGACATATTTGTTTCAAACTTGCTTTGGGTAAAATTCCTCATTATAAGGTTTAGGCTGGATGTGGCCAGGGTAAGAGAATCTAACAAAACCTGTGACTTGAAGTCAGATCTCAGAGAGGTAATGACCACAATTTAGGAACAACAAATGAACTCGAATGTCAAAGCTCCATGACCAAGGAAGGTGATAGGAGTCTCAATTAAATCTGTAAATATATAAGCTGTAAATATAAAATGGTAGCAGTTCCTACAGTGCTATTGTGAGAATAAGATGATATGAATGTCAGACTTTTAGTATCATACCTCACACATGGAGTTCAAGAAACATAATGATGATGATGATTTATATACAATAATCATCTTATTTCTCAGAAGAAGAACCTCAAGCTCAGATCTTTTTATTTGCATCTCATTGCTGTTTTCAAAACATCCCACCACCTCTAGTTAAAAATGTTCATTGTATGTCTTAGTTTTGAGTATGTATGCATGTGTCATATATATGCCTTCATACTAATTTTCTCTTCTCCCTGTTACAGATAAAATTTACACTTACGGTTATGCTTTAAGGTCTATGATTTCCTTATGTTAATCTCCTTTATGATAACTGTAGCTTTTCTGTCTGCTAAATACTGTTCTAAACACTTCCCAGATAATAAGCTTATTTAATCCTCACAGCAACTGCATAAAGAAGGTACTACTATTACCTATGTTTTACATGTGAGGAAACAGAGACACAAAGAACTAGGTAATTAACCAAGGTTATCCTGTTAAATGGCAGAGCTCAGGTAATCTGGCTCCAAGGTTTATGGTCTTCCGTCATTCTCCATGGCCTCTGTAAACCAGTAAACTGAGAAATTCAGTTTGGAAGTGAACCTGTGCTTGAGGTTCCTTGCTGAGGCTCTTGATAACACAACAACCAGGCAGTTGTCAATGCCAGCAATCTCTCGGGTACCTACTCTTTGCAAGATGCTGTACTCAATGCCTTGTAAGAAATAAGGCAAGACCTGGGCTGTGGATAACTTTTCTCACCTAGCAAGTGAAGTAACAGAGTCCTCTAACAATGATGACCTGTGGCAAAAAT
Organism: Mandrillus leucophaeus; assembly: GCF_000951045.1. Taxonomy (NCBI): domain Eukaryota; kingdom Metazoa; phylum Chordata; class Mammalia; order Primates; family Cercopithecidae; genus Mandrillus; species Mandrillus leucophaeus. The sequence goes on from NW_012101920.1 coordinate 5,102,067, forward strand.
GCCAAGGGCTATTAAAGGGTTCTGAAATTAAGTACAACAGGAATTTTGAGAAAAGAGGCATGACTTTAGCAGAGAGCTTAGGGGGATATTGCTTTAATTTAACCAGTTTCAAAATGGAGAATTTAGACAAGCCATGTTAAGAAAATCAATGCCACCTCTAGTCTGAGGGTGGCAGTTTGCACCCTCAATTGAAATGAATTGATGTACCCCTAAGCTGCATCGATTCATTTCATTGTCCTTAATTGTCTTCTGTGAGCAGATTCCTTGATGTCATGTATTCACCACTGTAGAATAAATGGGAAAACTGGGTGATAATTGGACATAAAAGAGCAAGAATACCTAACTCATAGCTAAGTGCACAGATCTTTTAATCAGACAAAACATCTTTTAACAAAGAGTTGTATTTTCAATCTGGCATATAAAACACTATAAAGAAAAACAGATTTCCTTCCCTGTGGAGTTAAGGATTTTGAGTTATGGAAAATTTAGGAGTATGGCAAATCCCTGTTGTGCCTACAGTCTTCCAAACAGGGATTCAAATACTGAAATATGGGAATAGCTTCCAGGTCCTCAAGTTTCATTTCTCTGAGTTCCAACCAAATGCATTATAATATTATTTTTATAGATATTTAGATATTATTTTACTGAGCAGCTATCATGTGCCATACACGCTACAAAACACCTCAAAATAATTATTTTCCATGATTATTACAACATAGCTATGAAGTAAAGATTATTATTCCCTATAGATGAAGAATTGAAGGCTGAGCTCAGTGGCTCACCTAAGGTCTGGGATTAGTGAATCTTCAAAGAATCACCCCCAGCTCTAACATGGTCCAGACTGAAAAATCTTAACTTGTGCAAAAAGCAGCCAGGGTTGTTTTAAAAATGAAAGTACTCGCTGAAAAGTAGCTCCCAAAAAGTAGCCTAATTTTCTTTCAAATAGAATAATTATTCTAATTGTGTTTTCTTAGATTTTGTATCTATCATCACCTGTAACCTATCATCACAGGGCCAATTATCCTAACTATGTTTTCTTATTTTCTGTCTTTTGGGGACCTTATGGTCCCAGGGTGAGACTGGCCCCCTCAGGGTTAGCTAATTCTTGATTTTTTTTTAATTTTAGCTAATTCTCAAAGGCAGTAACAACTGGCCTAAAAGTGCCCCTCTGCATACAAATCAGCCAACCCCGAGTCTCCAGCCCCAGCTACTTCTAACTCTCCCACAGCAAGCCAGTGTTTCCCCACCCTACATCACTCAGGGTCAGGAACCAGACAACTGGAGACCACTCCTGGAGCCCAGAGCCTGCAACGTTACTCAAACTGGCTAATCCTAAATTGCTTACTCTGCCCTGCCCTTCCTTTCTGGCAGTAACCCCAATAAAGGCTGTAGCCTAAGCCTTCTCCTTACTCTTGCTTCTGTGTGAGGTGGCGTGTCTCCCTCTCTCAGGAAATTAAATACACACCTTCTTTCAATAGCATTGGTCTCTCAGTATCACCACTTAGTCACCTCCATAAATTAAAATCCCATGGGTATAAATTTTAGAATAAGGGGGAAAATAAAATGACTTTATTGCCAAGTAATATAATAGAAAATCTTCTCTTGGTTGAGGAGAGCTGAAGAAAATATAATATGAAAAAAAAAATCTCAGCCAGGCACAATGGCTCATACCTGTAGTCTCAACTACTCTGGAGGTGGAAGCAGGAGGATCATTTGAGCCCAGAAGTTTGTGTCCAGTCTGGGCAAAATAGGGAGACCCTGGATCTAAAATAAAGAAAAATAAAAATAACCTCTTATGCTCATATGATATAGATAATCAGCAGAAGTGTGTGTGTATGTGTGTGTGTGTTTAAAAAGAACATTGGGAAGGGAAAGTATTCAAAAACAGGAATTTGGACATCTATATTTTTTGTGGGTGACTATTTTCTAAATAAACTTCTCACTTTTTACTTTAAACTAATTTTAAACTCACTTTAAACTAATTTTAGGTTTTCAGAAGTGTTGCAAAGGTACTACAGTGAGCCCTGCACACCCTGTATCCAGTCTTCTATTGTTAACATATTTCATAACCATGGTACATTTGTCAAAACTTATGAAACCAACACTGATACGTTACCATTAACTCCAGATTTTATTCATATTTCAACAGTTTTCTCATGAATGTCTTTCTATTCCAGGATCCAATCCAGAATACCACATTGCATCTAGAAAGGATGTTTTTTAATATCAGGTAGTAGGTTATGGGTCTGTTATTAAGGAAGCAGAATACCTGCTTTGCACCTATATGGAAAGAAGACTAGGGCAAGGATGTTTCTCTTCAGGTCAGAAGAAATGAGCTAATCATCTTTAAGTGACAAAGCATTCCTACACACAGTTTATGCTTAGTACTCCCGGTTCTATATAAACAAGATAATTTAGTGTGACAGAGGAAAGCTCCTCCAAAATTTAAGTAAACAGAATTCTGTATCAGAGGCAAAAAAAACCCCAAAAAAAACAAAAACAAAAGAAGAAAACAAACCAAGCATGGGCAGTGAGCCCAGGAACAAGGGGGCAAAGTTGGATCTGTCTTTGGGTTATGCATTGAGGTTTGTGGGTGTCATGGCCGATGCTCTCACGGAGCTCCAAGGCAGTGGTCAACAGACTTCCTTTGGCGATTACTGTTCATCAACTACAGGGAGGGATTTGCCACATTTAGCTCCCAATGTGGCAGAAGAAAGAAAAAGTGATTCGGACCTATTTTATGGGTCTGCCACAGAAAGGGATTTTAGTGGAGAAAAACAATGCAGATGGAGAAAAGGCAGTAATAAAAAATAAATAAATAAAAAACAATGATCAGAACTGAAGGAAGACTTGAATTTTTAAATTGAAAGAGCTCACAGAATTCTGGGCAGAAATATTGATAAATCTGTTCATCTGTGACCGCATTTTAATTATTTTTAATCCTGAGGACTAAAGAAAGAATGCCCAAAAACTTTTGCAATGGAGGACTAATACTAACTACTCACCTGACACTAAATGCTAGAAGACAATAAAGCATTGCTTTAAGTAATAGGGGAAACTATTGTCATCCAAGAATATTGTACAGAATCAGAATGGCAAAATAATGACAGCGATTTGTGGCAGGCAAAAATAAAAGATTAGGCTGGGCACAGTTGCTCATGCCTATAATCCCAGCACTTTCGGAGGCCAAAGCTGGTGGATCATGAGGTCAAGAGATCAAGACCATCCTGGCCAACATGGTGAAACCTCATCTCTACTAAAAATACAAAAATTAGCTGGGCATGGTAGTGGGTGCCTGTAATCCCAGCTACTCGGGAGGCTGAGGCAGGAGAATCACTTGAACCCAGGAGGCAGAGGTTGCAGTGAGCCAAGACTGTGCCACTGCACTCCAGCCTGGGTGACAGAGTGGGGCCTTTTCTCAAAAAAAAAAAAAAAGGTTATTCAAGGAAGTACTCCAACGAAATGATTATAACAGTCCCAATAGAACCCATAAGAAAACCAAAGGCTCAGTGAACCAGGCATTCTGGTCTCAATCTTGGCTTAAGCCCTAATCACAGGTTGTGTTTATGTCATGGGGCCTCCTAATAAGCCCAAAGATCTTCTGATTTGGGGAAAGTGTCAGGCGGGTCACACATGGACTACATTTTGACATGTCCCTGCCCTTTTATGGGACTACTGACTTAACAAGGTCCCTGCTTATGCACATGCAAAAACCGCTTGGGTTTCCACCCAAGAATATCCATACCTTCCTTCACATGAAGAATAGGCCGGGCATGGTGGTTCACACCTGTAATCCCAGCACTTTGGGAGGCCGAGGCGGGTGGATCACCTGGGGTCAGGAGTTCGAGACTAGCCTAGCCAACATGGTGAAACCCCATCTCTAATAAAAATAAAAAAATTAGCTGGGTGTGGTGGCGGGCACTCATAATCCCAGCTACTCAGGAGGCTGAGGCAGAAGAATCGTTTGAACCCAGGAGGCAGAGGTTGAGTGAGCTGAGATTGTGCCATTGCACTCCAGCCTGGGCGACAACAGCGAAACTCTGTCTTAAAAAAAAAACAAAAACAAAACAAAAACAAAAAACCACAAAAAAAAACAAAAGGAGTACTTATCAGTTATTATTGTCCTGCATAGTCATGCCAATATGTATGCCAGTTTACAAGACAGTTAGAAAATCAAAACAAGTGTTTATTTATTGGAGCAGGAAGAGGGGAGTGAAGCAGCTAGGGCACAGAATTCAAGGCTCACACTCTAGGGTCACACAAGGAGGGGACTGGCACGCTGAGGGCCTCATTTAATTTTGTGCCCAAGTGCTTCACTTGGCTCATGCTATTCCTGAACCTGATAATTAGTCTTACTGATAAAATCAGAAGTTTATTGGTTTAAAAAATCTATACAAAAAACCCAATCAATAATGTTGGTTGTAGTAAAAATCTGGAAACAACCTAAGTCAATAAGGTACTTCCTAAATAAATTATGATTAATCCATACAATAGAACACCAAGCAGTAATGGAAGGAGTAGTGTTGATCTCTATGTACTGACTTGGAAAGACATCCACAATATATTATCACAGGTGAAATGGCATACGATAGGACACTGTTCTGTATTACCACCATGCACTACAAAAGGATGTTTAAATCAACGATGGCCAGCATATCGACAGTGGCTCCATAAGATTATAATGAAGCAGAAAAATTCCTATCACCTAATGATGTCATAGCTGTTACAATGTTGTGGCACAATTACTTCTTTAAAAATAAACTTAGGGCCACACACAGTGGCTCATGCCTGTAATCCCAGCCCTTTGGGAGGCCAAGGCAGGCAGATCACTTGAGGTCAGGAGTTCGAAGCCAGAATGGCCAACACGGCAAAGCCACGTCTCCATTAACAAGAAATTAGCTGGGCATTGTGGCAGGCACCTGTAATCCCACCTACTAGGGAGGCTGAGAGGCAAGAATCACTTGAATCCAGGAGATGGAGGTTATAGTAAGCCGAGATAGCTCCACTGCACTCCAGCCTGGGTGACAGAGCAAGACTCTATCTCAAAAATTAATAGATAACAAATAAATTTAGTTTAGCCTAGGTATATAATGTTCATAAAATCTACAGTAGTGTATAGTCATGTCCTAGCCCTCTCACATTCACTCATCACTCACTCACTGACTCAGCCAGAGCAACTTCCAGTCCTGCGAGTGACCTATAAAGGCATACCATGTTCATCTTTCATATCATATTTTTGCTATACCTTTTCTATGTTTAGATATGTCTGGATACACAAATATTTGCCACTGTGATATAATTTCCTATAATATTCAGTACAGTAACTTGCTGCAGAGGTTTGTAACCTGGGAGCAACAGGCCTTACCATATAGCCTAAGGGCGTACCATCTGGATTTGTGTTAAGTACACACTGTGATGCTCAAACAATGATGAAATCACCTAATGATGCATTTCTTAGAACATATTCATGTCATTAAGCCACACATGACTGTATTTTACTTGTAGAAAAAAATCAGAGATACATTTAATTATTGAGACAGACATCTCAAGCTATTAAAATTTATTTTACTTAATAATTTACACGCTTATTATATTTATGTATAGTTATATTCATCTGCTAATGGCAGAGATCTAAAATAATAGTGATTAAAGCAAGATACATTTTTCTTATCTCTCTCACATACACAACAATTAAGAAACCAGAATTGTTATGGAAGTACCCCATTGTCACCAGTATTCCAGGCTCCTTCTGCCTTTCTTCTTGGCAATTGAGTGACTTCTATCCCTTTATTCATCACATGCAGCAAGACAGCCACTGTAACTTTAACCTGACATTCTTTTTACATGTAGAAAAATTAGGGCATGGGGAAAAGACTATTTTCCAGCTATGTCAGTTAAGCTTTCCTGGAAGGTCCACCCAAATTTTCAATTTATATCTCATTGTCCAATTTTATCTGCAAAAGAGGCTAGGAAATGTAGTTTTTAGGCCTAGAAAATTGCTGCCCCAGTGATACAAAGGCTCCTCCCAAGAAAGAAGAAAAACTTTCTTCCCAAGAAAGAAGAAATATTGTCTGTAGGTAATATGAGCTTGGGTAATGTGAGATTGTTTTCACAGTGAACTTGTATTACTTTCATATCTTTTATTATAATAAAAATTAGTTCCCTGTAATCCCAGCACTTTGGGAGGCCAAGGCGGGCAAATCACCTGAGGTTGGGAGTTCAAGACCAGCCTGACCAACACGGAGAAACCCGGGCTCTACAAAAAATACAAAAAATTAGCCAGTCGTGGTGGTGCATGCCTGTAATCCCAGCTACTAAGGAGGCTGAGGCAGGAGAATTGCTTGAACCTGGGAGGCAGAGGTTGCAGTGAGCCGAGGTCGAGCCATTGCACTCCAGCCTGGGCAACAAGAGCGAAACTCTATCTCAATCAAACAAACAAAAAAATTGTTCCATTTTGGAAAAACAGAAAAGAGACTTAAAGATAGCTTATGAATGCCTGCCTTAATGGGGAGGTCTGAAGACCCTGAAATGGTGATTACCCTTTGCTATAATTTAAAGCACTCTAGACATGTCTCTGTTCATCTGTCTGCACCTCCAACCCTGACATCCTACAAGGTCCCAGTGCCTCAAAGTCATCATAAGCCACCATCACTAAAGATCTTTGGGGGAATCTTTCAGAAATTATGGCAAATGAAATCTAGGGAAAAGCCTTGGAAAACAAGAGAAGAGAAGCTCTCAAAGGAAGGGCAGGACATTTGGACTACCTTTTACAAAAGGCAGGTAAACTATGAGACAATGTACCTTGTTTCTCAAAATAATATTAATAATAATAATAATAATAATAATTAGACAATCTTTTTTTTCGTTCCAAGATGCATTAGATGAAACGTTAGAGCTCAAGGATTTCAATGTTTGTTGGTTGGAAATAGGATTCCTTGGTCAAATAAGCTTGAGAAAAACCTGAGTTAACACCACTAAGTCATATATTTACTGCCAAATTTCTCAGAGGCCTTCATTGGTTAATCATGAGCATTGTGATGCTTCAAGGGATGGAGGAACGCTGCTCTTCATTTTCCCCATAGCACTACTTCTTCATGCACGATACATGTTTTGGAAGGTTACTCTGGGGAATTAGATAGTGACGCTAACACAAGTGTGTTCTGACATCTAAAAAATTACTTTTCCATCTTTTTAGTTCATCAGGCATCACACAGAGGTGTAATGTAAGGATAACTCATCATTATTCTTTACATTACCCCTCTGTGACACCTTATATCACACCCCAGTGTGATGCCTGAGCCAATGAAAAAAATGAGATGATGCTACAAAGTCAAGGTGATCGTAATGCAAAGACCAAGTCATTTGAAATTGTTTCAACTCAAGTTTACATCGTGGTATCACCAGTTATTGGTGGTGTGACCTTAACCAAGTCACTTCACTTTCTGAGCCTTTATTCTTTCAGCTTTAAAATTAGAGAACTATCTACCACCCATATATTTTTGCCCCTTAAAGAATAAAGAGTGCCAGGTGTGGTGGCTCATGCCTGTAATCCCAGCACTTTGGGAGGCCAAGGCCAGCGGATCACTAAGTCAGGAGATTGAGACCATCCTGGCTAACACAGTGAAACACTGTCTCTACTAAAAATACAAAAAATGAGCCGGGCGTGGTGGCAGGCGCCTGTAGTCCCAGCTACTCAGGAGGCTGAGGCAGGAGAATGGCATGAACCTGGGAGGCGGAGCTTGCAGTGAGCTGAGATCACACCACTGCGCTGCAGCCTGGGCGGCTGAGCGAGACTCCATCTCAAAAAAATAAATAAAATACAGTACGCACATTTTCTAGTATGAGATCTAGTCCATGGATACACTTTCTTTGTCCCAACAAAGTAGTCAGGCATTCAAATCCTGGATCTCTGAGCTTTTCTGAGACTCAGTACTCTTCTAAGTGGGGGTATAATACCTACATAGAAAGTTACTGAGAAAATTGTAGGAGATGATCTGTGCAGCTTCCTATAATTGCTCAATACAACCTAGTTCAGTATCACCTTTCCAGTGTCTAACATGTGCTGGATCTTCACTAAGCATCTGTTAAACTTAAGTGAGTCACTTTGTTAATTATAATTTACCCCCTCCCCAAATGGTTTTAATTCTTTGGTCAATTGGAGTTTAATGAATGGTTTCTATGACTCAATTTTTTACAACCCTTAGCAGTACAAGCAAAGCCACCCAAAGATAGAAGTGATTTAACTTACCAACCACTTTTTCCAGGTTTTGTTCAGTGTCTAAACTTATTGCAATTGTCAGCAAAGCCACATTTACTTACCTATTTCTCAGTGCTTCAGAGACATCCACAACTTTCTAAATTCAACAATCATTTGAGACTCTTTTTTTTCTACATAATTTCATGGCTGTTACACTGTCTTCTTCATATTTAAAGATAAAATATCCTGCTTTTTATTCCTCTTTTTATTCTGTATGATTTATTGCTCCCTCCATATAACAATAATTTTGTCCATATAACAATAATTTTGTCTTTCTAGTTCTGGAGTTATATAAACCAAAGCTGCTTATAAACATGCAGGGTTTATTTTATTTCCATTCATTTCCATTTTGAAGACTGAAGAACAGGAACACTATGTCATCAACTAACTGTCGGAGTGCGATGATGAGATTGCCATGTGGCATCACTGTCCCCCAAATTTCCAGGAGCTTGGGAAATAGTTGCAAAAAGACATCGGCAAATAAGGCAGAAGAGGAATTCACAATTGCTTTCTTGCTTTCCTGACATAATTCAGTTGATCTCAACAGGCATGTCAAGAGAACTTTTGGAAATGAAGGGACATTTCTTTTGATTGTCACAGTGGCTGGAAGATGGCATAGGCCATGACTATCATTTGCATGGTGGGGTCCCGGGATAGTAAATTTCTTTGTTCTAAAGAGCAGAAGATGCACTTGTATTCTTAATGGCTTTGAAATGTTTCCATGGATGTCACATAGGTGACAAATTTGTTTATAATCTTGAATCTGGAACCTAACTGAAAGTCACATAATGAACATAAAGTATCTTTTGCAGTTTTAACACTCAAATTTCCAGGGGGCTAATCTCTGAGTAAATTGATAGATATTATTCTGTTTGATTCTGAGCTTCCCTGAGTCTTTTATTCATCATTTTGGAAAATCCTGGTATTTTTTAAATACAACAACCAACACAACACACCTGTATTAGTTTGCATTTGGAGTTGTATAGATGTGTATAAATAGGCAATTCTATATGTAAGTGCAAATTTTGATTATTACATCTTTTAACATGGTCAGGCCTAAATGTTCATGTATCAAAATGCACATTATTTTGTCATAAATCACAATAGTTTTCTCTTTTTTCTCTTTCTATGATTAGGACATTATAGTTTTACATTACATGGTAAATAGGTTGTAACTCCCATGAAGTTTACTTCATGAGAGGAAAAGATATATAATGAAATATTTGTTATGAAAATTGGCATTGGATTGGATATACAGGTGTAGTAAAGAAATAATAGTAAATATCAATGAGTGAAAATATTCCATGCCTTTCCATGTACTTTTCCAATAATCCTCCATACTCCCGTGCTATAGTTAGAGCAGGAGGTTTGTGAGCTCTTGCTGACGGGAGAGAGAAAACATTTTTTCAGGACTACATCATGTGGCCCTATAAATCAGGAAGGCATTAATTTAATACAAGCTCATTAAGCATGTACGAAGTGCAAGACATCGTTCTGAGCAATAAACGGAACCTATCTCCTCATCTTCAGATTTTGCCTAATTGTGGTCAAACTCATCCTTTGAAGATCTCATTGCAAACCAGGTTAAAGAGATGATGGTTACTCAATTTAGCATTTCCAGTTGGTATGGAGTCCATTCTCATTGCAGTCACATCCCTGCAGAGTCTTTTTAAAGAAAACATTTTACTTGTATTTTATTTACATTTGTATTTTTATCTTATTAAAACATTTTTATGCAAAGTCTTGTTAGAACATTTTTATTTTTCAAATAGTCTTCCTGGATTTTTTTCCTTTTTCTAGGAGCATTCTGTTTGTGCAAGTACTTAGCCGTATGATAAATATTTTTGATTTGTAGTAGCCTCCAGGACATAAAATATTACCAGATTGCAAGCCCAAAGTACCATGAAAGTTTTAAGAATTTGGAGATTATTTAGTAAATTACTGACAACTATATTGTTTGAAACACTTCCAAACTAAAAGTGCATATTTAAGGAGAAAGTCTGCTGGTGTGGAATCTCTTAGGCTCTGACCTACCGGTTGGTATGCAACCTTATCTTCAATAGAACACCCTTTGAAATCAACAGAAATTCTGCTGATTTAAGGAGATAGGATATACCTCCAATAGTAATGTGTCTGCTGCAGGTACCCTACCTCTCACAGAAGGACTCCAGGCCACACAGGCTGACTACAAAGTCAGGCATCCAGGCCAAGTGAATAGGTTTATTCTTCTGCTTCTAACACGTGACTGATGAGACATATTCTTTTTTAAGGGAAACGGCAAAACTACAAATTCAAGCTTTAGACCCATGGGCCTTTCAAAGTCATATTACCATAAATATCTAACCTTTATCCACATATAAGGGAGACCCTGATATGATTAACAAGCTGAAATAAAGATTAGCTCTATCTTGCACAAATATATCTGCCTTTTGACAAAGCACCTCAAAAGGTTGAATATTTTAAAAACACAGAAAGATGCTTTCTGACCTCCTAACTAAAATAGCCGCTGCTTCAACATCATTGCTGTAACACTTCACCCTTCTTTGTGTGTGATAGTACTTATAACCCTCAATTTTTATATTAAAGACTTGTTCGTTGTCTCCCTGTGCTCCCGTCCAGGAAGATAAGGTCTCTGACAACAAAGATTTCTGTCTGCATGTTAATTTCTATATCCTCAGTGCCTACCCACAATGCCTGATACAGAACAATAAGTATTTGTTGAATAAATGACCAAATACTCCTTTATCTTAAAGATCAGCAGGTGTAAGCTGAAGGGCAATTATAAAATAAAGCAGATAAATAAAAGAATTGCTGGAACTGTTAAATATTTGAGCATATCATCTGAGATGGTGTGTGTAGGTTTTACAGTGCCTAATAGAAAACTTCTGGATTTTGAATCACACTAGAATCTCCAATGTCCTTATAACCTGTGGGAGGCTGATTATGGTATTCCTTGCATCTTGATCTTTTTTAATAGAAACATTTTGATGATAAAGCATAGCGTTTTCTTCAACCTCCCCTATCAACTCTTTGATTCTAGGAGCAGGAATTCTCAGAGGTGAATTACCCTGAGACAGAGGGTCTTTGACTGATCTTTCATGCCAGGCTGCTTCAGAAACGTCATGATTATTCATTAGAAGGCATAGGAGGGCAGACAGGGTCCGTGGGATGATTAGAAAATCCCCACCTTCACTAGTACTTGTCCTAAAAGTGGGATCTTATGCTCTGGGTGGAGACAGTTATAAATGCAGCTGTTCCAATCTCTTTTTGTATTCCAATGGTGAAATGGTCTCAGGTAGGACAGCGACCCTTCAGATGCTTTTATTAGTCTGTCTTAGAAGTAACCTTGCTGTACCTCCACCTAACACAAGACCCTTGCACGTTGATTAGTTTGTCTGATATAAGACTTTAAAAACACCTAAGCTTCTTTGAAGCATTGGTAAAAAATGGTCAGCCAGAATTTCATTGGCTCTGCTCAGTTTGTACTTAGAGAGTTAAGACAGTCTATGATTTTAGTTAATAAAATGACTCTATTTCAAAACACAAATTATGAGAGCAGAACAATCTACGCAGAAATATAAAACATTTTATTATAAAACCATGACATTATATTATTGTTTATGGTATAAAAATTAAAAGGATCTTTACAGGAGGAAAGGTATCTAATTTTATTAAAATATTTTGTTAGAAGGTAATGTTGTATTTTAAAATTTGAACTACGTGTTCATGTGATAGGAAGCAAATTATAATCAAACATCACATTTTTGAAGTAACTGGACTCCAGGTAAATTATAAAACAATTTCAATAAAATGCAATTTCAGTGCTCTCAAGTACCTTAATAAACAGGTAAGATCCTCCCTGGCCAAATTCCTTTACGTAGCAAAGCTAACTCTTTTTGAAGAGAAATAAACATAAATGTTAGTCTAGCCAAGGTCAAATTATTATAAACCTCAAATTCATGAATTATGACTAAATCTGTTTTTACGATGCATTTAAAGTTCCCATTATCTTTAAAGTTCTTAGGAGGAAAAAATAAATCAATAAAACAATGTTTAGTATACTTCTCTTTCAAACTTTGCCTGAGTACAAAATCCTCAAATTATACTTCCCTGCTGTGCTTAAATTACAGTTTGGGGCTTGGTACATTTTGTGGCTACTATCAACATATTTATAATATTTTCATTGTCCTGCTATATGTTAGGACATATGTATATTCCTATGTATATATTTTTCTAATATATTTCCCTTTAAATACATGAATCTAACCATTATATACCAAGACGGTTTAAATGTTTATTATATGTGCTTTAATAGAATAAACTTATCGAAACTGGGCTCTTATTTGAAAAATAGAGCAGTAACAAGTGAACGATTAAATGACCCGCCAAATCTTTTCTGTGATTGACCAATTAATTGCACGATTCAAGATTGCTGCCTGGTAACCCTAGATGCATCCTCTGTGAGATTTCTGTGCAACTTGCACATTGTGAGGGGAGGCTGAATATCCAAGCTTCCCCTCCTTGTGGATTCCTTTGAAAATATGATGCTGTATAAACCCCCAGCAAACAACCATAAATCTGGTAAACGTTCACTGTGTCTGTGAAGATGGAATGATTCTCCCCAGACAAGCTTTGGAAAATAATGTATTGATTTCTGATGGCAATTTATTGTTCTTTGCAATCAACAGTGCTTATACTGTGGCCTTAAATTATGGCCCTTCCTTTTTCACTCCTGGTCTTTGGAATGTGAAATCAGAGAGCCAGAAGGCTTCAAAGAGGTTATAGCACAAGTGTAAAGAATTTAAAGTTATTTTTAGTTGTAAAATGTCTAGTCACTCTGGTCTTTTTTAGTAGAGTCACTTTAATTGACACAGCATTAACTAAATGTTAAGAACTAAACCAAAATACCTCTGGGTCCTTTCAAAATGAACTAAAAGCAGTTACAGTTCCTAAAATCCACTCTTCTTCCAGTACTGGATACTAGGGTCACCCAAGTGGAGGCTTGGGTGACTTGGAGGCTTGGATGACTTGACATTATAAATGTCTCACAAAAGCATATGAATTTGATTTGAGTCTGCATCCAGAGAGAGAGAGAGAGAAGGCACTGTATAAATTTTCTTTACTCTGAAAGGGTCTCAAACAATTGTTTCTGAAATCTCCTATGCACTAACCTGTGCACACATCCACCAAGTAGGAGCCACTGTCCTCTATTATCTGAGATCGTGCAAAAGAAGAACTCCTCTCTAGATACATTGTTTTTTCTTGCAGTTTTAGGTCGGGTTTCCTAGAAACAGAGCCTGAGTCAGGGATGCAGAGAACAGTTGATTGAGAAAAATACTGAAAGAGCAATACACGTTTTTCTCCACTGGACTTAAAGCCAGAATAACATAGGTTAAGCATTTCTGTGAGTCCATCTTGCCATTACATAGAACCTGAGCATACAACCAACACAGAAGAGGAGAGAGACAAGAATGGCGAGAGACCTGCCCCCTGGTATTATCCAAGTCCCTGGATCAAACCACACTAAAAAGCAACTCTAAATTGGGATGTTTTCATTATATAAATGAATAACTAGACCTTTTTTTCTGCTTAAGTCTATTTGAATGGGGATTCAATCGGAATTCCGGCAATCAGAAGAGTTTTAACCAGTGCAGACAGTAGGCAAACTTTTTGAGACTACCAGGTTAAAAATGACTGAGGCGTCTTCGAAACTTCTGTGATCCAAGGCTTGCCTCCCTCCTGCAACATTCTAGCTGTGCCCTCCAGGTGTTTTACCATACTAAGACCATATGTTCCTTTACAGATTATGTATTATTATGTTTTCCTGTTTATGCATATAAATATATTGGGAAAGAGGAAAACTATAAAAGAAATCAAACTATGAGAATCCTGTCATCAGAAGGAAAGGCACTGGCAGAAAGTTAAATGATGGTAGTATTTGAGCAAAGAGAGCTGGTGATTTTTGTAATAAATGGTTTTCAATGTGTCATGAATTCTCAAATTCACCGCCGTCCCCACTCATCCTAATTATCCTACACATGGACCTTTCAACTGGGGCCAGACGGGAAACAATCTATGGCTTTGATAGCCCCGATTTTAAACTTTATCTTCCCTGTAAGTAAAGATGAAAGTGAACGCTTCTTAATGTGATCTTTTATATTGATAATTGTTTATAAACAAAAACAATGGTTTCAACACAAAGCATTACCAGTCACAAAATAATCAAATTTACTAACTCTCATAGATGTATCCGATTTTTGAAAATCAGACATTAAAGCACCTTATCTGTAATCTACAGTGAGTTGAGAGAGAGATACAATTGTATATAAGTCTCATGACAATAGTCAATACTCTGGTTTTAAGTCCACTCTCTTCTCTCCTAGGTATCATAAGACAAGTCATTAGGTTACCGGAAATACGATTGTAACTACATTTTTAAAAAATAATTTCAACTTTTATCTCAGATTCAGAGGGTACATGTACAGGTTCATTACGTGAGTATATTGTGTGATGCTGAGATTTAGGATACAACTGATCCCATTACCCAGGAAGTGAGCATAGTACCCAATAGGTAGTTTTTTCCTCCTCTACTAGTCCCCAGTGTTTACTGTAGGCTTTTTTTTTTTTTTTTTTTTTTTTTTGAGATAGAGTTTTGCTCTGTCACCCAGGCTGGAGTGCAGTGGCATGATTTTGGCTCACTGCAACCTCCGCCTCCTGAGTTCAAGTGATTCTCCTGCCTCAGCCTCCCATGTAGCTGGATTACAGGCACCCACCACCACACCCAGCTAGTGAGAACATGCAGTATTTGACTTTCTGTTTTGGCGTTCATTCACTTAGAGTAATGGCCTTCAGCTGTATCCATGTTGCTGCAAAGGACATGATTCTGTTCTTTCTTACAGCTGCATTATATTCCATGGTGTATTTGTACTATATTTTCTCTATTCAATCCACCATTAATGGGCACCTGAGTTGACTCCATCTCTTTTGTTATTTGAATAGTACTGCAATGAATGTATGAGTACAGGTGTCTTTTTGGTAGAATGATTTATTTTCCTTTGGGTATATACCCAATAATAGGATTGCTGGGTTGAATGGTAATTCTATTTTTAGTTATTTCAGAAATCTCCAAACTGATTTCCACAGGAGTTGAACTAATTTACATTCCAACCAACAGTATGTAAGTGTTCCCTTTTCTCTGCAGCCTTGCCAGCATCTGTTAATTTTTGACTTTATAATTACAGCCATCCTGACTAGTGTGAGATGGTATCACATTATGATTTTGACTTGTTCTTCTATGACTGCATTTTTTTTAGTGTTAAAAAAAAAGTTAGTCCTTCCTAATTTTTGAAAGAAACTGAATCAGAAACTATCTATCACTGAAAAACTTTCACTCTCCCCACCCTCCTTCTCACAATGGAATATTCTTTCTTTCTACCTTACATTTTAAGAATATATAGTGTCTCCATGCCATCCAACTTCTGTAGAATTTGAATGTCCAGCCCATCTTCCATCTCTCCTTCTTCTGGCCTCTGAGAGAGGAAAAACTGTTTCTCCAAGCATAGATCCAAATCTTTATCTCATTGTTAGATGCCTGAGATCTTTGTCTATTATTTTCACTTTAGTGTGGTATTGGGCAGCTAAACACACAGGCAGCAAGCATATAAGCACTTTGAGATATAACCCTACTACCTGTTACTAAGAATTTTTTATAAGATTTCTAATGGCTGCATGATTTTCTATTACAGGGAACAGCCATAAATTATCTAATCCTTTCCCTATTTTGGGGCATCATTTTTAAAAAGGCTTTCCACAATCTTGAAATGAAAGTGCTGTACTTAAATATCTGTTAATGGCACTAAGTATTTACTTGTAATATGTTCTTAGGCATGGAAATACTATACCAAACAACTAAATTTTTTAAGATGAATTTCAAACTAGGGATATATTAGATAACAGCATATCACTTGATTTGAGTGGACAATATAAAATATATGGAAATAATGCCATATAAGCAAGGACTGCAGTGTGCACATCTCAAGACTACTGCTTTGGGATATTGTATTATTTGGTGACAAAGAGACTGTACTATAACCCTTCAAAAGTATGATAAGTTAAACGCAATGGCAGGTTGCCTAGGTGTTTGGAGGAGTGTAATTGGCAAATGTGATACCCTCCACATCTCCCTCTCCTCTACAGTAAGAGTATCATTCTGGCAGGGAGAAGGGGTAGAGTTGAGTATCTTCTATTGAGAGCACAGTTTTAATAAGGCAAGAATCCAACCTAAGAAACATCATATTTGCTGTATTTAGGGAAGATGCAACAGAGTTATTTTATTTCTTGCCAGTTCCATTCCAAATGCAAGCAAGCAGAATGTCTTTTCTTTTTGACAGGCATATGGAAAGCTTATTAATGTAATAATGAGAACTCTGCGTGCCCATTTGGACCCTAGGGAGTTATGTAACTTCATCCTTCTTTTTTATTTCTGGTTAGAAGAACCTAGTGATGCCTTCCATTACCTCCTACACATGGCCACCTACTGCATCCTCTGAGATGTTTCCAATGACACAGAGGCTGGTGGTGTTGTGCCTAGGTTTATGGCTTAGAAAATGAGGGCAATTTTATTTGACTGTTCCCTTAGTGTTTCCGAAAATACCATCTTAAAATGTACACTTGAAATCATAAGCCATTGGTTTCAACAATATTCCCAAGCAGGACCAGCTACACAATTTGTGGACCTACTGCAAATGAAACTCTTAAGTCCATTGTTCCAAAATCATTAAGAATTTTACCACAGCATTAGGACAGTATTATACCAAGCTTGGGGTCCTTCTAAGTATGAGGCCCTGTGGGATTGTAGAAGTCCCCATCTCAAAAAGACAAAGCATTTTACTACTTTCTTTCCTAAAGTCTCCCAGGAAAAAGGTCCCTCTGCAGTAAATAAATTAAAAAATAATGAACACATGGAGGTAGAGGTATCACAAAGAAAAATAACAAACTGAGAAGGGTTGGTGGAGAGACAAAGGAGGAAGATAAAGAGAAGAGGGTTAAAGGGTACAAAAACATACAGATAGAAAAAATAAATGCAATGTTTGATAGCGGAAGAGGATGACTATAGTTGACAAAAACGTATTGCACTCAAGTGGCGGGCCTCAAATACTCTGACTTCATCGCTGCCTGTGCATTTGGTATTAGTTCATTGTCACATTGCTATAAAGAACTACCTGAGACGGTGATTTACAAAGAAAAGCAGTTTGACTCACAGTTCTGCACGCTGTATAGGAAGCATTGCTGGGGAGGCCTCAGGAAACATACAATCATGGCAGAAGGTAATGAAGAAGCAGACACATCTTACAAGGCCAGAGAAAGAGGAAGAAAACAAATCAGGAAGCCCTACACACTTCTAAACACCAGGTCTCATGAGAACTCACTAACTATCATGAGAACAGGAAGGGGGAAACCCACCGCCATGAACCAATCGCTTCCCACAGGGCCGCTTCTCCAACACTGGGGATTACAATTTCACGTAAGATTTCAGCAAGGACACAAATCCAAACCATATCAGTATACATGTAACAAAATTTCACATGTACCCCATAAATTTGTACAAATGGAAAAAAAAAAAGGTGAGATTCTGGAGAGATTAATTCAGATTTAATAATATGCTACAGATGCTATCTTGAACCACATGAAATCGCCAGTATTAAAATATTTTTTATTTCTAAACACAGCAATTTTAAATGGTTCAAACTCATGGCAATTGTCATGAAATACATTTTTCTTGGGATTAATATCCTTATGAGTTGACACACCACAGGAAAAAAGGGGGGAAGAAATTATGGTAATGATTGCTACAGAAGTGTTCCTTTGTGTATGTATGTTTGCTATTTGTGTAAAAACTGTGTACATGTGTGCTAAGATATAAACAATGATTCAGCTAGGATACCGTCTATGTTGCTATAACAAGGAGACCACAAAAATGCAGTGGATTAGTGAAGACAGAAGTTGATTTCTCAACCCCAAAACAGTATGGGCAGGGAGGCAGAGGTGCTACAGGCTAACGATGCAGTTCCATCCCAGCACAGTACTGTCATCATTCTCTAGGGCCAAGGGAGTTGCTCCAGCACCCACTACTATGTCTGTTACTCAGCCTACGAGTAGGGGAAGATAAAGACGAGCATGTGCCCAGTCTTCTTAATGACTCAACACAAACGAGGCACATCCTTCTGCTCACATTCCAGTGACTGGAGCTTAGTCACATGGTCATACTGAGCTGCAGGGACAGCTTAGAAATTTAGTCTCTAGCTTGGATGCTATGGCATCCAAGAACTCAAGGCTTCTGTTATTAAAGGAAGTGGAAAATAGATACAAGTGGACAACTCACCATGTATCTGCCTTAAGCAGTTTAACTTTTTTTTTTTTTCTTTTTTTTTTTTTGAGATGGAGTCTCACTCTGTCACCCAGACGGGAGTGTAATGGAGTGATCTTCGCTCACTGCAACCTCCACTTCCTGGTTCAATTGATTCTCCTGCCTCAGCCTCCCAAGTAGCTGGGATTACAGGTGCACACTACCAAACCCAGCTAATTTTTTGTAGAGATGGGGTTTCATCATAATGGCCAGACTGGTCTTGAACTCCTGAACTCAAGTGATCCACCTGCCTCGGCCTCCCAAAATGCTGGGATTACAGGCATGAGCCACCGTGCCCAGCCAAGTAGTTCAACTTTAAAAAAAAATAATTTCACATATACATCCATAACTTCTCCATATTTTGACATAGGTTAGTCCTTGAGTGTAGATCTGCTGGTTGGGGTTCCACATTTTCTTCCTTACACAAAATATAACATAACCCTAATTTCTAGTTTTAATTCCCTGAAAACGCTGTAAGATCTTAAAAACTTTTAATGTAATTTAAATTCAGACTCCTAGATTTTCATATTTTCATTGTCTTAACATTTGTCTCCCTTAAACCTAATTTGACAGCATTGTTAGCTAATTGTCGTTACCATTTTTCCCAAAGTATTAAATTTTATTTTCATAGAGATGATTCTCTTTCCACACTCATAATTTGTTTACATAATATTTAATTAAATTGTATAGTTATAATAGCAAGCAAAATACCCATTAACATACTAAAGCACAACAAAACTAACACTTGCTGAGCATAGAGCTTAACAGAAGTGTGCAGGAGAAATAGCGATTAGCTTACCAGCCAAGTGTATTTAGCATGGAGGCAGAAGGAGTCAGTATCCTTTACAGAGAGAAAGAGAAGAGTCAATTAATCCAGCAAGTTGGTTGAGTCAATTAACACAGCTGCAACTGTGTCTTCAACAATAGAAGTAATTCCTCCCTTCAACCTTCAAACCAATGATTTCCTTTAACCATTGAGCAAATCATTTTAGAGCGATCATGATATGGGAAACACAAATTTGCTATTTCTTCTGTCCATCTCTCTTCTCAATTGCATCTCAGAGTATAAGCATCAGACCCACTGGAGCTTAAAGATACATAACTCACTTTTCTAACAGCATTGTCTAAAACACAAACCATCCACTTCATCGGGTACTCACCTAAAAAGACAGAGGTATCTTCCAACCCAGGAGGAAAGTGGCCAGGTTGAAATTATTGACCTATGCTACACCACTTTCCAACATGATGCCTCCCAAAGAGATTTTCATAGGTGTTTTTCTCTGCAGATTAGTTTTGCCTTGTGTATTGACCTTAGAACTTTACCTCGGATAGGATGAAAATCCACTGAAAAGGTTTTTGCATTGAAAATACGCCAGTGCTTTTCAATGGCATAATAGATAAAATACTAGATAAAACAGATAAAATACTAGATAGATGGTACTTTATATTTTAGATAAAATACTGAA
This sequence comes from Mandrillus leucophaeus, assembly GCF_000951045.1. Classification (NCBI taxonomy): domain Eukaryota; kingdom Metazoa; phylum Chordata; class Mammalia; order Primates; family Cercopithecidae; genus Mandrillus; species Mandrillus leucophaeus. The sequence continues at coordinate 5,122,195 of NW_012101920.1, forward strand.
ATAATTTGTAAACAGCACTCAGTGTTGTTAGGCGTACTCTGACACTTCCAGAAATTTATCTGTACCCCTCAACCCACAGTCTCATCTGATCAATAAATTGCCATCTCATCTCCCCCAACCCCTATTAAAAAATAGCATGGTGCTCACATAATGCTGTTCTAAGAGGATTTATTATTACATAATTGAACAACATTGATCTTCAAATTGAATTACCAGACCCAAGGCATTTCCTTTAGGTTAACAAAGGGTGACTGATTCTTATCAAGCAACAAGCTCACTGTTACATCAGATACTCTGGGATTCCTGGTTTATCTTGAAATAAGGAAGTAGGTTTTTCAAAAATTCACTTAAAACTAACATATAACTGTTTAAGTTTTTTCTCTTTTTGATTTTATGTTAGGTAGTAATAACTTACATCAAACAAATGAGTAGTTTATTACTGCCTACTGGTGTTAGAGAATATCTGTCCTCTAAGGAATGCAATGTTATTTTTTCTAATGGATTAATGTCTTCCAAAGTCTCCGCGAAAGTATGCCTGTGTTTACCAACATAGTGTTTGTTGGTGAGCTGGAAACATGGAAAAATTCTGCTATTTTCCCTAGGATAAAGACATGTGTTTATGTAGCACTCAAACAATCATACATTTAAGATCCTACTTTGCACCCAGCTTGTCTTGGAATCCAAGGACTCTAACCCTCAGGGACTCTGCCCTCAGGGACTCTAACTCTAGGTTGGCAAAATGGACATAACTAGGCAATTTAAATACTCAACATAGAGAAGTACAAGGTGTTAGAGATGAATATTGGGGGTACCTAAATGCAGCTTATTTAGGGCAACAAATCGGTGATTCCCTTCAACTTTCTCTCTCTCAATAGCCATATAAAAATTGTGACACTCATCTTAGAAACTTGAGGCATTTTCAGATTACCTTCTAGATTATTATTGCAAATATCTTACTGAAAGATATTCATGGATTGTCTCAGAGATAAGAGCAACTAGGAATTTCTACTTTGGCCTAGGGCAGAGCACAGCCAACTACTTTGGCCCACAGGCCAAATCCTGCTGCCACCTGTTTTTACATGGGCCAGCAGCTAAGAATGGTTTCTACAGTTGTGTGAGTTTCTTTTTTAATGGTGGAAAAACAATTTTTCAAACATGAAGATCACATGAAATGCACATTTTGGTGCCCCTACATAGAGTTCCATCAGAACACTACCTAACTACCATGCCCATTCATTTAATGTCTACGCTTTTGTACTGCAATGGCAGAAATTAGTAGTCGTAACAGAAGCTATGACGGGTCTCCAGGCCTAAATTATTTACTGTCTGGCCCCTTACTGACAAATTTTACCAATCCCTGGCTTAGAAAATCCATTGACTTTTGAGACGGTAGTAAAACACGAAGGCACAGGCCTTCCTAATACTCTTAGTTGCATGTTGCAAACAAACATCAATCAGCAGATTCCTCGGCACATTGTCTCTCTATTTACCATCTTTCCTTTAGTGGTCCCCAGAAAGGTATCACTCTGTGGCTGCCTACTCCTTTCTTGTTTTCATACTTAGCAAAGCCTGAGACATGGTAAGGGTACAGGGCTTTTCCGGAGGCTCTGAGATGAGTCCCTTCACTTGCTCTTGGCCATTTACCCTCAACACCCCTGATTGCACAGGTGGACTCCGTCCACCTGGAGCACCTGTTGGCTTCCTGAACGTAATCTGAAATCTAAATGAATGGATATGCCTCTTTCTCAGGGCAAGGACTAATATGAGGGAATGGAGGGACTGGTCTTAGGCACAAAATTTAAGGGCAGGGAGGGAACATCAAAGCTCAATAATACAGATAAATAGCATTACAATGCAATATTTTAAAAATCCCAAATTACTACAAATATATCCATGATGGAAATTATATGTGTGTGTGTGTATATATATATATAAAAAATATATTTATACAATAATATATAATTTATATATATATTTATATAATAATTATATATACATATTTGAGACAGGGTCTTGTTCTGTTGCCCAGCCTGGAGTGCAGTAGTACCATCAAAACTCACTGCAGTCTCAACTTCCTGGGTGATTGATCACCTCAGCTTCTTGAGTAGCTGGGACTGCAGAAACAAGCCACCATGCCTGGCTAATTTTTTTGTATTTTACTGTAGAGTCAGGGTTTCACCACATTGTCCAGGCTGGTCTCGAACTCCTGGGCTCAACTGATTCGCCCACTTCAGCCTCCCAAAGTGATGGGATTACAGACCTGACCTAATATTACAATATTTTTAAAAGACAGAATCAGTATTATGGATGTTTCTTTTGCCTCACGCTCCAATATGGATTGCCGTGGTGCAGTTACAGACCTCGTTTTTCTTTAAAATTTTGTTATTTTGTTCAGTGTGGGATTTTGTGCATTAATGTTGATTTAAAAAAAAAATACTGGATTACTGAGTTTTTTGGCACCCACTTAAATTCTGTGCTGAGGTGAGAACCTCAGTCACTGTACCCCCGTCTTGGCCTTGCTGTGGCTGATTCATGACTGACGTTCCCATAAGGACTAATAAACTTGTGTGGGGAATGAGGAAAGGGAGTAACCCTTAGCATTCGAATGATATAACAGGACTACATCAATTTAGGGAAAACTGAAGCCCATAATACTTAGCATTTTTATAATGGAAAAGTGAAATCCTCCCAGGGTTAAAAAGCCATATATTTGATACGAATGGGAAGGCTCTAGCCTTCATTTGCTACATTATAATAGGAACCCCACGTGCCCCTCTCTCAGATTTCACTTTGTTCACTTTCACAGAGTGAAATTACTGTGCTACAAAACTATCCCAAGGGATCAACTCCCAAAACGTGTCTGCTGAGCTACCGTGGAGTCAAAAACGACAGAGAAAATGCTTTGCAGTATTTGTTGGAAGCCAGGCACTGCAGGTTCAATGCAATTGCAGAAATTCATTACACATCCAAATCTCTAAAATGCTGAGTACAAAATTTTCTACATCAAGCCTCAGCAGTAGGAAAAGGTGAGTCTGGAACAATGTCCAGGAATGAAATGACCTCATTCGATTTAGTGAATAATGACCAAATCCCCACCACATGCTAGGAGCTAGAAATTTAAATATGAAGTCAAATAATGCTGAGCACCTACTGTGTGCTTCATTTTGCACAGGAAGAAACTGAGACACAGGGGTGTTAAATAGTCCCAAGGTCACAGCTCACATAGCTAATGAGTAGTGTGCCTGAGATCCCAACCCCAACTGTGTGATACAGAGATATGACTCTACGCTGAGATCGCTAAGACACTGCAGAACAGTCCTTTGAACTTACAGAACCTCCTAATTTCTTACTAGACAACTAGTGAGTCACTTTACCCATTTATTAGAAAAACATATTTGCTATTAAATACAGGGTCTTTCAGCCACCATTAGAGTTGTAGAAACCTAAAATTTCAAACTGGAAGGGCCATTACTGTGTCTAGTTCAACCTCCCTCCCCAATTTTATAGTTGAAGGATCTGAGGCACCAAGAGGTTGTAGCTTGTTAGAGTCATAGACAATTATTAATCTTCTACCTGTCTGAAAAACAAGGATTCACTAGCTAAGAATTTTTTTTAATATGCTAATTAAAAAAAGACAGACAGGATGGAGAATTCAATCATTAAGAAAGAAATTTGTTTATTACCAGGAGCTAAAACTTTGGAAGAATGATTAAGGTCTTCTGCTGAACTAAAGCAGAATTGTGCCCTAGATATTTGCATGCAGCTGTGAATGTATTTCAGGTTAACATTTGCCCTCAAATCTTCCTCCAGTTTCCCTTGACAGCAAAGCAACTGAAATGTACAGCTGAATAAGTCTACTTTAAGGTTCCTTTTAAGGAGTTTATACCTTGCCAGTTAGAAGTAAATTTCCTCACCTTGTTTGCTATTACTTAGACCTTTCTGTAAATTTAGTACTTTTATACATCTTACAATAATGGGGCTATGACATTTGTAGCAAAAGAAGATTGCTTTTGCCTTTTCTCCCTTAATATTTTTTTTCCCTCAGTAAATTCCATGTGAATAAAATCACACTCGTAAAGTCTGAGTGGGCACTAGGAAAAGCATAGGTGATTCAGTTAATAGGTCCACACAGAAGTGCACATTCATCTCAACCTACGTTAGCAACTAAGGGCAAAAACTTAGCTTTGTTACAACTTAAGTCGTTGGAAGAAGGCACATGAATGATAACTTCCATGCTTTTTGCTCCGAATGAACCTTGGTCCCAAAATCAGAAGAAAAATTATTCATCCATGTAGCTTCAGAGCGAGGCATGTCAATGGGAACAGTGTCATCTTCTAGGCAGCAGGCTGGAAATCCGTGGGAGCATATTTAGGGGCACTAATAGTATTTAGAGGATGGGTCAAGGCTGCTAGGCATCTGAGATATTAGACAGTCCTGAGGTAACAAAAAGTTTTTCCACAGCCCACGTGACTTTGGATTGACTTCATTTAGCATAGGGAAATGATTTATTTTTGATAATTTTAATAACAGTAAATTTTCCAGGAATGAGATTAGCATGCAAATCAAGGGATTTTTTTTTTCTTAGTTTTGTTAAGGATCCATTCATTTTGTTAGGAATTTTACCAAAAGTTTGTTTTTCATCATTTTGGAAAATATGTTAAAATGACATTATTACTTGGGATATTGCAGTGGCCCTGTATTAGCCCATTTTCACACTGCTATACAGATAGCACCTGAGACTGGGTAATTTATAAATAAAAGAGGTTTAATTGATTCACAGTTACTCATGGATGGGGAGGTCTCAAGAAACTTACAGTCAATGAGGAAGGCAAAAGAGAAGCAAGCACCTTCTCGCATGGTGGCAGGAGAAAGGGAGAGAGAGGGAGAGAGAGGGAGAGTGAGAGGGGGAGAGTGAGAGGGGGAAGGAGAGAGAGAGGGGGAAGGAGAGAGAGAGGGGGAAGGAGAGAGAGAGGGGGAAGGAGAGAGGGAGAGAGAGGGAGAGAGAGGGAGAGAGAGGGAGAGAGAGGGAGAGCGAGAGAGAGCGAGCATACGCAAAGGGGAAGAGCCAGATACTTACCAAACAACCAGATCTCATGAGAACAGCAAAGTGGAAATCCACTCTCATGATTCAATCAGCGCCCACTAGGCTACTCCCCCAACATGTGGGGATTACAATTCAAGGTGAGATTTGGGTGAGGACACACAGCCAAACCATATCAGGCCCATACAACCCAGCTGACACCGTCTGCATTTGTAACTGCCACAAACACTATAACTCGATGTAAATGCACAAACATAGACATGCCCTAAAATTGACATACTGATGCACACATGTAAGATATGGTTTGCCTGTGTCCCCACCCAAATCTCAGCTTGAATTGCATCTCCCAGAATTTCCACCTGCTGTCAGAGGGACCCAGGGGGAGGTAACTGAATCATGGGGGCCAGTCTTTCTCATGCCATTCTTGTGACAGTGAGTAGGTCTTATAAGATCTGATGGGTTTATCAGGGCTTTCCGCTTTTGCTTCTTCATTTTTCTCTTGCTGCTGCCATGTAAGAAGTGCCTTTTGCCTCCCACCATGATTCTGAGGCCTCCCAAGTCATGTGTAACTGTAAGTTCACTTAAACCTCTTTTTCTTCCCAGTCTCAGGTATGTCTTTATCAGCATGGTGAAAATGGACTAATACAGTAAATTGGTACCAGTAGAGTGGGATGTTGCTGAAAAGATACCCAAAAATGTGGAAGTGACTTTGGAACCGGGTAACAGGCAGACTTTGGAACAGTTTGGGGGGCTCAGAAGAAGACACAAAAATGTGGCAATGTTTGGAACCTCCTAGAAGTTTCTTGAATGGCTTTGACAAAAATACTAATAGTGATATAAAAAAATAAGGTCCAGGCTGAGGTGGTCTCAGGTGGTGATGAGGAACTTGTTGGGAACTGGAGCAAAGGTGAGTCTTGTGATGTTTTGGCGAAGAGACTGGTGGCATTTTGCCCCTACCCTAGAGATTTGTGGAACATTGAACTTTAAAGAGATGATTTAGGGTATCAGGCAGATGAAATTTCTAAGCAGAAAAGCATGCAAAATGTGACTTGGGTGCTGTTAAAAGCACTCAGTTTTAAAAGGGAAAGAGCATAAAAGTTTGGACAATTTGCAGCCTACGTTATAGAAAAGAAAAACTCATTTTCTGGGCAGAAATTCAAGCTGGCTACAGAAATTTGAATAAGTAGCAAGGATCCTAACATTAATCCCCAAGACCATGGGGAAGGTGTCTTCAGGCCATGTCAGAGACCTTCACAGCAGCCCCTCCCACCACAGGCCCAGAGGCAAAAACGGTTTTGTGGGCCAGGTCTAGCGTTCCCCGTGCTGTGTGCAGCCTAGGGACTTGGTGCCCTGTGTGCAGCCCGTCCATCCATGGCTGAAAGGGGCTAATATACAGTCTGGGCTGTGGTTTCAGAGGGTGGAAGCCCCAAGCCTTGGCAGCTTCCATGTGGTGTTGAGCCCACAGATACACAGAAGTCAAGAATTGAGGTTTGGGAACCTCTTCCTAGATTTCAGAGGATGTATGGAAATACCTGGATGCCCAGGCAAGTTTGCTGCGGGGTGGGGCCTCATGTAGAACCTCTGCTAGGGCAGTGCAGAAGGGAAATACGGGGTCAGAGCCCTGACACAGAGTCCCTACTGGGTCACTGCTTAGTGGAGCTGTAAGACGAGGGCCACCATCCTGTCCTCCAGACCCCAGAATGGTAGAGCCACCGACAGCTTGCACCATGCACCTGGAAAGGCCAGAGACATTCAATGCCAGCCCATGAAGGCAGCCAGGATGGAGGGTGTACTCTGCAAAGCCACAGGGGTGGAGCTGCCCAAGACCATGGGAACCTACCTCTTGCATCAGCGTGACCTGGAGGTGAGACCTGGACCCAAAGGAGATCATTTTAGAACTTTAAAATGTGACTTCCCCACTGGATTTTGGACTTGCATGAGCCCTGCAACCTCCCTTTGTTTTGGGCAATTTCTCCCATTTGGAATGGCTGTATTTACCCAATACTTGTACCCCCATTGTTTCGAGGAAGTAATTAGCTTACTTTTGATTTTACAGGCTCATAGACAGAAGGGACTTGCCTTGTCTCAGATGAGACTTTGACTGTGGACTTTTGGGTTAATGCTGAAATCAGTTAAGACTTTGGGGGACTGTTGGGAAGGCATGATTGCTTTTGAAGTGTGAGGACATGAGATTTGGAGGGGCCAGGGGCAAAATGTATGTTTTAGCTGTGTCCCCATCCAAATCTCGACTTGAATTGTATCTCCCAAATTCCCACATGTTGTGGGATGGACCCAGGTGGAGGTAATTGAATCATGGGGCTGGTCTTTCTCAGGCCATTCTCTTGGTAGTGAATAAGTCTCATGAGATTTGATGGGTTTATCAGGGGTTTCCACTTTTGCTTCTTCCTCATTTTTCTCTTGCTGCTGCCATGTAAGAAGTACCTTTTGCCTCCTCCTCATGGTATGATTCTGAGGCCTCCTGAGGCACATGGAACTGTAAGTCCAATTAAACCTTCTTCCCAGTCTCAAGTATGTCTTTATCAGCAGCATGAAAACAGACTAATGTAACGCATATATTATCACGTCATACATCGTATATTTATTTTCTATTAGAGATATGGCATTTTCTTTGAAATTATATCTGTAAGTAGGTTATATTATCTAAATGTCAATTTTTGATGGTAAGGGTATATTACAAAAATATCTGTCATAAATCAGGGTTGTTCGTTCTAGTAGAAGAGCCACTCTTTTAGAAAGACACTCCAACTACGTACTATGTGTTGATTGTTCAGACACAGACAAGAATCATAAAATATTAGACCCAAAAAGAAAAGAACCTGAAAAATAATTGTGCACAATGCCCTTCTAACAGATGGAACAGAGAGATACGCATCTAAGAAGACCTGGGGTGGGGACAGTAGTTATGAACAGGAGAGCTGTCTTCAAATAAGAAAAGAACTGCCCACACAGAAGAAAGATGATCATTGTTCTGTACATCTGTAAGTGATGTTCATGTAAACTAGTTCAGGTAAAGGAAAAACTAGTTCAGGTAAAGAAAAAAAAAATTTTTTTTCTTTAAAAACTAGTTCAGGTAAAGAGTGAGATTCAAAGAAAACTAGTTGAAGTAAAAATTAAGAAAAATAAACTAGTTCAGGTAAAGAGTGAGATTCAAACAAATTTACTTGATGCAGAAAGCTATACCATGTGATGTAGAATGAGAAGTATTTGTTTTATGGCTAAAAAAACATAAGCCAACAACACACAAAATGGAAGAGAAGACAGAAATGGAGCAGGGAACAGGAAGAGGGAGATGGGCCCAGAGGCTGAGGTTGGGAGTATGGACCGTGCAGCTTCCCTGGTCATGGGTTGGCCAAAAGGCATCTTAAAAATAGGTCTAATCTTCAACCAATATGAACTTGTTTGTATCACTGCAACTTAAACCCATCACAACAAGGCCCTCAAATCTTCAATAAAACTTTTCTGTGTCACAAATACTTAAATGAGTTGGGTTTGGAGGCATGTCTTCATTTAACATTTGGGTTGACATGGTGCAAGAGAGGCACCTTGCATGGAAGTAAGAGCTCAGAGCTAGAAGTGTCTGTGAGTCTGCCCTCTGGCCGGTCCTAATCTCCATTTATGATAAAGTTCAAAGATACCTAGGCAGGAATTTTGGTGTCTTTAAGGCTTGGAGTAAGTGTTTGAGCTACTCTAACAGGTTGAATCATATGAAGTTGCTTATATCCAACCATACATAAGCTAAAAATCTCAATTGCTTGTTTCACTTTGACAGAAAGTCTGACAGTGCCCATCTGGTGTTTGGTTTAGACTAGATTAAAACTCTCCTATAATCCAGTCTGCTGTGCCATCCTTATAGGTAAAATTCATTCACTGTGTCCTATTTCTCTTTGTGTACCCAGCACATAACACAAAACCAGGGATGCAGTAAGCACTCTATAGACATGTGATAAACTAATTGAGTAAGTAATAATGGACTCCCCAATCCTGGAAAAATTTGAGAAGAGAAAAAACAATTGGCAATGACTTTATAGAACTCATTTATGCAGCAGGTATTCTCATTATGAGAAATAACTCATACTACATGGATGAGTATGTAGTAAAGGAAGCATTGGATAGTATGACTTTTAAAGTCTCTTCCATACATGGGAATCTTTAGTAAATGCCACACATTAACTTCTAGAGCGCATCTTGCAGAAAGCTTCATCTGAAGCTAAAATGGTCAAAAAGGTCACCTTCAACCCTGTTATTTTAGAATACATAGTTAGAACTTGGGATGCCCTACAAAAGTCTCCTGCTTTGTAACCCAGTGTTCCTCTCAATTATTTTGCCTATTTTCTGGCATATTGTGAAATTAAGAATTAATTTTGTGGTGACAGGAAGTAATCACCAATAAATCTAAACACAAACTTGTTTCTACTTTACATAGCTTTTTCTGAACATCATTTGGAAGTACATGAAATCTAGGGGCCATCAGTTGTAGATGACAACAGAATAAGCAGTGACTGATCTGCTTTCTTTCTCTCTGTGGAAGACAGAAAAATAGGCTAAGCGAAGTAGTACTAGTGAAGACAACACAGGAAAGAAATGAGACTCATGGACACAGCATTCCAGAGAAAATAAAGCCATGGTTTTTTAGAAGGAAACTGACAGGTATGTTATAGGAACAGTAAGAAGACCAGCATGGCTGGAATAGAATAAAGTAGTAGAAAGGCAGTTGACAAAAATAAGCCAGACAGAGGGGATGCCAGAAAATGGGTGGGGAAGAGCTGTCAGCCATTGTAAGGCTCCTGACTTTTTCTCTGAGACATGAAGTTGTTGCTAAGACCTCACAGCGTATTCCATCCACTTCACAATCACAAAAGCAAAGACATCTCTGAGTGAGACATTAACAGGAGGAAAGGACAAGGAATAGGATGAACAAAAATCAGGAAAAGGTGTCTTGACAGCTTAATTGTTGCTTTGCAATTTTCCTCCTTTATCTTACTTTTACCCAGTGCAATTTGATACCAAAGTTTTTCAGTGAGTTTCATCAATTCCTTTTATTTCTTTATCATAATCAATTGAACCTAGGTATCAAGACCACAGGCTGATCAAAATAACAGAGAAAGAATGTGGGTTTGTTAAAATATGAAAATGTGGTTCCATTTTTGGATTCATTCATTTAGGTTAATCTTGATTACGGTTATTTGGTGAGAAATTAAATATTTTTGAGGACAAAAGGGAATGTCTATTTGGATAAAATATGTTGAACTAAATATGGTCCACCAATTTATTATATCTACAAATTGTCAGCAAAGAATTTGAAATCTCCAGTTTCAGTGATTAACTTTTTAACCTTTCAAGGAAATTTTCCTATAGAAAGAAGTAATAGTATATAATGAGATGTGATTATGTTAAGTGGAAGGAGAGGTACTATCCTTGCCAACCGTGCTAGCAAGTTGCTTGCCTGGCCTTCCCGAATGCATCAGCAAGAATTTCTCCAAGACAAGACAAGAATTCCATCCAAGGCCATTTCTCATATAAAAAAGAAGATAGAAGAGTATTTTATATTAAAGGCAAATATGGCAAAGAATTATTCTTAAATCTCAGTCATTTTTCTTCCAGATTAAAGAAAAGCCAGGCAACTTTTTCTCATCATTTCACATCCAAATTCCAGTTTAGGAACGTGTTCTGAGAAATTTATGAATCAGGAGACACTCTGCTTATTGCGATAGTAACTAGAATAAGAATCTGAATTGTTCCAATTTCAAAAAAAAAAAAAACTGGTTTATTTTCTCTGTCAGTTCATGGGCAAGAGCTGGAGGGGTGGGTGTGGTGGGGGAAGTGTGTGAATCCTATCATTTGAAAGTAGGCTTCATCTGGAAGCTAAAAAGATCATGAAGGTCACCTTCAATGCTATTATTCTAGAATTCTAAGACAATACATATAGCTTTTATTTACTATTAAAATAGATTAATACACCAAGACTTCAATAAATTGGATGCAACCTCTATGGCCACCTGAAATACCCAGAAAAAGTGGATGACCATGTGGAGAGGCCCCTGTGAAGGCCATAAGATCACTGTGGGGTGCACGGTTACTGTGCGAGCTCACTCAGCAGTGGCAGAGGGTAAGGTATTCATGTACCACAAGTATGGTTGAGTCACAGGTGGCTTCCAGGTCTAGCTGAGCCTCAGAACCAATTGCGGGGTTCTTGTTTGTTTTCTTTCTATATGCGGTGTCCAGGGATCTCAAATCAAAATCACCAAGAGTAACCCGAAACATCTATCATTTTAAAAGCTTCCCAGGGATTCTGATGTGGCCAGGTCCTATGCCAGGTTCAGCATCTAACATGTGTTTCTTAAGCCGCCCGACGGACCTGGCATTGCTCTAAGCTTTGGCTACAAGTGGGGTGTAGGGCTGGGGTTGGAGTTTAGGCCCCTGGAACTGTTTTCACGGTGTTCACATCTTCTGTCTCTTTCACTCTACAGATTTCATGATTCTGTGTCCATAATAATGAGAAGTCCACTTAAAAACATATTCTATTGTGAAATGTAACCAAATAATATTCACAACTATTAATATTATTATTACTATTAATAACAGATTGTCAAAGGTACAATCTTAAGTGCTAGGCAGGTAATATTTTAATTTTTATTTTAATCCATTTTACAGATGAGGAAATCTAGAATTCAAGAGATTAAATACATGGTTTACACCCCTCTGCCAAGGCAAGTGGGAGGGCATGAGGCAGAAGGAAGAGATAGGTTTAAAGCAACAAGGATGAGATTCTCTTCTACTTCCATCTCACCCTAGAGCCTGTGATCTTAACTCTAATGCTACTCCTCAAATATACATGAGTAGTTCAAAATACATGGTTGAATATACATGTTATTGACATTCCTACAATATGTAGAGTTTTGACAAGCAGAATGGAAAATGTCCCTAGATTCTAAGTAATCTAAAATGAACACCACCTAGGCAATTTCACACTATGATTATAGTGTCATATATCAAAGAGGAGTGAACTTTTCTATTTTCTACCACAGGCAAGGTGTCTATATACATTGTCACTTAATTTAACTATATCAGCAACAAGATTTAATCTAAGCCCCAATTAGTATTGAGAAAGCTGAGTCCGAGGTGGCTTAGTAAAGTTCAAAACTACCTGCCCCAAGAGTGGTATATTTCAGGTCTTTGGATCTAAATGTAGAATGTGCTTTTTTATTGCATCAACTTAGGAATCATATAATGAGCTCCTTTCAAAGGAAAGCTGGGTTTACGTCTCAGCTCTGCTGCCACTTAAAAGCAGTATAATCTTGGACAAGTTGTGAAACTTCTTTCAATTTCAGTTTCCTCATCTACAAAAGTAGAATAATAATAATAATAGCTATCTCAAAAGGTAAGGATTACATGTTAATAAAGCAGCTAATGAAATGTCTTGGAAATATAGACAATAATGCTATTGTTTATTATTAAAGTTAATTTTAACAATACTTGTGGACAGTATGTTCTATTAAACTCTCAGAAAATGGAAGTTCAAGAGGCAGAAAACAGTGAGAGATGAGAAGAACTTGGAAAGGATATTCCCCAAGAAACAATCAAAATTGTAAACTAAGTAAATAGATAGTGTGATTTATAGTTTTCTTTGCCTTTTTAAAAATTTACCCCTTCAACCAATATTATGAGTGCTTACTATGTGACAGATACTGTTCTAGGTATTGGAGATTCAGGAGTGAAGAAGACAAATAAGATTTTACTCCAGAAAGAACTTAACCTTCCAGAGAAAGAGAAAGTCAATGAGAAAGTAAATAAGTAAGTTGGGTGTGGTGGCTCACGACTATAATCCCAGCACTTTGGGAGGCTGAGGTTGCTGGATCATTGAGCTCAGGAGTTCAAGACCAGCCTGGCCAACATGGCAAAACCCTGTTCTAATAAAAATACAAAAATTAGCCAGGCATGATGACGGTACATGCCTATAGTATCAGCTACTTGGGAGGCTGAGGAAGGAGAGTCACTTGAACTCGAGAGGCAGAGGTTGCAATGAGCTGAGACTGTGCCACTGCACTCCAGCCTGGGTGACAGGGTGAGACCAAAAAAAAAAAAAAAAGTAAATGAATAATATAGTTGCAATTAGTGATGAGGATATAGGGAAAATCAATGAAGAGTGCAATCGAGAAAGGGAACAGTGATTATCTGGACAGAATCAGGCAAGGAAAGACCTCATTGAGAAGATGAGATTTGAGCTGGGACCGGAGAACAAGAAGTTTGACGTGCAACAGTCTGGGGACAGAACCCACGGAGGAGAACAGGAACCCCAAGTGGAGTGTGCAGGAGATATAAAAAGCCTATCATATTTGACAAAAGGCAAACAGGCCAATGTGTGATAAAGTCAAAATGGCTATCAGGGATCAGGCCTTGTGGAACTGTATGGGTAGCATGCCTGTCTTTCAACAGGTTTGTGGAGAAACAGACAGGGAGATTTGCTCACAGCAAGTCCTTGAGAGCAACACCTGTCCAAGGAATGTAGGAGACAGGATTGAGCAGAGAGAGAAGTTGAGCTGCAATGCACTTGATATCATTTGGCTCTGTGTCCCTACCCAAATCTCATGCCAAATTGTAATCCCCAGTGTTGGAGGAGGGGCCTGATGGGAGGTGATTGGATCATAGGGGTGGATTTCCCCCTTTCTGATGTCGTGAGTTCTCACGAGATCTGGTTGTTTAGAAGTGTGTAGCACCTCCCGCTTTGCTCTCTTCTTCCTGCTCTGGCCACATAAGACATGCCTGCTTACTCTTCCTCTTCCACCATGATTTTAAGTTTCCTGAGGCCTCCCCAGCCATGCTTCCTGTACAGCCTGTGGAACTGTGGGTCAGTTAAAACCTCTTTTCTTTTTAAATTACCCAGTCTCAGGTAGTTCTTTATAACAACGCAACAACAGACTTTGCAACAAAGGGCTCAGCCAACCCCATGAGCTGCTCTGAGCTAGGATGTCCCAGCAGAATTGGCCTGCCTTTGGTTTATGAGATCAGATTTTCATGTCTATCTGTCTTCTTCCACCCACACATTGGCCAGCTATCCCTAGGAAGGGGATGTGACTGTATGCAAAGTGGTTCTCTTCACCTGATAGCAATTTCTGGATAAGACATCAACTGAGAACCATCAGCCACCATCACTCCCAGCAGCTGGGGAATGAGCATCTCTGTCATGGAAGGGGGATCTGGGTGACAGACTATAGCATCCGTCACAATGACCACATCATGTATCATTCAGACTGGGATACTTCTGAAAGTAAAAGGAGTTCTTACTCATATTAATAATAAGCTGAGGAAACAAACATATATAAAAAGTGTCCCAGCTAAACTGATACATAATTTACTCATTCATAGACTGCAGTACACAGTGTAGATTTAATTTTAAGTGTTATGGAAGGCCAGGTTACTTAGAATATATTTGCATTACTGGCCTCAAAACATGCTGGAGAGCCTCAACTCTACTTTCTCAGAAAATCTAGCTGCAGGTCTCTGACAAAGAAAATACCCCAGAACTGTGGTGTTGCTGCTGCCGCCTCTACCTTATCTTGACTGCTTTTGTTTCAGGGCTTTCCTAGGCATCGCTGCCTCATCAGCCTCCTCCTGCCTTGATGCCTCTCGTATTGAATATCAATACCGCGGTGATTTTGCAACCACTAAACTGATTTAAAGATGAAATGGAAACAGTTCCATATCAGCAAAGATGTTAAAATTACATATTCTGAGGCTCTGTGTCATGAGAGGAAAGTGAATAAAGGCTTTGTGTTCCCAGGAGGAGACTGAGAGCAAGGGGTGAAGGAGTGGGAGAGAAAGATTATGGTGCTGGTGGGCTCAAGGAGAGCCATTCCACCAAGGCTCAGAATAAACCCAACAGCCAAGAGTTTACTCAGGCTAATGCGGATTTGAAAATGATATCAAACACTTCCAGATGCTGACTGTTAGCGTAGATGAGTCAATTCACAGATGGTTGTAAACAGCCTGTGCCAATGGAGATGGAGAACAGTGTCCCTGTAGTGGGGATTCTTAATCAAGGACCCACAGACCCCTAAAGGAGTTCACAGGTAGAACTCAGGGAGTCTGTAAAGTTGGATGTAAAGGATGTCACACCTTTACTTTCACTAACCTCTGATTTAAATTTTGCAATCCTTTTACTTACGAATGTAGGCAATAAACCCTAATAGGCTAGAAGCACCTGTGACTTTATCACAGATGAAATCACTGATATGCTCATACCATAACACGGTTGCAAGTTCCTCAAAATCTCTTTCACTTTCATCACTTTTTAATTATGAGAGTCATTAGACACATCACTAGATCTTATTTTTTAGTGTGTTAATAAAGAAGTATATCTATAAACCATAAATACTATACCATAAATATGGTTAAGTATTTTGATAATTGTTTTAATACTATTGATTTCTTTCTTGTTTCTAAGCCTATATATTTATGGCATATACTTAAAACCTTTATTCTGGAAGGGTTTCTATTGATTTCACCAGACTACCTAAAAGGTCCATGGGACACAAATTGGCAAGTGCTCTACCCCAGACTCCTGTATCTAGGGATATGCCACTACATCTTCACTTCATAGCAGGTACAATTCTCAGTCCACAATACAGGTAGGTAAGATTTATTGCATTTGCTTGCTTTCTTTGAATCAAATGTTGAGGTTAGCTGCAGTCCAAATCTGGGAAGTTTTGTATTCCTCACCTTCTAGATATCACAGTGTGAACCCTAAAATTGGGGTACAGCCTGAGAGGGCACATGGGCTCTTGACTTCAAACAGGAAAGAATTCAAGAACAAGCCAACAAAGTGAAAGCAAGTTTATCAAAAAAGTAAAGAAATTAAAAAGTGGCTACTCCTTAGGCAGAGCAGCCCTGAGGGCTGCTAGTTGGCTTTTTAAAAATTATTATTTCTTAATCATATGCTAAACAAAGTGTAGATAATTCATGAGTTTTTCAGGGAAAGTACAGGAAATTCCTAGAACTGACCCCCGTACCCCCACCCTTTCGGGTCATATAGAGTAACTTCTAGATGTTGCCATGACATTTGTAAACTGTCATGACACTGGTAGGAGTTTTCTTTAGTACACTAATGTGTTATAATTAGCATATAATGAGGAGTGAGAAAGGCCACTGGTCACTGTCATTGCCATCTTGGTTTGGGTGGGTTTTGTCTAGCTTCTTTACCACATCCTGTTTTATTAGGAGTCTACATGACCTGTATCTTGTGAAACAAGTCCTGCCAAACTCTTATCTCCTAGAGGTTTCCATGATATCATGGAGATGGAGTAGAGAAATGTGCAATAGCTGATAACACCGTTCTACTCATGCAAAAATCATTTTGCCCAGCCACCGATTTCAAACGTGCCCAAGGCGTGGAGGGTGGTAGTAGAAGGACAGGTAAAAGGTGAATGATGCTGTTCTTTTTGAGATCCAGAGAATATGGACTGGCCCCCAACTGACTTAAAAAGGAAATGTCTCTTAGATGACTGGCACCAATAAACCAGCCCTTGTGGTTTTGATAGACGCAACTGACCTGTCTAGTGATGGCCTCTTTTAGTGGCTCTGAGTGTTACCCAAGACTTTTCATCAGTGATAGCAGTTGCTGTGCTGCTGAGGGTCACAGAGAACCACTTTCAAATACACACTCTTTCAACTGAGACCACAATCATGCTTCAATCATTTAAAAGTTGTCATGTGCACTTCAAAGAACAAAGTCTCCCTGATACTACATTGCTGCAATAAAAAAAATAAAAAACCCTCAAAATCAATTTAGCTCATTGCTCTTAAATACTCAAACTCTGTCATTACAAAAATCCAAAACATTCTTTTGAAACAATGTTTTTAGGTATCGAGCTTGCTAATGGCTTTCTAAAACCAGCACCTATGGGGGGCATAATAAAATTCTCTTTCAGGGACTGAAGATTTTTCAGTAATTCCCCCCAAAATCAACTTAGATGTGACCTTCCTGCTTCAGGGTCATGGAACTGCCCTGGAATCTTTCTCTGAGCTCAGGTGAGGCAGGAAAATTGGGCCTGGAGTCAGGGAACACAAGGCCAATTCACACTTCAGCTATGACAGGAAATATCCTCTCCATAGGGCATATGCTGAGTAAATGACTTTGCAACTTTTCCTCTTCATTTACATAAGGCATACGTACACCAAGTAACCAATGGAATCCTCTAAAGGGTATTTAAACTCCCAAAAACTCTGTACCAGGGCCCTTGAGCCCCTATGCTCCAGCCCGCTCCCACACTGTGGAGTGTACTTTCATTTTCAATAAATCTCTTCATTCCTTCCTCACTTTCTTTGTGCTTTTTGTCCAATTCTTTTCTCAAGACCTCAAGGACCTGGACACCCTCCACTGGTAACATAAACACTATGTCCCAGTTTGCCTGGCATTGTCCCAGTTTGTGCTGTTGCCCTGGCATAGTGCCTCCTTTCATCTTAAATGTGTCCTAGTCCAGATGATAAATTTCATGGTCATTCTGGCTATCAGTCCATGCAGGCTATGGCTGACACATCTACTTCTTTATATGCCTGAGCCTTCCAGGTATGGGGGCTAGGCTACTCCTGAGCCATTCTTGGGGAAGGCCATCTCCTCAGAGGCCTTGACACTTGCACAGGATTCTGCTACCAAAGTGTAAAGGGTCCCTGCTTTCCTGGCTGCCTCACAGAATTCCTCCTTACCCTTCCCTACTTCTCCCTGACTCCAATTAAAACTCCTTCCAAGGGTTAATTTCTTCATACATGGAAAAAAAGAATAACATGGCAGCTGGCTATGGCTTTGAGCCTGTGAAACAAACTTCCCTAGGGACAAAGAGGCACAAAGGAGATTAGCAGACACCCTTTCATGGATGTGGGAGCCCCTTCACAGATTTAATTATCCTATAGGGGTATGCACATTTATTTAGACTAGGCTATTTTACAACTCTGTAGAGACACAAGTTAACTTGTAGAAAACTGGTTATAGCAAAAATATTTCATATCTGTACACATGCAAAGTCCCTCCAGAGAAGACAAAATTACTTCTCTCCCCAGTGTAGAAAAATTCAGTTTGTACCTATTTGTCAATTTATGTCAGCACCTCTAATCTATAGAAGCAGTATACTTGAATTCTCCTTTAAACCAGTTGTTACAGTTCCCTTATTAATTAGTTAAGAAAATCTTTGGCAGTTGTTCATTTTTATCTGTATGAAAGCCATGATCCTTTTATATTTTTTCTTCAAAATTATCCTTTAACACCTGGTTAGCTGCTTGATACAAAACAGCAGAGAGAGGAAAATAAAGAAAGGAACAACACAAGCTGATAGTTCAATAAAATATCTTGTCACCTCTGCTTATTCTTTCCTTTTATCCCATCACATACAGTCTAGGGTGACTGTGGCTCTGTACAATACAGCTTTTCTCTTGAGATGAGGATTCTATCTATTTAGTTCTGGATTTTCCTTTCCAGTCCTTCAGGCTGATTCTTAGACTTCACACTCTGAACACCAGCTCTCAACAAATCTATGGATTCCTCCCTTGGTGGTCGACATTAACAATTTTCCCAGAGAGTAATTGCAAAGACCATTTGTGTTCGTTTTGCATAAAAAGGACAGAACCAAACAGAATTTGCATAGGCATTCATCTGCCATGCTTGAGCTAAAATATTACCCTTCAAAATCCCAATTCAACCAATTTTGAGTGACGGCCCAAAATTTGTGGCCGAGCCTGTCACCTCTCTTCTCAAATGACATCCACGGTACCCCGTTGCCTGAAGAGTAGGTTCCAAACCACTCACTTTGATGCATTCAAAGTCCTTTGGCATCTGGCTTACTCTACCCTGTGACACAGCACTCCCCACGGAACACAGAAGTTATACAAAAGACCTATCATTTCCAAGCATAACAGGTGATTTTTCTGTCTTCTATTCTCAATTCATGCTGTGCCCTCTACCATGCAACTCCTTTCTCTGCCTTCTGAACTTTTACTCTGCAAATCTGAGCTTAGATTAACCTGACCCTCTGTTACCCTTTCCTCCCCAGTAAAATTTAATGGACCTCACATCTGTAATCTTATAACACTTCGACTATATCACAAATAAAACACCTGGCCATAGTTAAGATCAGCTACAACATATGCAGGGCTCAGGGCCAAAAGAAAACTTGTGGGCTCCCTCATTCTAATTTATTAAGATGTCAACAGAAGCATTAAACCAAGTGCAAGGTCCTTCTGAGTATAGGGTCTGTGGGACTGCACAGGTCACACTCCCTTGAAGTCTTGTCACAGTTCTCACAAGTATTTGCTCACATGTCAGCCCGAGCCCCATGGCTTTTCATAGCCTGAGAATTAAAAATCAAGTCCCAAGATCCCCAACTGGACTGAATGGACCCCCTCTTGGTCAAGGAGACCCAAGAGAAGTCTTTTGTTTATTTGTTTGTCACCCAGGCTGGAGTGCAGTGGCACAATCTCGGCTCACTACAAGCTCCACCTCCAGGGTTCCCACCATTCTCCTACCTCAGCCTCCCAAGTAACTGGGACTACAGGCACCCGCCACCATGCCTGGCAATTTTTTTTTTTTTTTTTTTTTTTTTTTTTTTTTTTTTTAGTAGAGACGGGGTTTCACCATGTTAGCCAGGATGGTCTCAGTCTCCTGACCTCGTGATCCGCCCGCCACGGCCTCCCAAAGTGCTGGGATTACAGGCGTGAGCCACCGCACTGGGCACCAAGTTTTAAAAACTGAGTTCCTGGCTATGACTGGTCAGGAAGTCAGGCAAGCCTCATTATAGCCCCTCCCTCCCTAATTGCCATTGGACTTGCTTTCCTAAGGATTAAACAGAAACCAGCCCTTTCAAAAGATTTGCCATACTCCCCTCGCTTCTTGTTTTGACAAAACAACTGACCTGCATTTCTTCCTGGTAAGAGAACACTGACCAGGAACTGGCTCTGGCTGATTTACAGAGACTGTGCATGAGATGCCTCTGTGTCCTCCATATCACCTTTTCATGTACAGAGCCAAACTGGAATGCATTTAAATGTTAAGCCTCCACCCCAAAGTGAACATGGGACGTACGCAACACACATTTGCTTACTACACACGTGTGTACCCTCCTTTGGGAATATTTATAATTCTTCCTCTTACCTGTTGATAATGTATACTTAGCCTACCTGTTCAGCTTCAGTTCCCGTCTTATCCTTCCTTCTCTGAAGTGCTCGATTCCAGTTTCTGCCAGAGGCTGTGCTTTCCCAGCCTGCAGGATGGCCAGGCAGCAGGCTGCAATCCTTTATAAAAAAAATAAACAGGGGAGGAATAGCATTAGGATAAACAGCTAATGCATATGGGGCTTAACACCTCGGTGATGTGTTGATGGGTGCAGCAAACCATCATGGTGCACGTTTTCCTATGTAACAAACCTGCGTGTCCTGCACATGTATCCCAGAACTTAAATAAAATAAAAAATTAAAGAAATAAAATGGCAGTGTCAGAGGCATTGGAACTAGAGTGACTCCATCTTGAGTGAGGGCTGGAAAATGAGGCTGAGACCTGCTGGGCTGCATTCCCAGAAAGTCAGGCATTCTGAGACTCTAGATGTTTACGGTTAAGGAACAAATTAGCAATGTTTACTAAACAGACTCAGACGTGGGAGTGTCCACACATCCCACTATCTAGAGAACGAAAGCATTCCTAATTTTGCTTTAATGATAATATCGATTCTTTCAAAATATAGAAATTAAGAAAATTAATCCTTTATCATAAACCATTGTAACAGAGCATATCTGCCTACACATACGAGCACTGTACCCAGAGTAGACGCGTTCCTCCTCTATTGGGAATGTCCTCCTCTGACTATGGAGTAGCTGTCCTTTCACCACTTTATTTTCTTAATAAACTTGCTTTTACTTTGCACTGTGGACTCACCCTGAATTCTTTCTCACTCAAGATCCAAGAACCCTGTCTTGGGGTCTGGATCAGGACCCCTTTCCTGTAACAGCAGGCTTTGGATGGGAAATTGTTAGAATATTTTTGAAAAAAAAAATTGGTATTATCTAATACAATTTAAAATATAAAAAAATTAAAAATGAAGTTCTCCTTTCCAAATGTATGAACATCGTGGTTCATCAGTTGATAGCCCTGCCCCCATTGCAAATCTTCACTTTTCTCATTCTGAACTCAGTGGTCACTGTTTGAATTTTCTCTTGAAAATTACCAAAAACAAGTTACCAAAAACGTGGTGGCTTAAAACAACACAAATCTATTCTCATACATTCTGGTGGCCAGCAGTCCTAATTCCCTGTAACTGAACTAAGATCAAGGTGTCAATAAGGTTGGTTTCTTCTGGAGGCTCCAGGGAAGAATACATGTCCCTGCCATTCCCAGCTTCCAGAAGCTGCCAGCATTCCTTGACAGGTGGCCCCTTCCTTCATCTTGAAAGCACATGACTCCAATATTTTCTTCCTTTGTTACATCACCTTCTCTCTGATTCTGACTTCTCTTACCTTCCTCTTATAGACTGCTATGGTTATATCAAGTACACTTGGATAATCCAGCATAATCTTCTCCCCATCTCAAAATCATTAACTTAATCACACCTGCAAAGCCATTTTGTGCTATATAAAGTAACAGTTACAGGATCTGAGGATTAGGACATGAATTTTTTTAGGATGGGGGAGGTTATTTTTCTGGCTACCACAGTCTGCAAACCAGGGTATCAAGTGCAGGACTTAGGCACACAACACAGATGCAATACAATGCAGGCTGGAAGGCCCAAGTGCTGATCAGCAGGAAGTCCTAAGCAACACATAGAGAGGCATGATTGGCCTGGTTTCGGAGGGGTGGACTCTTTTCACTACTCTCCCTGTAGTGGCAATCTTGGGCAATCAGCCTTGTAATATTATAAGAAGGGGGGTGAGCAGTGGGGAGATGGGAGAGGAACCAGAGGCAAAGTGGCAGACTGTTGAGTCAGAACTGGCGAGAGAGAAGTTGACAGGCAGAAGATGCTGAGGGGACAGAGTGAGGGCAACCTTGTAATCTGAGCCTGGACAGTAGCTGTACAGAGGAAATGCATGGCACTAATAGAATCTGGAAGCCAGGAGGTTGAGGGAGAGGGAACCCAGTCCTGGATAACTCATTGGAAGAGAGCCTGTAGGGCTGAAGTAGGGCTGCAAGATTTAGCAAATGAAAACACAAGATGCCAAGCTAAGCTTGAATTTCAGATGAACAATTAATTTTTTAGTTTAAGTATGTGCCATGTAATTTTGTCTGGCAACATTAGCCTAGAGAGAGCCATTATAGGCCATTCAACATAAAAACTCTATTCCTAGGCCACACATAGACAGAATTAGAATTCACTGGGCATTCTAAGTCATAACAGGGGACTTATTTACCACTTTCTTAATATGCTCATGCTTTCTCTTTCTCAGCCCTCTGCAAGGAATGAGCTTCTTCTATTCCAGCATGAGAGAGCTTGGTCATCCTTCAAGTCCCAGTCAAGGTTGAGAAATTGATTCATCTATCCCCACACTCAGCCTGGATGCTAAGAGCTGAAAATAGGTCCCCTTCCCAGGCAAATTGTTTGAATGTTCATTACAGGAACCTCCCTAAAGATGTATCAACTCTTTAATGGAAAACATCCATACACAATTTAACCCTAACATTCTTTGAAGCCATCACCCCAAAATTGCTATTTCCAATAATCCTGGTAATCCTTATCCAATCCTAATCAAGACCCTCTTCCTTTGGGGGTTGGTGGGGGGGAACTTTCTTAAAATTTCCAGCTCTCAACAAATTCTGACCTTACTTTTCCCTCTCTGAGACATTTCCAAAGTTTGGGAGATGATGGTCTTCCTTACCAGGGTAAGCAAGAAACTCAGCTTTGTCTTATCAATAAGTTGTCCTGGTGATATGTGAGGAGCCAGCTGCTAACAAGAAGCAACCTCCTTTGGGAAGCCCTTCTGGTTAATTCCAAGGGTAAGAAATCATTTCAGGCAGACCCAGAGCTCTTCATTAGGTCTGATCAGGTCCCTATAGCAAGCATCACAGGCCTCCTTGAAACGGAGTTATTAGTGAGGACAGCTGAACAGAACCGAGCACCCCATGGGCAGAAGACCTGTTTGCTATAAGTCTATACCCTCCGTGGGAACCAAGGCCTTTACCTCCTTCAAGAGCTGCTGAAACATCACTGACATGAGGCAGACTGATTAATAAAAGCAAACAAATGTATTTAACATGTGTACGCAGAAACTTCAGAATGAAGACTCAACCTCTGCAACAAGGAACAGAAAAGTATATACCATCGTGAAGTTACAGAAAAAATGCAGGCTCAGCACATGGCCAAAAACAAATTATTTTGGTAAATCAGGTTTTAATGGCAAGCCAGGTTACGGGAGGGAGAGACCCTCCTTGGCCAGCAAGGGTGGCCTTGTTATGTAGATTAAGCCTCATAGGTAGTAGCCCTCAGAAAGAATAGACAGTAAATGCTTCTTTTCAGACTTTTTTAGGTGTCAGACTCTCAGTTTCTCTCTCCTAATTCCTGGAAAGGCCTAGAAAGAGAAGGCCTGGCTGCATCAATGGAGATTCTCTACAAATGCAAATTTCTCTCCCTTCTCTGCTGCTTCTGTAACAGCCATTTCAAAATATGTCAAAGAAACATATTTTGGGCTAAAATATTTTTATTTCCCTTACTTTCCAGTATATCTGACCTACAAAGGGTAATCAATATACATGTATGAAAGAAAGGTTAAGAAGGAATTAAGAGAAATAGTATTTGATTGTAGTGAAGTCCTATAAAGAAAACTTTGTGCTTCAGTGGAAAACTATGCTCTGCCAGCAACAAACCAGTCTGGGCTACCTAACTCTGATTCTAGGGGAGCTATTTACAACTCTGTAAACTGGAGATAACTTCTAGCAGTCCAAAATAATTCTTATGTATGGACATGCAAATCCTGTCCAGTGCAAACCCAGTTGATCTCTGTATTAGTCTATTTTGCATTGGCATAAAGGAATATTTGAAACTGGGTAATTTATAAAGAAAAGATAATCATTTTGTTACTGGGAGGTTCCTTGCTCCCAGAGCACCCAAAATGGTGGCAGACTGCTTCCAAAATGGCAGCAGGCCACTTCCAAGATGGTGGCAAGCCTCCTGTTCTGTGACCTGGGGCTCTTGGCCTTACAGATTCCAAGAAATGGAATCTTGGGCCATGCGGTGTTATAGCTCTGTTAGAAGCCGTGCGTCATGGAAGAGAACTGTGGAACCCAGCAACTAGAGTTCAGCTCAATTAGGATGAACCCGGGCACTTAACTGTGCAGGAACAATGGTAAGCCTTTGGCCTGATCAGGAGCAGCAATGGGCACCTGGCTGGATCAGGTGCACAGCAGACACCCGGCCGAATCTGGAGGGATAGAAGTCAGCCGCGGGTTCTCCACAGCAGCAAACAGTAGTGGTGGATGGCGAGGGAAAGCTCAGCTCAAGCCGTAACAAACACGGACCAAAAGAGACTGCAGTTGCAAGATTTAATAGAGTGAACACAGAGCTTCCATACAAAGGGAG
Organism: Mandrillus leucophaeus; assembly: GCF_000951045.1. NCBI lineage: Eukaryota > Metazoa > Chordata > Mammalia > Primates > Cercopithecidae > Mandrillus > Mandrillus leucophaeus. Next base: position 5,146,795 of record NW_012101920.1, read on the forward strand.
GGGACCCAAAGAGGGCAGCCGTTGTTGGCTCGAATGCCTGGGTTTATAGCCGGATCATTGTCCCTCCTGCTGTGCTCTCAGGCAATAGATGATTGGCTATTTCTTTACCTCCTGTTTTTGCCTAATTAGCATTTTAGTGAGCTCTCTTTACTATCTGATTGGTTGGGTGTGAGCTAAGTTGCAAGCCCCTTGTTTAAAGGTGGATGCAGTCACCTTCCCAGCTAGTCTTAGGGATTCTTAGTCTGCCTAGGAAATCCAACTAGTCCTGTCTTTCAATTTGGCTCATGGTTCTGCAGACTGTACAAAAAGCATAGTGCTGGCATCTGATTCTGGTGGAGCCTCAGGAACCTTACAATCATGGCAGAAGGTAAACAGGAACCTGTTACATGGTGAGAGAGGGAGCAAAAGAGAACGGGAGGGGTGTGACACCCTTTTTACAACCGGCTCTCATGTAACTAACAGTGAGAACTCATTCATTACCATGAGGAAGGCACCAAGCCATTCTTGTGAAATTTGCCCCATGACCTAAACCCTTCCCACTAGGCCCCACCTCTAATATATAGGGACACATTTCAACGTGGGTTTGGAGAGGAGAACTGTCAGAGGCATGTGAACCAGAGCAACACTATCTTGAATAGGAGCTGGGTAAAATAAAGCTGAGACCTATTGGGCTGCAGTCCCAGATGGTTAAGGGATTCTAAGTTACAGGATGAGATAGGAGGTCGGCACAAGATACAGGTCATGAAGACCTTGCTGATAAAACAGACTGCAGTAAAGAAGCCAGCCAAAACCCATCAAAACCAAGATGGCAACAAGAGTGACCTCTGGTTGTTCTCACTGCTACACTCCTACCAGCGCCGTGACAGTTTCAAATGCCATGGTAACGTCAGTAAGTTACCCTATATGGTCTAAAAGGGAGAGGCATGAATAATCCACCCTTTGTTTAGCATATCATCAAGAAATAACCATAAAAGTAGGCATGGAGTCCCACTTTTATGTCTATGGAGTAGACATTCTTGTATTCCTTGATTATGCTAATAAACTTGCTTTCACTTTACGAATTGCCCTGAATTCTGTCTTGAGAGAGATCCAATAACCCTCTCTTAGGACCCTCTTTTGGGGTCTGGATCAGGACCCCTTTCCTATAACACAACCATCCAAACGATATGAATGTCCCTCCCTTGATATGGAAAAAGCTAGTGTTGCCTCTGTTTGCACCCTCATTCCAATATTTCTGATCTATAAGTTTGTTGTTTCCATTTTCATTTGAGCCAGTTATAAAATCTTTCTGGCTTTCTCATTTAATTAATGAGCTCAATAAATTTTTTAAACATGTATTTCTTTCTATATCTGCATGAAAATTTTACATTTTTAAAAATTCCTTTTTCACAAAGTCTAATTCTAATACAAGAAACACAATTAAGATTTTTAAAAATGGGGAGGTATGGAGGGAGGGAGACTAGGATGTTCTTTCAATGTTCCACTCAGCTGGACCTAACTTGAGAGAGGTTTCTTCCTGACTATAGCCCCCACACCTCCTTTATCTTAGAGCATTTACTTTTGAAAACTTTCTCAAGGACTTGGGAGCCATCCCTTTGAAATGTGATTATCAAACATGATAGGGTCCCTATCTCCCAGTCTTTGCAGGGTTGTAGGTGAGGGGGAGACAAGGGGCCTATTCTAGAAAAGTGCCCATTAGCAAATTCAAGTGACCTAATCACATTGACCAGCCCCTCTCCGTCACACTCCAGCACTTGACAACTTGTCCACCTTTTGTTTCAGTGGAATTGAGTTCAATCTCTTTCCTACCGCAATAGTCTTGACTTCTATTGCAATAGTCTTGAATGGTCTTCTTTACCTGCTTAACTCTACCCAGTGCAATTATTCTTAGATAAGAAAGGAAAGAAGAAAAAACAAAAAAAGGAAAAGGAAAAAACAAAAATTAAGCAATAAAATCCCATTTCCATTTGCAAAATGGAAATAATGCATTTCAGTGAGTTTAATTAATTTGCAAATTCAGGATCTGTACCCAGATCTTTAGTCTGTATGAGACCTGTGCTTTCAGCACTCTCTCTCATGTTTAATCTTGTGTTCCATCGATAGAGCAGAAATATCTCCTTGTAAGAGTTGCTCTCAATTTTTGAGTGTGCTTTATTCCTCCAAAACCCCCCAGGCCAGGCTGTTTGTAGCCTTGGCTAACAGATATGCCAAGGGCCATACAACAGCTTTTCTTTGCCTCTGTGTTCTGTATGTCCAGAGGCAGGCAGAGGATGAAACATCTTGGATTGTCCCTGACGGTCAGAGATCTGCGTTACCAGAAAGCCCTTCTCGGGATTTGTATTCTGGCCACGTGTGGAACTTAACTGCACATCAGAAACGTGCTGGTGATTGCAAGCAGCTCTGTAAAATATTTATTCAATATTAGCTTGCAATGTGTACTCCCATTAGGTAATGGAACTGGAGAGCTTTGGCTCAACAGAAAAGAACAAGTGTGAGCATGAAAGCATTAGGAGTCAACTAAGTTTTCTGAATTTGTAAATCACAAAAGATATATACCAAACTCTCAAAATTAGAAATGCCATTACTTTTGCAGTCACTAAAGGAAGAAAACAAGGGATGAGGTCAACACTGTGGAGGTGACATTTTCTGCATTCACTTTTTATCTTTGCAAGAAGATATGATAAAAAAAAATTTCTTTGATGAAAATTAATCTAAAGATTGTGGATAAATTAAAATTCAACTCACTGGTTTTTTTTCCCCCCCAAGAATGAGATCTTTGGGAGAAAAATAAGATATTTTTATATGGGTAGCAGATTCATTTATTTACTTAACCCACATGCATTGAGGAAATTAACTAGCTAGGTGCTAGGATATAGTATTCTTTTTAATGATGCTCATTTATAATGTAGTACAAAAGACAGCTATCAATAAAAATTATCACATGGATAAATATTTATTTATTTATTTATTTATTTTTGAGACAGAGTTTCACTCTTGTTGCCCAGGCTAGAGTGCAATAGCAAGATCTCAGCTCACTGCAGCCTCCATTTCCTGGGTTCAAGTGATTCTCCTGCCTTGGCCTCCCGAGTAACTGGGATTACAGGTGCACACCACCACGCCATGCTAATTTTTATATTTTGAGCAGAGATGGGATTTCACCTTGTTGGGTAGGCTGGCCTCAAACTCATGACCTCAGGTGATCCACCGCCTTGGCCTCCCAAAGTGCCAGGATTACAAGCAGAAGCCACCTTGCCTAGCCAGAAATTATCACAGGGATAAATATTTAAATACAAGCTGATTTAAGACTCTGCAAATAAACAACTTGTCACTTTGCTAGCACACAATACGAGTTTGACCTCTGCTTCAGGCTTCCCTGAGAAAGTGGTTTTTAGTCAAGAACCTTAGGGATGACTACAAGTTGACTAGGTAGAGAAGGAAAAGAAGGGGCCATGGTGGGCAACCATGTGTGCATACTGAAAACTAAAGCCGGACCACTGGCAGTTGCCAGACGAAGCAATGATTTATAGGTCAAATTAACGATTTTGGTCTTCCTCTCAAAAGCAATAGAAAGTCATGAGGGTTTCCGAAGGCTACCTTTTGCAAAGATTTGCTTTGGCTGCAGTTTGGAAAATGGTTTCAGACCAGGTGGAAGACTGAAAATCAAGGAGACTAGTTGGGCATTAGTGACCAGCTAGTCAGGTGAGAGATCCTGGTAGCTTGAATAGGAAGGTGGCCATGAATAGGGAGAGAAATGAACAACTCTGAATAACAATGAGATTTAAATTAGCACCCATTAAATAACTGAATCAAAGCCAATTAGAGCCCCTTCTGGAAAACTGCATGAGTGATGGGAATGGCTGGCCGTTGTGGTAGTTTGTGAGAGTGGGTGTGTTGATAAGCATGCTTTCTCACCTTCAGGCAGTTATTACTACATCGCTCATTCTCAAACCCTTTCTCCCAAATGATCAAAGTCTTTCTTTAAGACCAGAAAAGGTATTTGTTGTCCATAATTATTCATCTCAGAATTGTCATTGAGGCCATGTGAGCAAAGTCCTTTTGCTCCAGGCAATTCAGAGAGACTGCAGAATCCTCCACTGAAATGGTATTTGCACTTATCCTAGCAAAAGGAAGGTATGAGTTTTTTCACTATTGTTATAAGGCAAGTTAAAGCCGTGCAGTCTGTTTATCAAGTCGTAGAACTGTTCTGGTCCTGGAATTGTGTACCTTAACCTATGCTTTACAATTTTGTATAAAGTTGGCTAAGAGGTGGGATGTTTTTCAGAAAAAAAAAACAAAGATATTGAATTCATTAAATATCATAAAGAGAAGTGGCAGCCGAATGCCACCATTGCTTGCTGGTATATGATGAGCTGACAATTCTAAAGTATTATGTTTTAAACTTTAACATGGAAATCATTTCCCAGCAGTCCTAAATCCAGGATCTGGGATGGGGCCTAGCAGTCTTCACTTTAAACAATCACTCTGGAAGATTCTGACTCAGGTAGTCCTAGAAACACACATAGGAAATACTCTGCAGCATAAAAGCCTCTTTTAATCCTCAGCTAAATTCAAGAAAATATCAGATGGTTCAAATAAGTCCAGTGACTCTATTTGAAATACAGTATTTCGGCTCATACAAGGCACCTCTGAAAATCCATCCTTTCTACAGATGAAATGTTTTCTGGGTACTGTGCTTTGCTTTCTTTAAAATTCTACACAGTATTACATACACTTCACTGACTTAACATTTTCTCCTCCATAAACTTCGACAAGTTGTTGATGCATTTCTGCACAGAAATGTTTTTTTACTTTGAATAAAACCAACACTTCCTGCAGGGATTATGGGTTTAGGAGAAGAGATATTTTTTAAGTAAAAGAATTTCAAAATTATAGCAAAATTAGTGCCTAGTGGTCCAAACTTTGCCTGTGATGAAGAGATGTGATGAAGAGATCAGGGTTCAGGGAAGGTGCTGGCTCCTGCCTATACCCCAAGACAATAGTAATGACTTCTCCTCGGAAGTGAAAAACTGAAATCCTATAAAATTGAAGGGATTAACCATCTATTAGGAATAAACTACCAGTTTGTCAAAACATCTGTTAACAGACGCTAATTGTTGGATATGGAAGAGTTTCTTAGAAATTATCTTTGCATCCTAAATAAGAGAAAAATAAACTAGTAATTAAAACATGGTCTACACACAGTGTGACTGTGGGCATTTGATAATCTCGCTAAACCTTGCTTCTTTTATTGATAATACATGGAAGGAGAAATAATTATGCTGAACAAATTTTTTATTTTATATGGATTAAATAACATTCACTATAACATACTTAGATGCTACTTAATTTCATTCTGTGGTTTGGTATTTCTGTTTTATGTTGTCTGACTAGGATTAATAACATTAAAAGTCAGTTTCTTTCCTATACAATCATTTTAACTGGTTAAATTTTATTATGGAGAAGATTCCATCTGCATAGCAATAAAAACTACAAGTTACCTAAGAATAAGCTTATTTAAAAAAAAAAAAAAGTTTAAGGCTATAAGAAAAAAACCATAAAGCTTTACTAAGGAAAGACTAAGATAAATTCAGTATTATAAATCTATCTATTCTTCTAAAATTAATAATCTCACCAATATCACATTGAATAGAACTCTCATAAAATCCTCATGGTGGTTTTTTTTTTAATAATATGAGAAGTTGATTCTAAGTCCATCTGAAAAAGTAAATGTAGAAAAAGTAGCAAAATTATCTTAATAAAGAATTTGTATTACCAGAATCACCAAACACGATATAAAAGCCACAAGATTTTAACAATGTGAAATGGATGCAGGTATATGGATGCAATGGATGCAGGTGTGTGTGTGTGTGTATATATATATACACACATATATGTGTGTGTGTGTATTTTAATTTAAGCTAGTTTTAAAAGAGTATCTCATTTGCTCCTAAAACAAAACAAACAAAAAGACTACTACACTGTTGATAAATATTTGATCCCGTTTTGATGTCATGAAATTATCTTATATAAATAAATGATATATTTCCTATATAGAAAAATGCCAGAAGGTGCACTAAATATTATATCATTTGAACATATTTGTAATTGTTTAAAAAAAAAATAGATACAACCCAAATACCAAGAGATAAGGTGTATCTGAGCTTTTTTAGTATAGCTGAGAAATTGCCTGCTACATCTCACCTTCTCTCAGATAACAACGTAAAAGCCGGGGTAGGGGAAGCCTGAAAGTACTAGTGTATTAGTCTGTTTTCACACTGCTACAAAGAACTGCCTGATACTGGTAATTTATAAAGAGAAGAGATTTAACTGAGTCACAGTTCCACATGACTGGGGAGGCCTCAGGAAACTTACAATCATGGCGGAAGGGGAAGCAGGCAACTTCTTCACAAGGCAGCAGGAGAGAGAAGTGTGTGAAGGAGAAACTATCGGACACATAAAACCATCAGATCTTGTGAGAACTCACTATCAAGTGAACAGCATGGGGGACTCTGCCCCCATGATTCGGTCACCTCCACCAGTTCTCTTGCTCGACATGTGGGGATTATGAGGATTATAATTTAGGATGAGATTTGGGTGGGGACAGAGACAAACCATATCAACTAGGGAGTAAACAAAAGCCAGCAGATTTCAAGTCAAAACTTGGAACATCACAAAGTTAGTTGTTATTTTTGCAACATAAGAGGCGAGAAAGAAAACCTGAAAGTACTAGTATATTTGTCGGTTTTCATGCTGCTATAAAGAACTGCCTGAGACTAGGTAATTTGTAAAGACAAGAGGTTTAATTGAGTCACGGTTCCAAATAGCCAGGGAGGTCTCAGGAAACTTGCAATCATGGCGGAAGGGTCAGGTCAATGTCAGCATTGCATGGGGCATCTAAAACTCCAGAGAAGAAAACCCACAGTTGCAGGAAAAGCATTTGATAAAATTTAACACCTACTTATGGTTAAATACTCTCAGCTAAATAGGAATAGAGTAAAACTCCACCAGTCTCACAAGCACATCTACAACACCTGTATCTGGTATCCTGCTTTTATTAAAGATGCACAAAACTTCCACCCTACAGACAATGTATAAGACTCCATAACAGAAAGGCAGCCTAGAGCTCTGTCTGCATAACAAAGCACTGCTGAGAGGAATACAACACAACCTAAAGAAATAGAATTATGTACCCCTGTTACAGTTTGAAGATTCAATGTTGTTAAGGTGTCAGTTTTTCTTAAATTGACCTAGAGATTTAATGCAGTCCTACCAAAAATCCATGCAGGTTTTTTTTTTTTTTTTTTTTTTTTTTTTTAGAAACTGAAAATCTGATTTTTAATGTTTCGATCATTTATGAAGTAAACAAATAAATAAAGAGGATTGAGAATACCCAAATACATGTTTGAAATAAAGAGAATTAGATAACTTACCTTGCCTGATTTTGAGACTTACTATACTGCTACCATAATTAAAACAGTGTGGAACTGGTAACAGTCCACAAATAGACCAACAGAATAGCCTACAGAGTCCAGAAATAGACCCCTACATATATGATGTTTACATACTTTTTTTTTTTAACCTAAGTGCCAAAATAATCCAACAATGAAGGGAAAGTCTTTTCAACAAATGATGATGGAATAAATGAGCATCCAGATAGAAAACAGATATTCCTCAACCCATACTTCTCATTATACACAAAAATATCACTGGAGTATAAGCATAGCCCTAAACCTTGAAACTAAAACTGTAGACTTTAAAGGAAATATCTTTACGAGTTGGGGGTAGGCAAAGTTTAGACAACCCACACGAAACAATAACCATAAAACTAAAACTTGATAAATTAGACTCTATCAAATTAAATCTGCTCATAAGACACCATTAAGAAAATTACTAGGCAAACCACAGACTGGGAAAAAATATTTACAAAACATATGTCTGTCTGGCCAAGACTTTTTGTGTATTACATATATATGGTTTAACATATAAAGAATAGGTGCAACTCATCATTGAAATCCCAACAACCCAATTTTTTAAATGGACAAAAGACTTGAATTGTCATTTCACAAAAGGAGATACACAGATGGCCAATATGGAGGCTAAAGATGCTTCACATCACTGGTCGTCAGGCAAATGCAAATTAAAACTACAGTGAGCTACTAATACATACCCACTAGAATGGCTCAAATAAAAAAGACTGACAACACCAAATATTGGCAAGATTGTGATGCAACTAGAGCTCTCATACATCGTTTGTTGGAATGTACAGTCATACAACCTTTTTAAGAAAATTTCTGAACGTGCAAATACCCTATTTCCCAGCAAACTAGAAAATTTTACTCCTAAGTATTTCCTCTAGAGAAACTAAAACATATGTCCACACAAAGGTTAGAACAAGAATGTTTGTTCATAGTGGCTTTATAGAAGCTCAGATATTCACCAACAAATAGTATATTCATACAACAAAATATTCAGCAATAACAAGGAACATATTAACTCACATAATGTGACTGCATCTCAAAAAAACACCATTCTGATTAACAGAAGCCTCACACAACAGTATAAACTCTGTGATTCCATTTATATAATTCCTAGAAGAGGCAAAATTAATCTATGATTTTTCAAAAAATTGGAAGAGTAGTTACCTCTGGGTGGGGTTAACGTTGGGAAGGGGCATGCAGGAACTTTCTAGACTAATAAAAAGATGTCTTGATAAGGATTCGCGTTATACAGGTTTGTTGGTTTTCTGTGGCTGTTGTAAGAAATTACCACGAACTTGGCGGCTTAAAATGATATAAATTTGTTCTCTAAAAGTTGTGGAAGAAGTTCAGATGGAAGTCTAAAATCAATTTCAATGGGCTGAAACCAGGTGTCCTAGAACAATTCCTCCTTGAGAAGCTCTAAGGGAGAACAGCCCATTTCCCTGCTTCTTCCAGCATCCTGAGCTGCATTTTTTGCTTTTTTAGCTTCAAGACTGTATACCTAAGCTCAGGCCCTTTCCTCCATCTTTAAGACCTGTAAAGTAGCATGTTCAAATTTTCTCTATCCCTGTTTTTCTCCCTCTTTTTCTTTTTCTCTCCCTCTTTCTCTCTCTCTGCCTTCTTATCTCCATCCTTCCTCTTTCTCCTGAGATCATTACATTGCTTTCTCTCTTCTCTGTGTATCAAACCTCTTTGCCCATCTCTTACAAGGTCATTTGTTGTAGCATTTAGGACCCACCCAGATAATTCAAGAAAACATCCCCATCTTAGGATTTCTAATCAATCATATCTGTAAAGTCTTTGGCATCTTAACATTCACAGTTTCCAGGGATTAGGGGGAAGTGTGTGAAGGTTACATAGATAAAGAAGCAAGTATAGCAAAATCTTAATGTTAGAATCTAGGTGGTAGGTATATATGTGACCATGATAAAACTCTCCTAATTTTGCTGTATTAGAAAATTTTGAATGCATAGTTTGCAAAAATTTTATCCAATTCTGTAGGTTGTTTACACCATTTATAGTTTCTTTTGCTGTGCAGAAGCCCTTTAGTTTAATTAGATCCCATTTGTCAATTTTTTGGTTTTTTTGCAGTTGCTTTTGACATCTTTGTACAAAATCTTTGCCCAGGCCTATGTCCTGAATGGTATTGCCTAGGTTGTCTTCCAGGGTTTTTATAGTTTTGGGTTTTACATTTAAATCTTTAATCCATCTTGAGTTAAATTTTGTATATGGTGTAAGGAAGGGATCCAGTTTCAATCTTCTGCATATTAGCCATTTATTTAATCAGGATGTCTTCCCCCATTTCACATGGACACATAGAGGGGAACAACACATACTGGGCCCCTTGGGAGGCTGAAGGCAGGAGGGAGAAGATGAGAAAAAATAATTAATGGATACTAGGCTTAATACCTGGGTGATAAAATAATATGTACAACAAACCCCCATGACCCAAGTTTACTCAAGTAACAAACCTACAGTTGTAACCCTGAACTTAAAAAAAGATAAAATTTTAGGTAAGAGCTTTGCCTGAAATTGTCATAATATATTGAAAAAATCAAGGCATGTCCATTCTATAAAATAACACACAACTCTTTAAAAGAGTGAGTTGAGTAGCATAATGTATAGCCCTATACATTTTTTGAAAATATCAAGTTGTAGAACAATAGATATAGTATACAAATAGGTAGCATATAATATATAGCTGATATTTTTGTGTGTGCAAAAGCCTCATAGGTATCACCAACTATCTCAATAAATGGAGAAATATATACTCTTTCCCCAAACTACAAATAAAATAAGCAGTCTTCTTCATAAATTTTAATAAATCCTCATTAGCTTTTACATATAAAAGAATGTACACATCAACAATAGCTAATGATATATGCTACTTCTTATTGAGGTCTCACTTTATAATAGGTACTTAGGACTAACCACGTATTACCTGAGACATACATAAAAGAAAGGCACCATCACTACTGATTGTGCAGATGAGTAAGCTCAACCAATAAAAGCTTGGAAGGATTTCACCTGGAGCTTCTATTTATCATTAAAGAAGAATAAATCAATTTTCTATATACTCCTGTCTTTTTTGAGTACAAATTATTTCTTCCAGTTCCTAATTAGTCGATCTCTCCTGAAAAAAATTATTTCTAAAACTTCAAAAATAACAACTATACTCCGATCTGAAGTTCAAAATACTGCCCAAATATATGAGGCCCTGTCTAACCGGACATTACCCTATACAGATGAAATATCTTTCTAAACCTTCTTTAACACCTACAAAGTTTAATACCTAACAAAATCTCGTGAAGATGATAAATATTTATTGAGTGTTTACTATGTACTAGACACTCTGCTTAATTTTTCACTGTTTCATTTACATATTACAAAAATCTCAGGAAATAGGACCTTTAGGATACCACTATTATTTCTAGTTTACAGATGAGGAAGCCAAAGTTCAGAAAGATTAACCAACTTGCTGAATGTCTCGCAGCCGGGACTCATGCTAAAGTCAGCCTAGCATTAAAGCAATACTGTGCACTGTCTCTTAACAACAGCAACAACAAAAGAGTCTGCTGTGAGGTACTAATTAAACTTCCTCAAAATCTTGAGTAACTGTCATACATCAGAGATGGATTTGGGTGGCACTAGAGATGATACTGTTTTCCTAAAAGTGTTTGCTCATCATTTTTATGCATTTCTGCTAAGGAAATCTAATTCATTTTTTCTTGAGATGAGTTTGCTATCTGTAGAAGATATTTAATATTTATACTATATCCTACATTATTAGTGATTTTCCATATATATTGATATTTGGACCATGAATCATATATTTCATAACCCATACATCACAGAACATGAGAAAAACACTCCAACATGTACAATCCTGATAATGATGATGGCATTCGAACATATACAATACTGATGATAATAATGTCTAATATCTAACATTTTATTTCATGTTCCCACCATTCGACAGATTCAAAACAAAGTAAAAATGCCTTTTGGAGCAACTTGGATGGAACAGGAGGCCATGACTGTAAGTGAAGTAACTCAGAAACGGAAAATCAAGCAATGTACATTTTCACATAAATGGGAGCTAAGCTACGGAAACGCAAAAGTATGCAGAGTGGTATAATGGACCTTGGAGACTCAGAAGGGGGAAAATGGAGGGGAAGTGAAGGATTAAAAATTACACATTGGATACAATGTATCCCACTCAGGTAATGGTGCACTAAAACTTAGAATTCAACACTATATAATTCATCCATGAAACCAAAAACCACTTGTATCCCAAAGACTATTCAAATAAAATCAATAAAGTAGTTGATGTAGAAAAAAAAAGTTACATGCAGAACAGAAAAAATAAGTACCTGTGGAAAATATCTAGGTTTTTTTTCTTTTCACTCACTCTTCTTTTAACATACTATCCTAAATAGGAAGGATTTATTTAGCAGCTTGAGTTTCTCCAATATCATTCTCCTAACTCTTAGAGAGACAAAAGTAAACATGAATTAGTTTCTTATTTTATTTAGTTTAATACTAACAACACCTGTTAGCTCCAAACTGAGAAACTTTTTTCTCCTGATTCTCATCTGCTGATTTGAAATTACTTTTGCAGTTTGTTTCTATCACAATTTCACTATCTGAAAAATATCTCAGTCTCAAAGTAAAAGTGATTTGATCACATTATGCAGATTTGCTTTCTCTCAGGTTTTAATATCAAGTTAGCATGTAAAGGTTTTTTCTACAATGAGAATTAAACATGCTGACTATGTATAACTTATGTTCTTTTAATAGTTAATATAATTTAATCCAAAGCTATTACTAGCCTAATTGGGTTTACTTGTGCCTTGGCTTAAGGTCTAGAATATAATAAACTTAAAGGTCTGAACACAGTGAGGTTAATTATGCTTAAAACTTTCAAAGCAGCAAGTTTTAGGTCCATTACACACACACACACACCCCGCAACAGGAAAACGAGTCAAAAAAATTCTTCCAACAAGAAGTGAAATCACACCTTCCTTCTCAATTCTGTGTGCCGCCATATCTCAGGTTATAACACAGCACTTGCTTTTTTCCCACCTCTTGGTAGAGTTTTCTGCCAAATTGTTTGTCCTTAAGGGCTATTCGGCTCACAGTTCTATGTTCAAAATGGCTCACCAGTGCCTATGAAATTACGTATAAACACCTCACTCAGGCTTTCAAGAATTCTCTAATTTGAACCCAATTTATCTGCACAACTCATTGCCCTCTACTTCACTGCATGATCTTTAGCTTAATTAAGGTAGCTTATGTATTGTGCCCTCAACACTCAAGCAACTTCCCACCTCTGTTACTACCCACCCCTTTTCATACTGTCCCAGTTGCCTTTGGTATCCTCTTGATCCTCCTGCTCACCATTGTTCTGTAGTCTTGCGGGGGACAAGGGCAGGGTAAGGCAGTCAAGAGCAGGACACGGTCACAGTCCAGCTCACTGGACCTCAGTGCAACGCCACTGGCTTGCTTTTTGATGACATTTTATTTGCCTTGCATATACATTTTCCAAAAGCGAAGGTTTAACAGATTCAGCGGTTCACCATAAAATATAGAACTATCTTATAGGACACAAGTTAGTGTCAAGGAACCTCAGAGGTAGTTAGCTTCCCTTGGGTCCAGACCATCAAAAATCTTGATACTGTGTATCAATCAGTCTTTCATCCAGTCCACTGCTGTGGCCAAATGATTGGGCTGGGAGAGCAGAGTCCAACAGGAATGTGTGCAGGCATAGGCCAGATCAAGCCAGCAAAAGACACCTATAGCATGGCAAACATTGAAGACTTGTGGACTCCTTTCTGTCAAGTCCCATTTTAGTGTCCCACAGACAGATACTTCCTTATTTGTTAAGAAATGAAAATGGAGGAGAATATGGACTCAGCAATAAAAAGGAATGAACCACGGACACACAAAACATCATCGACGAATCTCAGAAACATTATGCTGAGTGAAAGAAGTCAGATACAATCGAGTACCTACTGCATGGATGTACGTATAAGAAGACTTTGAACAGGCAAAACTAATCTATTGTGATAGAAATCAGAACAGCAGTTGCCTCATTGGGGATGCAGGGGTTGTCTGGGCAGAATCCTGTCAGACGGGAAAATGATCTGTGGTGATGTCAATGATTTACATCTTGATATGATATGAATTTCATAGGTATGCACATTTGCCTAACTCATCAAACTGTATACTTCAAATTTGTGTATTTCACAATGAGGACATTATTCTTCCATATTTAAAATGAGATTTAGAAAGTCAATAGAAGTTCTTATGCTGTTTTTCCCCGTATGTAAATGAATTTTCTCATTTTCATTGGACTTAGAGGTGAGGAGCTGCATAGGGGTAGTCTCTGAAATCAGAATTTCTGGGTCCAAATCCCAGTTCTACCAGTTTCTGGCTTTATGACTTTGAAGTTGCCCAAGCAGTCTTAAGTTTAAGGCAGTTTTGTCCAAAGAACAATTATCATCGTCATCATCATAAAAACCTCACAGAATTATTGTAAAGATTAAATAAAAGAGATAATACAAATAAAATCTTAGATCTCAAGGACTAAGTATTCATCTATTAGCTACAAGTGTCAATACCAGATTTAAGCACCTTAAAAGGTAAGGCTGTGCTTTCTTAGTCTTTTTGTTGGTCTCCCCACACATTTTTGTGATCTGTGCTTCTCAAACACTGGGATGTATGTACCAGGGCTGTGAACAGTAGATATGGAGGTTTTCCAAACTATATAAATATAACTTAATATTTCATAGAGGGGGGAGTGAAAACACCTTAGATATTATAAATGCATGACATATTTGTGGAATAGAATGAAATTTCTAGGTATGCTGAAGATAAAACAAGAGGGTTCAGAGTGGTTTCAGACATTCCCCTAGTGGCTTTCTGTTATCCCTAGAACTGTCTTCCCTATTCTCCACTGATTTCAAGGTAAATTCAGTGGAGAAGTATCAGAAGTATCAGAAGTAACATGATACTGCTGAATTCAATCAAAATATGTAGTATAGGTCATTTGGGATTCATATTTGGAATATCTGCTAGTTCATATTAATTTATTGGCTTGACTATATTAATCTACTTAATCTGTTAATTCCTTAAACTTCAAGCAAGTAGCAATCCAATTATCCCACGAATGGAGGAACAATGTTGTGCACTTTGCGTATTTTTAAAAAATGAATTTAAAAAAGGAAGTGTCAACAACAAGTAGTGAATGGAGCCAATATGTCATTGCCTGGGTTCTTTTGCAAAGTGGCTGTCCATTAATGTTTATCATACGACAGATGTGATTCACTAGCAATGTTGTCCAAATGGCAAGTTCCGTCAGTGAAGACTTTCAGGGAACAGAATGCTGAGGACCCATTGGTTCTTAGTGCTCTCAAAATTCATCCTGATTTAGCGTCAGGTGTTGTGAACACTGTACACATGAATGCTATGCACTGATATGCAAAAGAACTCCTAAAATACTAAAAACAAACAACTCTAGGTACAATAGGATTATTTTTAAGCAGTATTTTTCTTAGGGAGTGAGATAAGGACTGGGACCCTTTTAGGAATTCTATTTTACATAGATGGAAACTGCCAAGATATGAAGCCTTGAGAAATCAACAGCTTTTGGGTTAGCTTAGCGTATATGCTCCCTGAATCCCAATACAAGAGCTCAGAATGGGCATCTGCTTAAGCACCCTGAATTGCTGTGTGTGCACTCCTATAACACACAGACACGCACTCCTGCCTGGGCTGATCATCGTTCAGCACCATCTGCTTCACAGTCATTGGGTTTCCAAGTCATGCATGTAGATCCTTTACTTTAAAGCATAATTGTTGATTTCCACACCCAGCCTTCCTTAGTCTGCAGCCATTTCTTCCATAATTGGCACAATCATTCTCCAAGTATTCATTGACCTCCCACTATCTACAGCACAGCTTAGAAGTTAAAAGCACAGACTCCAGAATCAGACTCCCTAGATTTAATCCTGTACCATTTCCTAGCTTTCTGACCTTGATCAATTCTCTTAACCCTTCTGCACCTGTTCTTCATCTATAAAATGGGTCTGATAATTCTTAACACACAGAATGTTGTGAGCATTAAATGTGTTAACATACACAAAGCACTCAGTGTTTTGGCTAGCACACAGCAAACACCCGATAACTATTGCTGTTCCTGTTGTTGTTAGTGTAGTCGGGGACTGACACTGAGGACACAGCAGTGAGCAAGACCGACTCTGCCTTACTCCTAGAGGGGCTTGTGATCTACTATGGAGAACAAAGCATTTAAAAAATTAAGTGAATGAAGGGTATGTCAAGGAAAGACAAAACAGAAGTACACAGGAAGAGCACCTAAAACAATTAGTCAACACTCTTTATGTACTGCTTCCCCCAGTCTATGAAAGACATTTGTAGGAAAAGCAAGAAGACAAGACATATCTTTGTGGTTTAGTTGCTATAGGAGTAACCTATAAAGCACATAGAAAACATGAGCACAAAGTCATAGAGAGATGGCTGGGAACTTCAGCTACAACAGTGGTTCTCCATGGGGTACTTTTCCCAGGTGACGTGTGGCAATGTCCAGACATTTTTGGTTGTCACAACGTGGGGGTGGGGGAGTTTGGCATCTAGCAGGCAGAGGTCAGGGGAGGTGCTAAACCTCCTGCAAACACAGGACAGCCCACAACAAAGAATTATTCAATTGATGTCACTAGTGCCAAAAATGAGAAACTCTGGTCTAGGAGGAGAGACTGGATTTTGATGAGTTTACGGGACAGAATGTAGGTCTGCTTTTATGTCTGCTTGTCTAAATACATATTATATACACCGATATCTCCATCATTCAGACTGAAATTGCATTCATTTTAATATGCCACCCTGGAACAAACCTGTGGTAAATATTTACAGCTGTTTTCTACCTCTAACTATTAAAGGCTATGAACAAATACCTTTTTTAAAAAAGTGACCACATTGTCTTACACCAATTTGCATAATCTACTGCAAATCATCCCTGGCCCTCCTGGACTATGCCATGGTCTCTTTCACATAGTTTGTGTTTCAAGTAGACAAAAGTTTAAGGGGATAAACATCAGGAGTTGAAGTGACACCCTGTTAAGTAGCTATTAGATTTGAACTTTCTCCCCAGGATTCTATAGTAAATACTTAAATATATTGTTATATAGAGGCCTAAATTGCACATAAAAATAATTCCAAGTACTGTACTTAACTTTAATCTGATTTTAAAAGTAGCTTACCAATTGCTTAAATTAAACAGATATTTTATCAACTGGGGTTCCTACTAATTATGCTGTTCCTCTTATTAAAAATTACTCGCTGTAGTATGTTCCAATTTCTGTAAAACAATGAAACATTTTTTCACGTTTTTATTTTTAGAACGAACTGCGCAATGAAAAAGAAAAACACATGAACATACCCTGTTAAAATAAGTGTTTATCTTGGAAAGGCAAATTTATGGTTTCTGTAAAGCTAGATTTAAGTACATCAAGCCTTTTAAACTCAATGACTGACTTACGGTCTGTGTAAAAAACCACCCATCCAAGTGGTAGAGCTCATTTAAGTATTTACAACTGTGTCTTTTTGCAGTAACTGATTTGGGGACTTCTTTTTCCTTTTTTGTGGAAAGTGTCAATGTTAAGCACTGGGGCCAATATTCATTAAATTGTGAATACAGCTTTAAATGGATACAATCTTTCTTTGTCAATTATAGCTCAATAAAGCTGGGAAAGAAAACTAAAACAAAGTCAAATGAATAAAAACCTAATGTGAACTATGGACCTTGGGTAACAATGAGGTGTCAATGTTGACTCACCCACTGTGACATGTGTACCCCTCTGGTGCGGAGTCTGACAGTGGGGGAGGCTGTGCATCTGTGGGGAAATGGGGGCAGAGGGTGTATGGGAACCTTTTGTACTTTTTTTTTGTTTTTTTTTTTTGTTTGTTTTTTTGAGACAGAGTCTTACTCTGTTGCCCAGGCTGGAGTACAATGGCCGGATCTCGGCTCACTGCAATCTCTGCCTCCCAGGTTCAAGCAAGTCTTCTGCCTCAGCCTCCCATGTAGCTGAGATTGCAGGCACATGCCACTACGCCTGGCTAATTTTTTGTATTTTTAGTAGAGACGAGGTTTTCCCATGTTGGCCAGGCTAGTCTCAAACTCCTGACTTCAGGTTATCCATCCTCCCCAGCCTCCCAAAGTGCTGGGAATACAGAAGTGAGCCACCACACCCAACCCCTTTTGTACTTTATACTCAATTTTGTTATAAACTTAAAACTACTCTAAAATATAAACCTAAAAAACAACTATCAAAAACACTGTAAGAAAAGCAGATTAGTAAACTCATAGAATATTAGTGTTGAGAGGGCCTTAGGAATAATTTAGTTTAGTATATTCAGTGTATAAGCAGGGAAATCAAGGCCCAGAGATGGGCTATGCCTTGCACTCAGCAATATGATGAGTTCATGGTAAACTAAAAACATTTGAGATAGAAAAATTCTACCATGGCCCTCAGTGAGGCCCTTGTTTCATGCCTTCCCCTATGAACATGGTAGAATAATGTAAAAGTTCTTAGATCTAGTCCAGTGAAATAGAACGCTCACGCAAGTCTGGCAAAGCAGACCTGTCACTCACAGATTAGCAGCAAGGATAAATGGAAGTCTAGGAGCCATGACGAAACTATCCTCCAAGGCTCAGGAAAGCAGCTTCGGACAGATGGAGTCTCATCCGCGCATGCCCCACATCGCATCACAGCTGAGAAACCCCAGCACTGCTCTGGATTTATATACCATGGGCTGCACCTGGCTCGCTGAGCCCACGTGCTGCAGAACACCCTGTTCTAGGAAGAATGCAGACATAGCCTGGGTTGTTCCGCCCCCTTCCTCCTTATCACAGGGTGCAACATTCTCAGCACATTTTAGAGTTATTCTGAGAACTACAAACAGGAGGTGGGAAAGCTAGGTCCGCCAAAGTCATCCAGGAATCCGCCCTCCTCCAAGTAATACTCCCTTGATTAGACTACATTATATGAAAAGGTCAAAGGATATATTTGTAGACATAATTAAAAATCGTAATTGGTTAACTTTAATTAAAAGGGAGACTATCCTGGGTGAGCCTGCTCGAATCAGCAACGCCCATTCAAAGAGGGTGCAGCGGTCAGAGACTCAGAGGAATAGAGACGAAAACTGCCCTGTTTTGGGCAATTCC
Source organism: Mandrillus leucophaeus (assembly GCF_000951045.1). Classification (NCBI taxonomy): domain Eukaryota; kingdom Metazoa; phylum Chordata; class Mammalia; order Primates; family Cercopithecidae; genus Mandrillus; species Mandrillus leucophaeus. The sequence continues at coordinate 5,165,515 of NW_012101920.1, forward strand.
ACATAACAGGAAACAGCGGGTGGCCTCTGGGAGCTGTGGGATTCAGTCTTACAATAGCAAGGAGCTAAATTTTTCCACCAGTGAGCTTGGAAGAGGACCCCAAGCCTCAGATGGGCGTGCAGCCATGGCTAGCACCTGATTTCAATCTGGTAAGGTTCCAAGCACGAGAATCAGCTGTGTACCCAGATGCCTGATCTATGGAGACTGATATAATAAATGAGTGTTGTTTTAAGTCACTAAATTTGTGGTAAAGCATATACCGCAGAAATTTAATACAATAACCTTGATCTGATTTTCCACATTTATGACTGCCTCCATCCCATCTCTGGGCCAGACCATTCTTAGAACCTTTGAGATGATATGGACATTTCAAGACACAAATTAACAAGGGGCAAGCCAAGGAGTTTCACATGCCCTTCATTACCCCTATCCAATCTCCTGTTATATAATGCCCAGACAGCCTAGGCTTGACTTCCTGGCCTCAGCTGGTGGGAATTCTGATAGTCCTAAGACTTAGTGCTGACTTTGCTATATTGGCCTATGAAGACAATTAGTACAATTCATTAAAACAACAAAATAAGTTTAAATCCATACATTTATACTGATTTTTTTTTTTTTCTTTTTTCTTTTGGAGACGGACTCGCTCTGTTGTCCAGGCTGGAGTGCAGTGGCCGGATATCAGCTCACTGCAAGCTCCGCCTCCCGGGTTCACACACCATTCTCCTGCCTCAGCCTCCCGAGTAGCTGGGACTACAGGCGCCCGCCACCTCGCCC